>NC_068376.1:18683979-19025935 GCF_023724105.1 Carassius gibelio
TGGCCTATAGCCTTTCAGTGCTCAAGCGCACAAATAAAACTTGCAGCAGCACACTGGCAGAAGTAATGTTTATCATGTGTCAGGGAAAAAAACAGCAAGAAGACTTAATATTATAATAATTCAGTGATAAACTACAGTGTTCTGTATTTTCGGAGTGGACATGCAAGTTTTAAACAGATTATAATCAGAATTTTTTTTTCATGTGAATTGGTTCAAGTTTAAAGTAGACATTTCACTTTCTATAGATAGCTATATATTTTTATGTCAGTGAGGCAAGTACAGAGTTTCTGTTCATTTTTTTCTGCCTAGATGGCAGAAGCACACCATTTGCTTTCATTATTATGACATGCATTGGTAGTCAGATAATGATTTATGCTGCATATCTTTCACATTTAAAAAAAATAAAATAAACATTGATAAAAAAACACAAAAATGCAAACAGCGATCTTTTAATTAACTTACCATAATTACATTACGTTTAATTGTTATGTTATCAAATAAAGTTAATAAAACATGCTTTATCAGAAATCTATCCTGCGCTTTGTTAGGCAATCAGAAACCTTGATCTTACATAACAGTCAGAACAAAACCAGCTCTTCGAAAATGTAACGTATTGCATATTGCATATTTGAGTGGTTTTGTGCTTGAAAGAAGAAATCCCTGTGGACTGAAGAACCTGATGCTGAAGCTGATCCGCATAATCAACAGAAGATAGCAATCCGTGTTGTATCTTGATGAATTTCCACACAGAGGTACGCAAAAATGTATGGAGGATGTTTCCCTATGTTTTTGATATACCACTATCCGCTGTTAAATTTGAAAATCATTAATTATATACATCTAGCCAAGTTTCTTATGTTTACTCACACTCGCGTCGCTGAAGCTCACCGGCGCCATCTTGTGCACCTAACGTTAGTTGTGTATGACAGTCAGCAACCAGAGTAATTTCTGTATATGAGGTTTAAAGTAGTATCCTAAGGTTTGAAATGCTATTATACTACTTAAACCATTTTAAAACAACATGTTATGTTGACTTGAATATGTTTGTGTAACGTTACTTCTCTGCCTCCGTCATCCGAAACACTGAATGTATCATCTGGAGTAGCCTACTTCGTGTGAATCAAAGCATCACAAAACCATCAACACTTCACTCAGTGGAAAGAGTTTCAGCTCAGCAAGTGACAGTAATGTTTTATTAGGTATATGTATGCTGTAGTATATTCCTTATATTTAGTTTGATAAAAAAGAGAGAAATCTAACAATAATCATACATGTTTGTACTTATTTCACAGGCTGTTTGATGAACATGGGCAGGATGTCACTCCTCACCCATTATATAATCCAGATCCCGGGGTTTTACAACCTAAACAAGGGAAAATATTCCCTGCACATGATACATCATGGTCTACCATGACAGACTTTGCCTCGGTAGCCTTAAAGACCACCAACGCAAGTTTTACTGGACCGTTTACAAGGTAATTGAGGGGAAATGTCCAAATATGACTTGTTTGCAGCACTTAGAGTGCACATGAATGCCACAAAGAACTATCCCACTTTTGTTGCTATGGTAACAAACAAGGGATCTCTTTTTTTGGGAGCGTTTTAGCATCCAGAACAAGCCAGAGAGCCTAAATAAGTGGGTGATGAAACTAAAGACTTGTTAGTGAAACCAGACTTGTCCAGCAGTCTTTCAGGTTTTTATTTTCATTCACATCTATACATATATATTTTACTTTTGCCAAGTTTCCTCGTTCATTATCTGATTAATTACATTTTAATTATAACAATCTGAGATTCCACTTCATTTTGGTGTTTTTGCTCCATACAGATGTTCAGGCTCGTAGAGAGGAGGTGAAGGAGCAGGTCATTGAGGACGTTATGGACAGGATGGTGGATGTACTTGACTGAGACAGAGACCATCTGGCTATTGGACTTTACTACAGTATCCGTGTCAGTAGATTCAGAGGATGCTGAAGGACTCTGGTACAGTCACATTTATTATCATTTTTCACCAGTAACGTTTTTTGTTCTTTCCTTTAAAAGAAACATTGTTTACACCGAGCTGTGCAAAAACAGACAGAGCAATGATAAGTACAGTATGTGGAGTGCTCAGTGCAAACATTTAATGATGCAATAAATCTGATAGCAGAAAAAACACTGTGATGTCTGCTGAAGGAAATAATGCGACTGTCCCAGACTCCAATTTAGTAAGTCACCTGCTAAACCCAAGTGGTCCTGAGCAGAGCATATCTGTGTTCAGCACCACCAGTACAGGTAATCATGTTTACCATTTAGTATTAATTTAGAGTAATGGTTCCCATTTCATTTTATGTAATTATTTATTATTATTATACCAAAAAACACACACACACACACACAGTGTCAGGGCTGTTCTTAGTGGGGTGCAACTGGTGCAGCCACATCGGGCCCCGCACTTGCTCCCTACCTTGCATCAGGCCCCCGCGTCAGCTAAGGACAGCCCTGCACACACATACATACCAAAAGTAAATTATTCCTTTCTCTTCTTTTTGTTACATTTTTGGCTCTTTATAACAAATAATTTATTTTGTTTACACTACATGGTTAAAAATACATTAATTTCAACCCATTAATTCAGTCAGTGGCTCAAGCACTCATCTTGAAAAGATGACTAGTGTGCTTCCGGTGGAGGAAGAACCAGACCTTGAGCTGATCTTACAGTCGGAAAAAATCATCATTGATATGAGAAAAAAAAATCAGAAATCAGAAGTGTAGCAGTATTCCTGTTATGTCACTGTATATATTTTGATATACAAATTTCCAGTGGTGTCAAAAGTACTGACATTCATTACTCAAGTAGAAGTATAGATACTAGGGTTTAAAAAGACTTTTGTAGAAGTTGAAGTATCAACTCAAGCTTTTTACTCAAGTGGTGTAACCCAAATTTGGACCTCTGTCTTGAGGGCATTGGCTACGTGCTTAAAAGTACAGAACAGTCTGTTTCTGAAGGTCTCAGTTGAACTTTAGACCTTAGAAGACGTATGTGCATCATGTATTTAAATTTGAGGTTAATTTACAGCCTTCTGAGCAATGCTCAAAGTCCAACAAGCAACAACTATCGGCCGACTGTTCTGAAATAGGGAACTGAAACCAGACTGCAGAGCTCATCTGATATTTTTGGATTAATGATTTAACACCTCTTGATATTTGCTGCATAGACGGTTTTTAGTTTTAATCACGAGTTCCTTTGTTTGGCAGAGCTATAAGAGGAGGCAATGTATCCCTCCTGGTTTAGCTCAGGCTGAGTTCAGACTAGACCCTTCTAGCTGGACTTAGTCTTTGCTCACCTTCTTCTTCATCTTTGATTCCGGGCTCACTTGAATACTTCAACTTCTCTCAGGTTTTATTCATCTCAGATATGATTATTATTATATTATTTGTTATTATATGAATATTAGTATAACTTTTGACTTTGGATATACAGGTATTGTTGTATACTTTGTATTATTATTTTTAACATCTTGATTACTTTAGAATATTATAATGCATTTTGTATTACTCTTAATTGGGCAACACCCATCATATATGGATTGCTTTTAAAACTATATTAATATTGGGATTTGTATTTTCTATATTTTAAGCTGATTTTAATACTTACTAAATCTGTTTGTAAGTTATGAGTTGTATTCTCATTTCCTATATTCTTTGAATAAATTTGCATACTAAATTACCACCCCCACCGTCTGACCTGGATTTAGAGTAAATTTTTTGCATCAGTTTATGGAGGCACCCGCTGGAGATCGTTGAAGTTTTCATTTCATTGAAGTTTTGATGCGTACCGCAAGGGACATTAAAAAGAGAGGTGAGTAGCTCATCTTTTTCTCTTTATGGGCTTCTGTGGTGTTGCCTGCCGGGTCTAGGAGATATATCTGCGGACCCATTTCGTTCAACATTCTTGAACTGCAGCAAGAGAACGAGTTTGGGGCAGCCGGTGGTTAACCGTAGACGGTGGATTTAACCGTATTTGAAAAAACAGTGCGCGCTGTGGGACGAGACGGTGATTCGCGGCATTAAATGTGTTGTTCACTATTGAGGGGTACTGGTAGTGAGGATAAATATCTGCGCTGTACATCCTGCGGGGTTACCGGGGGTGTATTGCGAGCACTTTTGGGGTTACCGAAGGTGCAACAGTATTTTGAGACACGCGCTGTGAGGGGTACTTACAGCGTGCTGGTCGGACAGAGGGCCGTCTCTTGTTTTGATATTTTCTCCAGGATTAGACTCGGCAGTTTTTGACACGAACAGAACTCCACCTTGCGACTAAATTAAAATCAATAAATTGTCAGACGGTGCATTAAGTAAAAAAAAAAATAAGTAGAAATTAAGTAAAATAAGTAAAGGAATTAAGTAAAATAAGTAAAGGAATTAAGTAAAATAAGTAAAGATAAATAAAAATAAGTAAAGATAAGTAAAAATAAGTTAAGATAAATAAAAGAATTAATTTTAATTAAGTGTATCTGAATTGAATAAACCTTTTCCTTGTTGGATTTGTCAGCACATGAGATAATGGCACCTGTTCGAATAAAAGAAACTCCAAATGAATATGTAGGACAGGAAATAAGACAGAAAATGGTTAAAGATGGATTTAGAGAGATTTCGGGTCCACGAGTGAATGGGTTTTGACCCCTTAACTGTCACTCAGGTTTTTGAAGATAGACTTGAATTTGCATGATACAAACCTAAAATTTTATAATTCATGACTGAAAATATTTTGTAACAGGATTTTGATGTGCCATTTAAATGGTAATGTAATGTCTGATTTTAAAATGGGATTTAAAGGATGAATTTTGAGATTTTATGTTTTCAAGTGATATATCACTTCTGATGACTTCTAAAATGTGATAGAGAAAAGGCAATGAGGAAATGTTTTTTTTTGTAATGTAGATCTCTGAGGGTGTACTCTTGTCATAAATTAATTTTATTACTTTTCCTACATCATTTTCAACAAAAATATTGGCAAAATATATTTGGGAATCTTTGACCTTTCAAATGATACATAGTTTCTCCAAGATTAGATTGGATTTGATTGTAATATAGTATAGTCAACGTAGGCGTCCCGTATTCGGGACGGGGTGACAGTTAACAGGTTGAAGGAAATTACTGATCACAAAGAACAAAAGAAATAGGCACGTGTTGTTTATGGATAAGGAAAGTTAAAGGGTTTTTGACAGACAGAAATGGTAGAATTGTACAGGTTTATAATTTAGCGCAAGCAGCTAGAGATGATACAAGATATGTGGGATTTATTAAATCTCGTAATAAAGGAGCCGAGAGCCGATATGGGCAAAGCTCCTAAGATTGATGACATATATAACTGGCAGAAATGTAACAGATTTCTGAGAATTGTGAATATAGTTTGTTATTTCTTCTGGCAGTTTGGAAGAAGCTGAGGCTGAGTGGGGCAAATATGTGAAATTATATTTAAGATTACCATGCTATAAGCAGGTGGCCAAGTGGGGGTCTATCAAACTATGGATATGCGTGATTTAACTAGCATTGTAAACACGCTGCCAATTATGAAATCTAACTGTACAAATTACAATCGCAAATGATTTTGATACGCAATTTAATGAACTGCGTACTGAAATACTGTGGGTGACTGGATCAGTAATCCAAACTTTTACTAATGTAACATTGATCAGACAGGGCACTAACGAGCCCTTTGTTAAATATACTGAGCATTTCACTCGAGCTTTGAAAGAGTTTGTTGATACGAAAGAAGCTGTTGATTTGAAATCTCATATACTGTTACACACTGCACACGTGGGGAACCAGAGCTCAAGATATTGTTGACCAAACGAAAAGAGCAGATGATGCGATTGGATCACCCACTGTCTCTGTAATTACCCGTTATAATCGTCAGGAAACAGGCCACTACGTAAATAGGTGCCCTGAGCGAGATGGAGAGCGAGGGTTTTAAAAAAATGTTTAAAAAGGTTCCTCTTTTCAGCAACAGCGAAGGCTACCAAAGTAGCCCCCCCCCCCCCCCTTCGGCCTCTCTCTGAAAATATAGGTGATGCAGAGAAAGGAAGTCGACATGCAGGCACAGCTTAAGCTGCTGATGCCACAGGCTGACCAAAGCACTTGAGATCAGGATAGCTACATATTTATTTAGCTACTCCAATTTACATTTTACAAATAAACACATGACTCTTCGAGGATTATCTGATGGCAGTCTTTTCACACAGTCTCAATTAATTCCCTTAATAATTTATCCACTTAAGCAAACCCTTTCGGATGCAATTCTGGGTTGGAGAAAGTCAAGTTGGCACTGTAGTGGGAATGGATATATTGGAGAAATTGGAAGCAGATATTTTATTAACTAATCAAATAGTTAGTCAAATTTTGCCAGTTCCCATTCCAGTCGTCAGAAAAATTTAACTCCTAAATTTAACATTGGAGCTGTTACAGCAAATGAGAAAGAGTCTACTGACTCTCCAATGATACAATATTTTTCTGAGAAATTTTCAAATTTGTGGTCAACTGCTAAACTTGATGTTGGTCTTTGCAGAATTAAACCTCTGAATGTTTCAGGTCCTGCACCTCCTCCAGTATTCCAGTATCCTCTTCGGAGAAAAAGAGAGAGCGGCACAGGCAATTGTGACCCAGCTCGAGAAAGGGATTGTGGTAAGATGTGCCTCTCAATGTGATTCACCTGTGGCCTGTAAGAAAGCCAGACGAGAGCTATAGGCTTACTATAGACTATACCGCATTGAATGCTGTGACCACCAAAGCAACCCCATTGTTGCCAATCAGTCAACCATTTTTAAAGAATCGTGCGTGCCGTCTGTTATAATTCAATATTGTGATGACATCTCCAAATAAGGTGCAGCATCTGAGTGTACTCACTCTCCTGCTGAGAGCACTTCAAGAGGCTGGCTTCCATCTAAACAAAGGGAAAGCACAGCTGTTTCAACCATTATTACATTTCTAGGTCAGAGTGTTGGTCGTGAGGGAGAAAGACCTTTTCCAGATCGGGTCATAACAATTACAAAATTAAAGAAGCCAACCACAATTACTGGTTTAAAGATCATTAATGGGGCTATTTGATTTTAATCGGGTTTATATTCCTGAATTTTCTGATTTGGCTGAACCTCTAACCGAGGCTCTTAAGGGAGGCCTTCCGGGTGCTTCCTCTCTAGAGTGGACAGCAGACATGGCTGAGTCTTCCACTCTTCTCAAATCCGCACTAGCCTCTTTCCTGTTAAATGACCAAAACCGCTCCACATTTGGACCCATGTAGGCCAGGATGCTTACAACTGCGTGCTGGGACAGCATAAAGGTGACAAAAGTTTTGGAACTGTTGGATATTATTCAATTGTGATTCCTTCTTCTATGAAAGGACAGATGCCATGCTTGATGGCGTTGGACTGTGCAGAGTGAGCACTGAAGTTCACCGAGCACATCGTCGGCTACAACCAGATTATTTTACATACCCCACATCGCTTTTTACGTTTGCTACCTGAAACAAAGGTGAAATCGATCTCAAATCAGCGACCTGCTAAGTGGGAAACTGCTCTAATGAGTCCTCAGCTTACTGTTGTTACAGATAACCGGACGAACCCTGCCTCCCTGATGGAGAACGAAGGGAGTGCACATGACTGTGCTGTGGTGGTTACTTGTGACAGAGGACATTTCGTCAGAAGTTAGACATTTGCAAATGTCATGGACATGTTCATGGACGGCAGCAGCTTTTATGAGAGGGAAGCACGCTACACAGGTTGGGCGGTAGTAGAGGGGAGGATGGGCGAAGTCTTGGCTGAAGGGTCGCTACGGGGAGGAAGTGCTCAGATCGCTGAACTGCATGCTTTGAAGGCTGCTTTAAATTTTACACTTAAATTAACTGCAAGCGAAAATAGCTCCATTTATGTGAACATTTTTACAGACAGTGCATACAGTTATCATGTAGTGCAGAGTTATGGCCCTGTCTGGAAACGTTGCGGCTATCTGACCACCGCCGGTACGCCAATAAGTCATCAAACCATTATTAAAGAAATTCTTGAAACATGTAAGAACATTTCACCTAACAGTGTTGCGGTTTGCAAGGTTACAGGTCACAGTACTTTCAATGATTGGTGGGCAAAAGGAAACTTGCTAGCTGATAAGGCTGTGAGAGAGGCGGCCAGGGGTGCATCACTTGGAGAGGTAACTCGAATTTTCCCTGTTCATCCAAATTGTGCAGGATCAGAAACTCTATCTAAATTGTACACAAATGAAGATAATGAAATATGTCAAAAAGGTTAGGAGCTATTTTAACTGAAGAAGGAATTTATGCTCTAAATGAAAAGGGTGTTCCACCCAGCGGATATTAATTGATCTATACCACAGGATTGCACACCAAGGGGTTCATAAAACTAATACTATGTTACAACAAACATGGTTTTGACCAGAGGTGTTACAAACTGTGAGGGACAGACTGTCCAGATATATCCATCATTTTCAAACAAAGCCACGATTATGAAGAGGTATGATATCAATTAGCCACAGTCCTCGCCCGCGAGGACCTTTTACACATTGACAGGTAGATTTTATTTTTGTACCCTCTGATCATGGGTACACATTATGCGGTTTTAAGGATGCCCATTCAGTGCCCTCAGCGTCCAAAATGCTGGAGACTTAAAGACTGCTGCATTTAATTTAACGGCTAAAATCCTGTACAAGTGGGGGACAAAGTAATGTTTCAGAAAATAGGGGATTTAGGTCTTCCAGGTATGAAGGTCCTTACTCAGTGTTGCTGACTATTCAACTTCTCTCTACTCATTGAAATCGAGCCAGGCTTGACTCGATGGAAGCATCTTGCACAAGTGAAGCCCCTGTTGCAGCTTGCTTATACTAACAATATCTCTCAATGCACAATAGATTTTCTTTTTATAGATTAAGGGTACCCTTTCTGAAATTAAGGTTGTAATCAATGTTTGTTTTCAACCTCTGTGAGGTGACTGAGGGTCTGACTGATGTCAGGAGTGAGATTAATTTTCACTTAGCCCGGCCTTACAAAAACTAAATTAATTTACTATCCATCATGCATGTCCCCGTGAATTATGACTTGTGAATAATACCTTTTCTAATGAAAATTGGTCCAACAGGTGTGTACTTCATCAACAAAAATGCTGCTATGAACGTACAATGATTAATTGTTAACTTCTCTCCAGGTTTCCAGTGCTGAGTTCCCCTAGATCTGATGTGTTTATTTGTTTATAAAATGATGAAATGAAACTGAAAACCATGATGTTCACATGTGATAAATGTAATTGATGTGTTTATCTTTCTTGTTGTGTGTGTGTGTCAAAATGTTATATGTAATGTTTGTCGCTTCGCTTTGGCATTATATGTGTGTGTGTGTTTGTGTTTGTGTTCTTTTTGTTTCCACATATTTCTGTTCCTACTACTCTAAAACTAAACAGGTATGAGTGCATGCTGATACGGACCTATCCTGCGTACATTTACCACACGACTGGTTCTAAGGGTGACCCTTTGGTTTGACTTCTGCAACAGTGCAGCTCATCGATGATTCGGGAGAGGTTGCGGTGCTCGTAGCTGGACATCAGTGTTGGATCCCAAGAACTGGACGCATCGTCATCACATCGCACGCTAACTCTACATCATCTGAGAGACTTGTGCTTTAATCTACCAGCTGATATATAGATTTACAAATCCCTACATCAAGATGCCTGACAAGATTATTGATCAAAAAGATTCTTTTACTCCTATTGCTACCAGCAGTGATGAAGAAATGTATGAATTAGAGGTGAAGGGTAAGGAAAGATACGAGATGTTGAAAAAGATCAACGAAAGTTTGGAAATTTGCGACATGATACCCCAATCTGATAAAGACAAATATCTTAAGAAGCTACCCATTAAGAAGAGAAAGTATGATGATAAGTTTAGAGATGGAAAGAAGGGTATGCTGTAGTAAGTCCTCGACCCAGCAAAAGTCCAGGTGAGGTCAGGGGTCGGATGCTTTTAGTGCTCCTCGTCTGATCAGCTTGGTGAAGAATTCCTGTCAACTTTAACGTGGCTGGGGTTAAAGAGGTATCTACAGTCTATCTGAAAAGATTTATTCACTTTTATATTTCCTTTATGCTTACACGATTAAGTGCTTATCTGAAATGTTTTACTTATTCGTTTTTCTGCATATGTATTTGTTTCTTTTGAATATTATGTATTTTATTTTTAGGGGAAAGAAATTTGGTTGCGAGTCTTTTGTTAAGACTCGAGTGGGGGACTGGTGTAACCCAAATTTGGACCTCTGTCTTGAGGGCATTGGCTACGTGCTTAAAAGTACAGAACAGTCTGTTTCTGAAGGTCTCAGTTGAACTTTAGACCTTAGAAGACGTATGTGCATCATGTATTTAAATTTGAGGTTAATTTACAGCCTTCTGAGCAATGCTCAAAGTCCAACAAGCAACAACTATCGGCCGACTGTTCTGAAATAGGGAACTGAAACCAGACTGCAGAGCTCATCTGATATTTTTGGATTAATGATTTAACACCTCTTGATATTTGCTGCATAGACGGTTTTTAGTTTTAATCACGAGTTCCTTTGTTTGGCAGAGCTATAAGAGGAGGCAATGTATCCCTCCTGGTTTAGCTCAGGCTGAGTTCAGACTAGACCCTTCTAGCTGGACTTAGTCTTTGCTCACCTTC
Organism: Carassius gibelio; assembly: GCF_023724105.1. Lineage (NCBI taxonomy): Eukaryota > Metazoa > Chordata > Actinopteri > Cypriniformes > Cyprinidae > Carassius > Carassius gibelio. The sequence continues at coordinate 18,694,666 of NC_068376.1, forward strand.
TTCTTCATCTTTGATTCCGGGCTCACTTGAATACTTCAACTTCTCTCAGGTTTTATTCATCTCAGATATGATTATTATTATATTATTTGTTATTATATGAATATTAGTATAACTTTTGACTTTGGATATACAGGTATTGTTGTATACTTTGTATTATTATTTTTAACATCTTGATTACTTTAGAATATTATAATGCATTTTGTATTACTCTTAATTGGGCAACACCCATCATATATGGATTGCTTTTAAAACTATATTAATATTGGGATTTGTATTTTCTATATTTTAAGCTGATTTTAATACTTACTAAATCTGTTTGTAAGTTATGAGTTGTATTCTCATTTCCTATATTCTTTGAATAAATTTGCATACTAAATTACCACCCCCACCGTCTGACCTGGATTTAGAGTAAATTTTTTGCATCATCAAGTAAAAGTGTAAAAGTACTGGTTTAAAAAACTACTTAAAGTATAAAAGTAAAAGTAATGTAAGGGGGAAAAAATGCCATTAAGAACAAAAGCTTAGGCCGCACCACAGGGGCCTATTGTACACTACCCCACCTCCTCAAAAAAACATTTTTCTAAAGGCCATAGGCCATAATGACTATAATGTTATATTAAAATGTTCATGTTGAAAAATTTGGGATGCACTAGGCTTCCTGTTTCAGCCGCATATATGAAAATACAAAAATGGTGTGCACATCCCAAACATCCAATTAGGACGCAGGTGCAAGACAACTGAATGATATAGACAAATAAAGAAGTGAAGTCTGAACACTGAAAACTACTGCTCCAGAGGAATTTAATCAAGCAACGTTTCGACCTTCAGGTCTTCATCAGCCGCATATATGCCCATTTAAAATGAACGCACTTTAGTACAATGCAAATACATTAAAGGACTAGAGATATGATGACTAGTTGCCAATAAGTATTGTTATGGTGCAAAAAGTCAAACTTTAGAGGTATGTCATCAATAACCCTTAATGGAATGTAAATGTACATCCAAACTTAGCTGCAGGAATCTGCGAGGGCAATGGACAAGAACATTGGTGCAGGCTTAGTAACAATTACACTTGTATGGCTGTCTATTTACAATAAACATTATAGTGCTGTCAAAATGAATGATTATTCCAAGTGATTAATCAAAAACTAAAACTGAAAAATAAGTCATAATCCTGATACCTTCTTGATTGATAGCTTCTTGTATTCGGTACATACATCTGCTATGTCCAGTGTTCGGGGGGGGGAACGAGTTACAAAGTTGGTAAAGCCTATCACAACATTGTGAATCGCATCGTCAATCGAAAATGCTAATTTATTCAAACGTCTCGCTACCGAACTACCTACAGTAGCTTAATTTGTGGAGGACGAAGAAAAAGCACTCATTTGGTAAATGAGCCAGTGAGAAATAATAACTTTTAAGTAGGGTCCAGTGCCTTTTCGATACTTTTAAAACGGTACTCCTAAACAGTGCCTGAACCGATACTTTAAAGGGGGGGTGAAATGCTCGTTTTCACTCAATATCCTGTTAATCTTGAGTACCTATAGAGTAGTACTGCATCCTTCATAACTCCAAAAAGTCTTTAGTTTTATTATATTCATAAGAGAAAGATAGTCTGTACCGATTTTTCCCGGAAAAACACGAGCGGCTGGAGGCGTGACGTGTGGGCGGAGCTAAAGAATCACGAGCGCCAGTAGGCTTTTGCGTTGAGAGCATGTGGAAGCTGTGACATTACCTTGAGGAAAAAAACATCATCCAAAACAATCTATGGCTTACAGTCAGATTCAGCCGTTTATTTATGATCCAGAATCAGATCCCGAGGCTGAAACTGAACGAGAGCAGCAGCAGCAACGACTCGCTCCGGGCGGGGCTCGAACCCGGTCTCTGGCATGGGAGGCGGACGCACTAACAAGGAGGCAGAGATATTTGAAGCAGTTTTACTCACCGCCTGCGGTTCCAACACACGATCGTGACCCTTTTTCGTTGGGATTGCATCATCCTTAAGAAATAAATGATACGCAAATCCGGCGTCAAACTGGGCCTTGTTTGTAAAACAAGCATCTTCGAAATGCAGGGAACAAACAAAAACACTTGCACAATTCCGTTGATGCTCTGTAAAAATAAACTCCATCCACTGGTCCCTTAATGCTGTTTTTTCTTTGGTAATCTGTGCAGGGTTGTCTTGCCCTGGCAACCAAAAACTCACTTCTTTTGTGACTTTTCGCGACGCTCTCGCTCTGATCAGTGATCAGTGTCTGTTCTCAGCCTCTTAGTGCGCTCTGCTATACGGGAGCGCGCGCTCTTCCGGCAGAGGTGCCCTTAGGACCCATATAAGGAAATTCCGCTCCATCTAACGTCACACAGAGCCATACTCGAAAAAAAACTTTCCGAAACTTGTGACAAACCATAAGGAGTATTTTGGGAACAAAAATACTCCTTCAAACGTACAACTTAATTTTTGAAACTTTGTCCATGTTTAGCATGGGAATCCAACTCTTTAACAGTGTAAAAAACTCAGTACGCATGAAATAGCATTTCACCCCCCCTTTAAAAAAAAGAACCACAAAAAAAACTATGGATAACTTTAAAGAACATTACAAATATTTAAAATAAATCCATAGCTTTCAGCTTGGATGCTCTCATTTCCCAAGTTGTGCTTCCCTTAATCTAAGGCTAATAAACATATTTCACAATCTGGGTCATTATTTAATACAAAACCACACATAATATTTCTACTGTATCTCTGTCAATCACTCTGATATTTAGTTAAGATGAGTGCTGTCTGTCACTGTCTTTTATCAGTTCTGTGAATTACTGTATGCTCATTCTTTATAAAGTAGCAAAAATGTCGTTTTTAAAATACAGTACTGTGCAAAAGTCTTATGGAAAAATTAGTATTTTCACCCCAAAAAGGGTTTTAAGCCAGTTATTTATATCTTTTGCTGCAGTGTGTCAGTAGGAAATATCAGTTTGCCATTAATTTTAATAATAATCTAGTGCGATTTTGAATGCACAAGCAGCTTGACAACAGCAAAATGAATGTTTGGAAATGTAAACTGATATTTTATACTGACACACTACAGCAATATATATAAATTACTGGCCGAACACCATTCTTTTAAGTGAAAATACTAACGTGTCTAAGACTTTTGCACAGTAGTGTATGTATAAAGTACGTATGATTAAATTAAGTATATTTAAATAAGTGTAATTAAAGTATGTGTTCGTTCATATGTGTTAAGGGCTAGATTTTCGCTGGAGGAAACGGCTGTGGTGTGATGAGCGAAAACTTTACAGATGAGAAACCGAGTGATTGTTTATTAAACACATACCTTGTGTCCTCTGTTTATTTAAGTGCGCATGCGCTGCTCCATTCGCGGTCTGCGCCTCTGTGGATTGAAGAGCGCGCTGAAAGACGGGAGGAGACCGGTCTGACGCTGGTTTCATGTGAAATTTAAGGGGACTGACTCTGAGGCGATCGGATACCGGTTCCAAACCCAACCCTACTTTTAAGAAATATATATTTTTTGATAAACGAGCCCAAAACTGGCTATGTCCTTGCTGGAGTGTGATGTGATTTGTGTCATGTGCAGGTGCGATGGATCACGTACAAACCAATAGGGTGTCAGAATGGTATATGTTTATACTTCTCATCCAACCACAATCAAATTCACTGCTTCCGGATGGCGCGATTTATCTGGATACTATAGTTTTTTTTTTTTTGTTTTTTTTTTTTTGAATGATGACACCCGGAATGAAAACAAGCCAAAATGAAATACCAGTAACGAAGCTATTTTTAAAATGTAAGGAGTAGAAAGTACAGATACTTGCCTGAAAATGTAAGGAGTAGAAGTAAAAAGTCGGCTGAAAAATAATTACTCAAGTAAAGTATAGATACCCCAAATTTCTACTTAAGTACAGTAACGAAGTATTTGTACTTCGTTACTTGACACCTCTGCAAATTTCATATACAAAGTTGGACAGAGCAGTCTAAAAACTCCATGAGCCCATTCCTTGAGCATCTCTGGGCCTTCAAGTGTGAACTCACCATGGGGCGAAATGTTTGCAGTATGACCTGGAACAAGAAAAAACAAGTACTATCCATCTTACCAACACATTTCATCCACATTTTTTGTTTGTTTTTATCTTCGCTGAATAACATGTTTCCCTTCTTCTTGCTGTGGGATACGGACAGGTCAGAAACCTGGACTTGTGTTCTGCTGGTCTTTGAGGAACCCTCTGTATTCTGCCCACTCATGCACACTTTAGAACAAAGATAAATAGCAGATTTAGCCAGTGCAAAGGTGTTTATTAAGAACTTTATTTGTTCACCTACAGTGGCCCCAAAAATAATATTTGGACGTACAAAATGTATAAATCACAGTCATACAAAATGTTTTTTTTTTTTTGCGTTAGATAATAATATACTAAACAAAGTACCTTGTGCGAACAAATGACAAACAAATGTTGCACATATTGTTTTTTTTTTGATTGAAAAGTGTGCTTTTGATTTTTCTTTAAAATAAATAACACTTATATTTTATAATCTAATGCAAATACATTCATACATGTGGTGGAAGTGTGCCAAACACTTTTTTTAGCCACTGTATTTTTTCCCTGTTATTGTATGCCTTAGCATGTCATTTAGTCTTGTATTTCTATTCTTTAAATAGGTTTGTTCAGGTCTTTCAGTCGCCTGACTGAATCTTTTATTGTGAGAGAGCAGTCACTGCGCTGGATTTCTCAGCTTGTATCAGTTGGTAGTAGGCATGTACAGTATAATGGCACCATTGCCATCTATAAAGCACAGACAACCCAACAACTAAAATTGTATGCATTTAGTTAGAGCAGCAATACAAATACTATAGACTTCAGAGACATCAAAAACCATACATTCAACCAAGCTAATTTGTCTAAAATATAGCCAAATTAGGTTGGTTGAATGTATGGTTTTTGATGTCTCTGAAGTCTATAGTATTTGTATTGCTGCTCTAACTTAATGCATACAATGTTAGTTGTTGGGTCTGCATATTTATTTCTCATATCCAAAAGATTCAATTATAAGCCTGGTAAATTAAACTCATGTAATTTTGCATATTGCATTTATTTTTTGATGATATGGAATTCACGATAATTTATAAATTTCTAGTGATTTTAAGTAATTTTTTTTACTTCAGTAAGATAAACAATTTTGTTACTATGTTGTCACTTGTTAAAATAAATTACCAGTTGAGAATCACTGATCTATAATATATATTTTTTTGTAACAGTGATGATCAATGATTTTCTGAACATTGATGATCAGTCAAAAAAATTAGATGCTTAACTTGTAAGACTAGTCTATAACTGGCCACAAATCTTACCTTTATTTTAGTAGTACTCATTGCACTGACATGCTCAGATGGGTTGATCATGAGTCAGGTCTGGCTGGAGAGGATAATGGGGAAATACTCATCTCTGTATGGTGATGGAAGAATCAGCAAATGGATCCAATACAAAGTACTGGAATATATATATATATATATATATATATATATATATATATATATATATATATATATATATATTTTTTTTTTTTTTTTTTTTTTTTTACATTTTCATTCTAACTCAAAATATGAAAAAAAGCCTTAGACTACATAATGTCATATTTGTATCAAGAAGCAATCATGTTTATCTATGCTCTATAAAATGTTGCAGGCAAAATCCAGTTATTTCAATAGGAATCTGTGTGATTGGGAGTTTTGCATAAGGACAGAAAAGATCTCACGCAGACGTGACTACACCTTAATAATGTACAAACAGGTCCTAAAACTAACATTTTGCCACACTTGCCAATGGCCAGTGACTTGAGAAAACTTACCAGCCATAAATATTTTTGTTTACAAACCATGAAACATTTGTGTGTGTACAGTTTGTATGTGACCCTGGACCACAAAACCAGTCTTATGTCACTTGGGTATATTTTTAGCAATAGCCCAAAAAACATTGTATGGTGAAAATGATTGATTTTTCTTTTCTATTGTAGTAAAGATCATGTTCCATCATGATATTTTGTAAATGTCCTACTGTAAATATATCAAAACCTATTTTTTAGTAAAATGCATTGCTCAGAACTTCTTTTGGACAACTTCTCAATATTTGGAGAGGAGAGGCTTCTGTCAGGTCACTCTGCCATAAAGCCCCGGCTGGTGGAGGGCTGCAGTGATGGGTCACTTTATACAGCTTTCTCCCACCTCCCGACTGCATCTCTGAAGCTCAACAACAGTGATCATTGGGTTCTTCTTTACCTCTCTCACCAAGGCCCGATAGCTCAGTTTGGCTGGACGGCCAGCTCTAGGAAGGGTTCTGGTCATCCCAAACATCTTCCATTTAAGGATTATGGAGGCCACTGTGCTCCTAGGAACCTTAAGTGCAGCAGACATTTTTTTGTAACCTTGGTCAGATCTGTGCCTTGCCACAGTTCTGTCTCTGAGCACTTCAGGCAGATCCTTTGACCTCATGATTCTCATTTGCTCTGACATGCACTGTGAGCTGTAAGGTCTTATATAGACAGGTGTGTGGCTTTCCCAATCAAGTCCAATCAGTATAATCAAACACAGCTGGACTCAAATGAAGGTGTAGGACCATCTCAAGGATGATCAGAAGAAATGGACAGCACTTGAGTTAAATATATGAGTGTCACAGCAAAGGGTTTGAATACTTAAGATCATGTGATATTTTAGTTTTTCTTTTTTAATAAATGTGCAAAAATGTCAACAATTCTGTGTTTTTCTGTCAATATGGGGTGCTGTGTGTACATTAATGAAAAAAAAAAAAAAACTCAAAGGGGGGGTGAAATGCTCGTTTTCACTCAATATCCTGTTAATCTTGAGTACCTATAGAGTAGTACTGCATCCTTCATAACTCCAAAAAGTCTTATTATATTTCTAAGAGAAAAATAGTCTGTACCGATTTTTCCCGGAAAAACACGACCGGCTGGAGGCGTGACGTGTGGGCGGAGCTAAAGAATCACGAGCGCCAGTAAGCTTTTGCGTTGAGAGCGTTTGGAAGCTGACATTACCTTGAGGAAAAAAACATCATCCAAAACAAACCAAGGCTAACAGTCAGATTCAGCGTATATTTATGATCCAGAATCAGATCCAGAGGCTGAAATTTAACAAGAGCAGCATCAGCAATAACGTCTCTATGTTAGGGCTGTGCAAAAAATCGAATGCGATTTTCATGTACATCTCATCAGTAAAGACGCTCCTGTAATTAGGAGTATATCTCCATCACGTGTGTTCAGATCAGGGTTGCCAGTTTTTCACAACAAATCCTGCCCAGTTGCTTCTCAAAACTAGCCCAATCCCGCTTCAAGAAGGTTCCCCGATAAAACATTGCTTCCCGGGGTTAAAATATACGTTTTTTAGCAGGGTTGCCTTGGTAAAATTCGCATTTTAGGGGCTAAATATCACTTATTTGTATTGGGGTCGCTTTGACCCGCGGACATGAAAAACAACCACCACACACTTGGCAACACTGTTTGGCATTTACTACACAGAGCCGTAATTCACTGACAATCTACACAACATCAATGTTAAAATCGCAGGCGATTCTTTGTCGATTTTGAAAGCGATTTTGTGTTAGTTGTCGGTAGACTACGGCTCTGTAGTAACTAGTAACTGCCGCTCCACCTGAACCAGTGTTGCCAAGTCTGCGGTTGTTTTTCATGTCCGCAGTTTGAAGCAATCCCAATACCAATAACGTGATATTTAGCCCCTAAAATGCTTGTTTTACCAGGGAAACCCTTCCCTTCCTTCCAGAATATTTATATTCTAACCCCAGGAAGCAATTTTTATCGGGGAACCTCCCGGAAACGCGATTGGGCTAGTTTTGAACTAGTTTTAAGAAGCAACTGGGCAGGATTTGTTGTGAAAACCTGGCAACCCTGATCTGAACGCACATGCTGGAGATATACTTCTAATTACAGGAGCGTCTTTACTGATGAGAGGTGCATGAAAATCGCATTCGATTTTTTGCACAGCCCTAGTATGTATTGAAACTGTATATATTTTCTTAGCGGTTTTGGAAAATGACTAAGTTCCACTTTATGTCGTCTTTTTTTTTTTCTTTTCTTTTTTAAGCTGTACATGTGGAAAGTGCAGTTTGATGACAACATCGCATGTTGTTTACTTGATGTGCTTACGCGCCGATAGCTAAGTTAACAACACAAAGATATTTGAAGCAGTTTTACTCACCGCCTGCGGTTCCAACACACGATCGTGACCCTTTTTCATTGGGACTGCATTATCCTTAAGAAATAAACGATGTACAAATCCGGCGTCAAACTGGGCCTTGTTTGTAAAACAAGCATCTTCGAAATGCAGGGAACAAACAAAAACACTTGCACAACTCCGTTGATGCTCTGTAAAAGTAAACTCCATCCACTGGTCCCTTAATGCTGTTTTTTTTTTTTTTTTGGGTTGGTAATCTGTGCAGGGTTGTCTTGCCCTGGCAACCAAAAACACACTCCTTTTGTGACAATTCGCTCTAGCTCTGATCAGTGAATGACTCTGCTCTGCTATACCAGACCCATAAAAGGAAATTCCGCTCCATCTAACGTCACACAGAGCCATACTCGAAAAAAACTTTCCGAAACTTGTGACAAACCGGAAGGAGTATTTTTGGAACAAAAATACTCCTTCAAACGTACAATTTAATTTGTGAAACTTTGTCCATGTTTAGCATGGGAATCCAACTCTTTAACAGTGTAAAAAACTCATTATGCATGAAATAGCATTTCACCCCCCTTTTAAATGATTTTACCAAATGGCTGCAATATAACAAAGAGTGAAGAGGGGGTCTGAATACTTTCCACACCCACTGTATACAGTAGGTATACATTTATATATAGTATATAGACAAAATCTGTCAGTAGGTTAGTTGTTTATAGGTTTATACTGTTTTACTTGATTGTATGTCTGTATTTATGTAGCACAGTGGTCCTGTGAGGCATGACATTTCGTTCCACTGTATGTCCACACGTAGCGGAATGACAATAAAGCTAGACTTGACTTGACTATTGCACAATACTGACCAGTTTAGCTACTTTTAGTTGAAATAGCTTCATTTGTGTATGTTTGAGCCATGTGTTGACTAATTTGTAATTTGTCTGAGTTAGATGTGATGAAACTAAAGCCGTGATAACGAACAACCAGCGGTGGAACCCGAAGGTCTTATCCCTTATCTTATTCCATTTTATTTTAACATAATTTTAGTTTCTTAGTCTTACATTGTACTCATTTTTTTAACAGTCTGGACCTGACGATTTTCAGCATGACCAGTCCAGGAATGGCCTTGCTGTTCACCCCCGAGACAGATTGTGTTCTGGTGGGGGACAGTGAGGGGCAGGTCCCTGTGTACGAGCCGAAGAACCTGCCAGATGGAGGCAGCACACAGGTGAGGCTTTATCTGTTCATTTCCATGTAGTTCGATCTGTGCCATACTCCAAGTAATCCATTTACTCAAATGTGGAAATCATTTATATCTCTTGTGTAGATGGAGAATTTGGAGGATGTAATCCGGTCCACACTGTCCAGTCAACACACATTAGGAAAGACTGACGGAGACACATACTGTAGGAGGGTCAGGCTGTTTGTCTTGACCTCTCCATCATCATAATCTTTATTCTCTGGCAGACTGAGCGACTCCATTTACACAACAGTGGGTTTACAGCACATTGCCTGTTTGTGCCTTATTGTGCTTCTTTGTAGGAATAAATATACTCCTAAAAAACAATAAGTAATCTTTTTAGGTAAATGTCAAAATCTTGAACTAAATTATACTATGGTGAATTATTTGTAATTTCGATTAGGTGAATGTATTTTTTAAGCGTTTCAAGCGTCATTATGGGTACTATAACAACATCGCTTTGTTAACTGTTTAACAAAGTATAAAATATATATTGTAAAAAATGAAACCAAAGAATTTTGGAGATAACAGGGGTTTGTATTTCAAACACGTTTGCATTCAGGCACTGATTGTTAAGAACACAATTTCCCCCAAATAATAGTCAAAGTACTATACTGTATTGTCATATGGTATTGTTTTTTGTTTTTTTTTTCCCATGGGAACCACAGACAGAATGTAAGTGTTTGTTCTATGGTAATGGACACACAGTTCTATTACCACTTGGCCTCCACACATTACAGCTTATCTACAACACGAGGACCACATCACACTTTTAGAAATGACTCATTACTGAACTGCTTTTCTCTCTTAACATCTCTCAAAATATCGATCATTTGAGCTTTTTAGTACAAATCAAACAATTTAGCGATGAAGATGCACCTCATCTTTAACAAGGGGGCTTTTAAAAAGAACAGCTGTGACATTATGACAGGAAATGGATCCTGCTTGTTTACTAATGTATATTGGACTTTACCCATATGGCATATGGTCATTTTATATTTTAAAACATTTTCCCGCATGGGGTTTTGTGTTGATGTTTATAAATATATTTGTATTATATTATATTATAGGACAAGTTGATGTTCATAAATATTATATTATATTATATTATATTATATTATATTATATTATATTATATTATATTATATTATATTATATTATATTATATTTATGCTTTCTGAATTAAAATAATATGTAATTAACTGACGTTTGGAATAAAAAATGACATAAAATGATAAGTTGATGTTTGATTAGATTATAAATTATGTTCATTATGCTTTCTGAAATAAATTAAAATGTAATTAAGAGAAATTTGTAATATATAATTCTATTATATTATATTCACCATGTCTTGCAGTCATTAATAATTTAATATAGCAAGAAATGGAAGGTAAAAACTTTTTTTTTTTAATTTCTAAATTGTTACAATTTAATTAATAGACATTTGTTACATAATAAATATAATATAATATAATATTTATGAATGTCAGCTTTTACTTGTAAGCGTATGTGCCATGGATGTCCTTCAACACAAAATCTCAAATATTATTATATTATATACCAAATGTCTGTTAATGAAATTGTAACTGAATTCAGAAAACAAAATCTTTCTTTCTTTTTGAGGAAAAACTTTTTGCTGAATATGTTTCCTGTTATCTTTCCTTGTATTGACCACAGGCAGATGTTATTTTGTCAGTAGAGATCATACTGTTAATCATCAGCCATAAAACCATAATTGCTGGGATTATAGCCATATTGCTCATTTGCACTACTTCTTCTCATTGACCAACTTGGTTTAAGGGAACAGAATTTGATGGTCACATAAGCAGATAGTGGACATCTGTTTGGCTCGGGGAGCAGCGTTGGTCTTTATGTGACTAGATTATCCATTCATTAAGGAGAATATCATTGCAGTGAGACCATTAAACTGGTGATGTTAAGAGACAACAGCTTGTCCCTAAGGATGTAATTTCATTCCAGATTGGGGCAGTAAAGCACCTAAATACCTGCTGCCCTTTGTTTTCTGATCAAAGTTGTTTGACTTGAGGGGATCGAGTAAGTGCTGGGTGGGGTTTGGACAGACTGGAATGGTCCAGCATGAGCTGTCCAACATGCCGCCATAAATTGGGGTGACGTCTCATGAGCAAATCAGACGTTCGCCAGACCTGAGAGAGATTGGCACTTGGCAGAAGATAGAGAGGACCTAAGAAAACACAAGGGCAGAACAGGAGGAGCACGTTCAGACTGAAGCCGCTATGACAAGTTTTCATTCTCCCGCACTACTGCTGCCCGTCCTGCTGCTGTGGGCGGCGTGTAGTGTGTCAGACGTGCAGGCTGATGCCAGGACAGTCAAGCTGTGCGGCCGAGAGTTCATCCGTGCCATCGTCTACACGTGTGGGGGCTCCAGGTGGAGGAGATTCGGCAGTCCCCTGGATATGGAAGGTGAGTTTTCTATAGCAGACTCTGAAACATCATCATGTGCCTTAAATGCTGGTGTGAGTGTTGGGCTTTAGAACAGATCTAGTTTATATATGAAAAAGACTTTTTACCCCACTATGAAAATTTATTAAATCTTAAACCTCTTTCTATATAACAATTAATAGTAGTTAATTATCGGTTTCAATCATGTGAATGCAATCATTAGAAATATATTTATTTAATATTTCTTAAATAATAATAGTATGTAAATTTATTACTAATATAATATTTATTCTATCAACAGCCTCTGTGACCCTTTGGAAATTCTATTGATTTCTACTGAATCCAGATTAATAATTAAGTAGATCTGAAATCATTTAAAGAATTGGAAATTTAGATTATATGAGAAAATGGGAGATGGAAGGCATTTAAAAAAAAAAAATTTGTTGTCTCTTATGAAAAAAATATTTGGTGATATTGTACCATATATATATATATATATATATATATATATATATATATATATATATATATATATATATATATATATATATATATATATATATATATATATATATATATATACATTTATTTATTTGTTTATATATAAAATATAAACATATTGAAAAAATACATTTAATATGTATATATTTCAATATCAAATAAACAGTAAAACAATGAAAAAAAAAATGCTAGTTTGTACAAGTATAGAAAACTAGAATGTATTTTTTTTCTATGTACTGCTTATTTGACATTTATATTTTTCCTAAAATGGTTCTATAAGTTGCTAAAAAAAAAGTTTCTGCAAACGACCTATGATTGTATGAGTATCTAAGCATCTCTTCTTCTTTCTTACTCTTAAAGTCTGATGATATTTAACAGAGCACTGCTTTAATTGTATCAGTGAGATCAAGTCCTCTCCAGTCAACAGATAAACAACGTCTGGTGACATTACATTCCCATTAGACTGAGACGAGCTGAGTTAAACTGCTGGCTTTTTCACAGTGCAGCAAACACAATCTCCTGTCTCTTAAGTCTGAGAGTACTGTTGATTCAAAAGGCACAACAGTTTTGTGTTTTGTGTTTGTCATTGCACAGGGTTTTTGAATGCAGATCTAAGCAGTTCTGAGGATCTGAGTGAGAGTCTGGGATCTGACCTGACCAGACGAGACCTGAATAGCGTTTGCTGTCAGATGGGCTGCAAGAAAAGTGACCTCACATTGCTCTGCTGAGAACTGAACCTGTGTTTTTCTATTTGTTTCTCACCATATGTTTTCTTCCACATCGGGTTCAGATGAATATGAACATCTCTATAAGTGTACAGTCAGCTGTGATTCACGTAACAGCTTAATTTGCCAGTAGATGATACTAATTTATGTAAAAAGCATGTCTAATTTGGGATTAGATCATTCTGCTTCACTTGTACTCTAAGATGCACCATGAAATGTGGTTTAATATCAGCAGTGAAATCACATAGTGAGGTCCACAGCACTAATCTTGCATTCAAAGTGTTTAATTGTAACTTGTATTTGACAATTTTGTCAATAAACATTATTGCATATGCATAAAAGGTGTTTATTTTTCTAGTATGATTTCACAATATTTTGACCCCTTTTTTTGGTGGTTAAACCAATTTGGACCTAACTGAGTATTGATATGAAATTAAGATGTTCTGTATTAAGTTCAATATTATATTACTACATTTCAGGCATAATATTTTACAGTATTATTAATTGATAAATCTGAAATATAACACAATACATCCATTTATCAGGCTTATACGTTTTATTGTTTTGGAGAGAGCAAAGTAATCTCAGGATTTCAGATCTTTGTTAACATTTTTTTGTACAAACACATCTTACACATGTTGCTGGGAAAAAATGATTTACAGTTACCAGACAACACACACACCTACACACGCACGCATGCGCACACACACACACACACACACACACACACACTCGTACAAGCACACACACACACACACTCGTACAAGCACACTCACACACTCTTCCTCGAACACATACACAACTCCACACAAACTAATGCAATTCAACATTCACACACAGCTCCACCTACATCGAAACTGACACGTGTTTTCTTATTTCTTTTGCTCACATTTTGACATTTCACTTTAGACCATGTAGACATACTGATTAAGCATTACACGCAATTAAATTCATAGGTTTTTCTCTCGGCTGACAGACCCCAAATTGTTCTTCAATTGAACTCAGTGCAATAAAAACCCCTTTAGTTAAGTGCTCAGAAAATATGCAATGCAGTGTTAACGGATGGTAGTGCTCATCCTTAATGTTAAATGTGGATGGAACCTGTGACTCACAAAGCACCAGCATATTCTTCTCCAAACCATCACAACGTCTACATCACACACTCAAAGATGGAACCAAAATGTTACATATATATATATATATATATATATATATATATATATATATATATATATATATATATATCAGAGCATCTGGGAAGTTAAACAGTAACACAGTGTTTTTGTTTTTTTTCCTTTTCATTTTTTTTCCCACAAGAAACAATATTTTTTCACTTTATTCATAGGTTTAAACATTTAAAAAATATGCAGCTTCTTTTCTCTTAAAGGACAATTCTGGAGATACACGTATAAATGAAAAAAAGAAAAAGCGATTTGGTCATTTAACCACTCGAGAACCTTGTCATCTCACAGAGACCATTACCATTTGCAAAATAAAGATGTTCTGAAGCGCAGGGGCTCATGCTCAGGAGGCTGGATACAAACACATCCTATAGAATGATAAAAGAATTTACAAAGTCCAAAAGCTGACAATCCATGTTGAACTAATAGTGCTGCTATATATAACACTGTAATAACATCAAGCGTGATGCATCTGGGAAAGATACAGCATCCTGTTTCGTTTTCTCTTTCAAATGCACCCCTGACCCAATACAGCATAACTTTTCTGTTGCACTTGAGTTAAAAAAAACATATCTGAAATAAATGTAAAAATTATACCTCAGCATTATACTGTACACAACTTACCCAACTACACAGATAACAAAAAGTCAAAAACTTCAAGGATCCTAAATTATGATACCATTCAAAGCCTATTCATATACAGTGTTACTTGTTTCATTTATTTTTTTATACAACAAATCATGAATAAATAAAAATAGAATGATGTCATGTACTCTGATGTCTAACACTGTCCCTTCGGGAACAACAGAAAGGCTATTTAACAATACAAGAAAACACCAAACGGCCTTCAAGATATATATTTTCAATTTAAAAATGACTTTTCTGTTGAGTAAAATCTTTTTTTGTGAGTCTTCTGCAAGCAGGACATTTTTAAAGCTGTGGCTGTCTAAAAACAGATTTGACAAAATATAATTTCCATTATTTTCCAATTAATGAACCTGACTGTGGTGTTTAAATTAAAATGAGATATTCCTGAATACGTTTTCTTAACTAAATAAGCTTGAGCAATTCCAAAATCCGATGCAGACCTCATATTACATGCAACAGTATAGCGCCATCTTGTGGCAGAGGCTCATTCATCTTTTAGACAGTCACTTGTTCACTGGACTAATTTGCTACCTTGTTCGAAAATTTGATACTGAATGCATAGAGTAATAAAAACATCACATGTTAGGTATCACTTTTAGAGAAGGATACAGAGAATTCAGGTTCAGGTAGGCACAGCCAATAACACGTCGAACAGAAACAGAGGCTTAACCTTACGAACAAACCCAAGTCATTTAACCGCCGTAATACAGATGTTGCAAAGTGAATACAGTTCACAATTAGAAGAACACCCTAAAACGGTCCACATTTTACAATGTAAGTTTACAATAATACTTCTGGAGTGTGTGTGAGGTCCACCTGTATTGTACATCTACAAAGGTTTATCCATAAGCTCAGGTTGGGGTCATGTCCTGTGTTTTAAATATTCAGAATTGGTCCAAAATATGCAGACTTGCCTGGTGTTGTTTAGTTGTCTGCCATGTATTTTCCTATGATAAAAGCACACACAGCGTAACTTATTTTGACAATGCCTCGATAATCTCATGTTCTGACTCTCCTAAAGATTCCTAGCAAATTAATGCTTGAAACAGACGCATAACTCACCTGCTGCAAACCTCTTCTTGATGAGGGAAAAACGATATCCAAGGCCAACCAGCTCAATGTCACAGCCTGACAGAGTGCTGCCCTCACTGGTGAACTGCACTGCCACCGGGGCGGGTTTACTGGGACCCTCGGTCAGCTGGAAACGGGCCAGCAGAGATCCCACACCTGAAGATATAAAAAAAGAGTGGATGAAAAAAAGAGAAGCAATCGTTTTATTATTATCTATAGAATGTGTCTGTGTCAAATAAATGCTGTTCTTTTGGCATTTCCAAATTCCAAAATATTCAGCAGCATAATAAAACGATTTCTGATGGATCATGTGACACTAAAGACTGGAGTAATAGCTGTTGAAAATTCAGCTTAGCTTAATACAATACAATACATTTCTTTTATATTGTAATAATTGTTTACGATATAAAAAATATATTTTTTACTTTCTTTTTTTTTTTTTAAACACATAAATGAAGAATAGAGATGCCAAACTTTTGAACAATAGTATATATATATATGCACACACAAGAATGAACCATGAATCTGACCTCCATTTTCAGACTTTTGAGAAATATCTGGAATCTTCCATAAGATTTTCTGCTGTTCCGCATTCCTATAAACATAGCAATAATAAAAAAAATTATATTCTTCCTCCACATCTAGTAGAAACTCATAGTATAATTTTTCAAACCCACGCAATCTAGTGCAAATCACAATGCTTTATTTTCACAATGACAATTATATTTTTGAAGGACTTGAAGAATCCAGTCCATCTCTCACCAGGCAGCTGGAGGAAGCACAGCCTGCAGTTTGCTGATGCCTCCGTCCACAGGGATGAGGAACTGAACATTGTTGAGGGCGACAGGAGTGGTCATGGCCCCACCGTTGTATTTGTAGTCTATCCTCAGATCAGTACTGCTGGGCTCACACCTCCAGCTCACTGCTAGATTTAGAGGAGTGGACTGTGGGCCCTTCGGTAACACCTGAGGCATATTTGGTAATGAAGTGTTAATGACATAGCCTCATTCAAGTGGTATGAGATGGTACATGTTCATTTTATTATAAGTTTGTTTTAAACGCCATTTTTATTTCGTCAACTTAACAATTTCAGAACTTTACTAGGTCACTACTTGATGTCCAAGGTCAAATCTGGGTCCCGAAGCAAAACCAATTGAGAAGCACTTTTTTTTTTTTTTAAATATGAGGGAAATACCAGTTCTAGATTTTCTACAATCCAATGACTTCAAGTACTCGTATGCCTCTGTAGTCAGTGTTGCTTTGAGGTTCTCACCTGATATTTCAGCATGTCTACATTGTAGTAAGTTGCTTGTGGTTTCTGCTCCGCCACTTTCTTTAAATGGGTCATCAGGTTTGGCATATTCACCCAGAACTCCTTTGAGTTCGGATTGGGCTGCGTGGTGTCACTGTAGGAAATTTAACAAAAAGCATTCAATCTGCAAATCATACTTAACTAATGAGCTATTATCTGTTTTTCCAGTCTCTTTCCGTACACCCTTCAAAAGACACACTTCTCCTCCAAAAGTGTGGAGATCACATGTGATTAGTCATACAGTCTGTGACTGTAATTCTCACAGTGAGAGGATGTGCTAAGCTATACTGAAGTATAACCTTAAGTTACAAACCCTCCTTCCATTACTAATTATGTAAGTCCATAAGCAATAATTGATCATATATTTGATGGCTGCTGCTTAATTTGAGTGACTAATAAGGAAATTTATAATTATCATTCACTAGTCAATAAATATGATGGCGTTTATGGTCTGTGAAGGTTCTGTTGTAGTTGATGTTAGATGAATGTTATTACCAGCACAGTAACTGAGGGTTAGGAAGGACGTGTTCCAGACGACTGTAGTTGGTTATGCTGAAGGTTAGCACAGCAGGCGAGGGGTTATTTGCAAAATGCCGTGTGATGCCTGCTGGGAAGGACAACACCATCTCTCCAGTGATCTTCACCACACACCTTAGAAACATACATACATAAGTAAAGGTCTGTTGTGTGTAGAAACAGAGAGTGATCAATAAAACACTTCATAAGGGTTATTCACACTGAACAGGTTTTTTACTTTCCACTGCACTAATTTTCATTGTATTTCTATGTAAACACATGCTAGATGGACATGTTTGGTTCTCTAAAAAGCAGACGTTCAAGTTAAAAGAAGTTGAACTTTAAAAAAAAATGCATCTCAAGACTTGTTTTTTTATTTGAATTTTTGAGCTTTCGTATAAACAAATCTAACATTTCATTGAAGTGGGGAAAAAAATGGAAAGAAACTCACATTATGAAATAGTTGTTTTTCTCCAATGCCGCAATTATTGGCACTCCTAGAAATTCTTATGAGTAAAATATCTCTGAAGTATATTCCCAATCATATTTACATTTACAGCATGACATTTTCCAGCCATGGCTTCCTGTACCACAGGATTATAAATATGAGGAACATAAAGGCGTTCACAAGGAGTAAAATCAAGGAATATAGTTCTGATGTGCAGAACAAGACTGTTGAACTTCACAAAATAGAACGTGGCTGTAAGAAAATAGCTAAAGCATTGAAAAACTAATATATATACAGCCCATACATCACCACATGTTGCTTGGGAAGGTTTCAAGAAAAATCCTTCTTGCTCATCTATAAACAAAATCAAGCTTATTCAGTTGCCAGACAAGACTGGAACTTCAAATGGGACTGGCTTCTATGGTGAGATCAAAAAAAAGAACTGCTTTTTACTGCTTATTGGCAGTAAAGCAAACAGGGATAAAACAATACCCCAGGTCCACGGTTAAATATACTGCTGGATCTTAAATATTATTTGCGTATTTTTCTGCCAGAAGTCTCTTGTTCAGATACATGACAGCATTGATTCTATCAAATACCAACAGATAAAAAAATGACTGCCTTTGTTAGAAATCTTATAATTGGTCATGTAAAATGAGTGGGGTGAACTGAAGAGAAGAAGCACCAACATGGAGCTGGTATTCTGAAGGATCTGGAGAGATCCTCCTTTATAAAGGAATGGTCTCATGGTCTCTAAACTCATCAGGCATTATAGGAGAAATCTCAGAGCTGTTATCTTGGGAAAACGACGTTGCAATATTTGGGTGCCAATAATTGTGGCCAGCGTGAACTAGAGAAAAAACATTTATTTCATAATTTCATATTAATATTTGGCAGTCACACCATTTGATATTTTCAGGTACATTCAGTCTTAAGTTTTGTTTAAAAGGGTGCAAATGTCATTTTTATGTACATAAAATCAAAATAAAAATGCTATGTACATTTTAAAATATCTGATGCATGCTTTTATATATATGTGTGTGTGTGTGTGTGTGTGTGTGTGTGTCTCTGTGTTAACATGGTTCTGAGATTGTAACATACTTATTGGGGTCAGCTCCTTTGAAGTAGGCACTAACTGTCTCTGTGAAAGCTGCAGCAACAGGCAGTGTGTCCTGGGCCCCCATGGTGAGGGGACTGGGCCCTCGAGAACAGCCTGAGAGAACAGAAACACATGCAGTCACAGCGTGCTTGCAAACAAAACACAATTTCGATTATCACTGAGATACAACGCAGAGGCAAATACATGGGTGAGAAAGAACGAGAAAAATGGAAATAAAAACAAATAGACTCTTAGTTTGAGACAATCAGCAATTTTTCAACTAATTTTTCCATTTGCACTTAAACCCAGAACAGTGCCTTCTTCAGATGGACTCTATTTTCTGTTGACTTAGCTAGACCACACTGTTTAGACTAGTCAGTAAAAGCAAGTTTGTTCAATTATATTTAATGTTGAATAGGCTAATCGTGATTAGATTTCACCTCAAGCATTAGTTCCCAAAAGGGCAGTTCACTAGCGGGGCATACCAACTGATGCAAATTGATACCCTTACAAAAGAGAGCCCATACAACAACATGCACACCCAAGTTCAACACTCTGGTTTCAAGAATAATAATCATTAAAAAAAAAAAATGAAACTTTACATTTAGTTACATTTAACTAAAGTAAAAATGAGTAGTTATTTATATGGCTGAATTTGATAAGTAAGCAGAAAAGACACTAGTAAATAAATTGGCATTAAAACCACTAAGCATATCTGTATTAATTCAAGTAATTGTAATTTTATTTTAAGGAATATTAAATCTGGTTTTGTGGGATGATAATTACAAGAAATGTAATGATTCTAATGCAGATTCCGATTCCATTGCTTTTGGTCCCTAAATTATTATTTGAGTAATATTGAAAAACAATAAATGCTCATTGTTTCAAAGTTTGGAAAACTTTTTCAGATTTGACCCAAAGGGTAATGATATACAATTACAAATAAAATTTTTCAAATTGTAACCATATGCCGATGAAGGTCAGAGGACTGAAACATTGCTTTCGTTAATAAACTGTAAAATATAGTAAGAATTGATAGTGTACGGGATTGCATCTTTATAAATTGTAACCATGAAAAAATTATAAAACAACAGATCTAGTACCATTTTTAGGAGATGCAACTTAATATTATTTAATATTCAGTATTTCTTTTTAAACATACTAAATTTATGATTTTCCCAACAAAGCTTTTTCTATTCTAGTTTAAATTTTAAATTTGAATGCAATTCCATTAACTTGGATTCATAAGAACAATCAAGGATAGGTGTAATATATGCAAAAGATGGAAGAGAAAAAGAAAGGAAGTTGAAACAGAAAACAGTCAGCTTCCATGGCATGCATTTGAAGCTGAATCATAATGTTTTGATCCAAGAGCACAGTTGAAATGGTGAGATCAAGGAAGACCAGCCACAACAAGAGCGAGAAAAAACACAGTATTAGTGACAAAGGTAAAAATATGATGATCCTTGGAAGAAAAGAAAACCTGCCAATGATTTTAAGATGAACAGTTAAATGGCAAAGCAGGTATACAGAGCAAAGCAGATGTTTGGAAGATTGATGAAGGAACGAACGCGTGAGAAAAAGGGGGAAGTCAGATGTCAGATGAGACTTGAGTGTGCACGCGCTACGTCCTTGGATATTAACCCCAACTTACCTTCAAATGTTAAATAAAACTTGCCTCTGTCAAACCACACGAGGGAGGGCTGGTCTGTCTCTGTGTTGGAGGGGGAGGAGGTATAAGGATGGGGGGAGTGAGGAGAGGCAGGGAAGGAGAAGGGGGAGAGAAGGACAGTAGCGTGAGTCACACACAGGTCCATCATATGGCACAGTGATGGGGACCAGGGGCACAGGTCAAAGGTCAAAGACGGACACAATTCACTGCAGACGGAGATGACTATGATATGTGAAACATTCACAAATGTAGAGCAGCACACTGGGCAAAAGGAAAAAGAAAACAATCTTTGTGTAGTTATCAGTTATTTTATTTGAAGTAAGACTCGAAATAAATAAATAAGGTGACATACAGCTACTATTAGCTTCAGATTTATAGCTACTATTAATAACAATGCATGTGCAAACTTCTGTTTTGATGTGCAATGACATTTTTAAATCTGGGGAGATTCCGAGAGAATTACAGTATGGTCTTACAAATATTTCAAAATTCAATATTCGTATAATATCAGGACAGATGAAAGCTGGAGATGATTTGAGCTGCTTATACGAATTAAACCCTTCAGATTCAAGGATGATGTTAGGAAAAGATCATCCAAAATGGAAAGTTCTATCATTGACGTTTTGATGTCATACCCTTTTGATAAAAAAAATAAATAAAATATACAGGTTGTACACTGTTAATTTTTTCCCTAAAATTCTAATTGGCAACATCCTGCCAACTATGTTACATTAACGTTTATTCATTAAGATGTTGGTATCTAAAGTGACTTGTATCGCAGCAGGAATTTTGCACTATATTCTAAGTCTTTTGAAGTGATATAATAGCTTTATGTGAGGAACAGACTGAAATTTGTTTCTTCACTGATGTGATTCTTGAAGTTAATGATCCTTGCTGGAGAAGAAGATAATCAGCATATAGTGGTTTACATTTCAATCTGTTCCTTAGACAAATTATAATATAACAAAAGTCATACATTTTTCATAGTCATACACAGGCTATTTTTATGGTGATTTTTATAACATTTTCTTATAATTGAATTTCAATGTGATTTGCTCCATGGAAAAAATAACAGCAAAAAAAGGTTTAGAATAAAATGAGGGTGAATAAATAAATAAATAATTTAATTTTTGGGTGAACATTATAAAAAAAAAAAAAATTCTGAATTATTACTTAAGTGCTTTTGGTATCATCTGCGCAATGTCAAAGTAGGAAGTTAGAGTCTGCATTTTGTGAAAAGTATATCATGTATATTTCTTCATGTCTGTTAAGTGAATGGTAGAAGGTAGCTGCAGTTGGGATGATAGACAATAGGGGGCAGTACTGAGTGACACAAGAGGTAAGTGTATGTGAGGGCTTCTCTACTGGAGAGGGGTGATACAATTTCAGACAAAACTGGACCAGGACTACGAATGATGTGAAGATCACTTAAGCAATGAGAAGATGTGATTTGTACAGTAATACTGAGCATTGTGTAACTGTAAATTTGACATTCTAATGCTGCGTTCCCTTCAACTCAGAAAGTCATAACTGGAATAGAGCAACAGAAGACCAACTGAATTTGACTTGGATTTTTTTTTTTTTTTTTTTGCATACAACAACAACAACAACAATAATAATAATAATAATAATAATAATAATAAAATCAAAAAACAAATTGTTCCTGTTTTTATCAGGTTTATTATATGTTTTTACTTCATTTGACAATATATTGGAATTATTGACAATTAAACGACTACAAAGATAAAGGCAATGTCATTTTGTTTCTTACTGTATGGTTGGAAATATCAAGTGGGAATATGGTACGTTCGACTTTGAATGAAACTAGGGGTGCTCGATCACGATCGGCCGATCGTTAATGCACATCTCGTCAGTAAAGCCGTTCTCTAATCAGCGGTTAATTCCATCAGGTGCGTGATTTCACATAGAGCAGCTGTTACTACACAGAGCCGTTGTTAACTGAGAAGATGCGCCAATAAACGCTGAAAATGAAGTGGATTTGCGCATCTTCTCAGTTAACAACGGCTCTGTGTAGTAACAGCTGCTCTATGTGAAATCACGCACCTGATGGAATTAACCGCTGATTAGAGAACCGGCTTTACTGACAAGATGCTCATAACGATTGGCCGATTGTGATCGGAGCACCCCTAAATGAAACGCAGCATAGGTGGTGTGGATATTGATGATAAAATTTAAAGATATAAATTTAAGGATCACCTGTGAGGATTAAAATCATGTGGCAGTAAAGCTTGACATTTGCAGCATGATGATGTTAGCAATGTTTTTTACCCAGATGCAACATCAGAGAGCTCTCTATTCAAACTAGTGTTATGGCAGGCATACTGATCAGCACTGCAGCCACTTGGGCCAAATTCCAGGCTGCACTTCAAACACTGAGAGGCTGTGTGTGTGTGTGTGTGTGTGTGTCTGCCTCATCTGTTTCAAGCAGGATGGTGGTGCTCTTTGAGTTTTTTGAAGAGTCTTCAGCCAGACAGATGATTTTCAGGGACTATAAGACTCTTCTGTTCCTGGTTCTTGATGTCAGTGCAGATGTAAGATGTGGGATGTTGCGTAACATTTAGTCTCTAACATGCATGATGAGCTACAAACATGTCATCTTTTATGGATGTGAAGAGCAAAATATGACTGGAAGAATAAAAAATGGATGAAGTAAATACTGTGGTAAATAGTGTTGGACTGTAATCAACATGACAAAAGTAGAGGGGGAACAACACTTTTCAGAATAGATGAGCTAAAAAAAATGCTAGTTACCAAATGTATTAGGAAAACCAGTGGAGTTTGCAGACATGAGTCATATACGTTTGAACATACAAGGCTGTGTGCAGTTTTAACACACCAGTCTGCTATCAAGCATCCATTCCATTAGTTTTGGTTTTTACTGTGAGAGTAACACATTTTAAAAGTTTATTGGCTGTGCTGGCAGCTTAAATGCCAAGCTTCCATTATAAGTGTACTGCAGTAATCAACAATGAGCTACAGAATCTGCCCATGGACATTAAGCAATAAATGACCTGGAAAAATCCTTTAATGACTCTACGTGAAAATCAACTCATTTTCTATCTTACTGACTAATTTAGTCACTGGTGAAACTGCAAAAGAACACCATGAATGAGCTATGCTCTGACACTAGGGAAATCGGAGGTCTCAGTCCAATCCGTCAAATCAGGAAGGGTTTATAGCATACCTGCTGGCATGTCTGCCCGTCTCTCAAAGCTGGGAAGTTTTTCTACAAAAGCATCATCTTCTGACATCAGCCCAAAAGACAGGACAAAAAAGATGACAAAACACAAACAAAAAATAAACGTAATTCAAATTAAATGGCAAATAATTGCAAAGAAAACCAAAAAGGTCACAGTCATTAAACTCAGGCATCACAATGGATGCACAGCACACATTTAAAATAAAAAAAGATGATAACTGAAGAAAAAAATTTAATAGTTGAAAAAAAATAAAAAGCATGTAAAATTAAAATGTATGCATTTAGCAGACGCTTTTATCCGAAGCGATTTACAGTGCATTCAGGCTATACATTTTTACATATCATGTGTGCCCAGGGAATTAAACCCCCAACCTTGCGCTTGCTTGTGCAGTGCTCTACCAGCTGAGCTACAGGAACACTAATAAAATATAACTTACATAAATCAGATGAATCAAAAACTCTTGATTCACAAGACAAAGTAGTTTGCAAATCTCAGGAAATGCTGATACTGAAAATACAAAAACAAAAAACGACTTGTCCAGCATTAATGAAAGCATCCGATAAAAGCATTCAAACTGGTACAGCAAATGCCATACATGGCATTTCAAAAAGTCCAGAAAGGACACAAATAGCTTATTAAGTTTGAATGTTATCAGTTACATTTTTCTTTAAATATTAAAATGTGTTTCTTAATTATTCTGTATTTTCATTTGTTGTATGCGTTTGCTATGGAGTAGCAATTTGACAATTTCATGTAAATGAAACGTTCAATTATATGAATGATTGTTCTGATTTGTCATATATTAGGTGTTAAACAGAGCGCAGTTGATCCGTGATACATATGGACCAGACCCCGCAGTGCGGCACTCATGTGATTGGCAGATTCATTTGTGATTTTAAACCACAAGATGAAGCGAAAGAGAGCTTGACTCGTTACTCGCACTGTTTTCTGTGCACAGCAGACTCATGCACCCCAAGCACGCACAGAGACGCGTTTCAGACAGTGCACAAGTAATACAGAGTTGATTCCGGTTTCAAAAGCTGTGAAAACATTACTACAGTGAATTCAAAATCGTGCTAAATACTGAGAAACAAAGGCACTTGAGAAACAGATGCCCTTGTTATGCCAAATTCTAGTTAGAAAGGCAATTTCCAAAGCAGACACATATAGACAGAGCACCATGGCAAAGCAGAGAGAATGATGGGAAATGGAGTCACACCTGACACAGACACGGAGAGCTCTTTACCGACGGTGGGAGTGGTGGCTGCACTCAGAGAGTTGGTGGAGGAGATTGAAGAAGTGCTTTCTGCACGGGCCAGCGGAGCCAAAGGAGGGGGGCTTGACGAGTGTACAGTGGGGCTGAACGGCTGATTCTGACAGCAAGGCAGGGAAAAGGAAGAACAGACAGAAGGGAAGTTAGTAATAAAAGAGTATGGGTTTTTCATTCTAGTCAGATGATCAAGAGGAAATTTACACAAAGCACGCTGTGGCAGTGTTTCTTGTATTTTGTTTCACCAAACTTAATGTTTTTATTTAAAGAATATTACATGGGTGGTAAATATCAACCTAGGCTTGGTCTGGTATTTTGAGGGGTGAGTTCTGACATCCTATAAAAGTTTAAAATAATTACATAGTCTATTAAAAGGTCAGTGACATCGGAAATTTGGAGGAAACTAACAGGCACAGTAATAGTATTTGAAGGTACTGTACATTTTTTATGTTAGCACGTACCACATCCCCTACGCTTGGTTTTCCAGGAGGCAATTTGGGTCGTGAGGGTGGCCGAGGAGGGGGAGGGGGAGGGGGAGAGCTGCTGGTAGCCAATGGCGTAGAGGGACGTGGAGGGGAGGTGGAGCCTGTGGAGCGACAGTATTCCATTAAAGCAAAGCCATTCAAAGAGTAACATGCATCAAGCTCAATCAAAATGTCTTCCCAATTCAAATTAAATGATTGTACATTCAAGAATGTATGATACTTGACTGGAATAGTCTCAGAAATTACCTAAACAAGCCAGTCTGCTCAGATTAAACAAAACTTTAAGAGAACCATTACACTTTACACAGAAACCTGCCGAGATTACAGAAACATAGAAAACAAAAACATTAAAACTTGAAACTGCCAAAATACAAATCCAAAAATTTAGTAATATGACTCTATAATGAGGCAAAAAGTGTCAGATACCCTTCATCCTTCTTCCTAAGGCGGTGCTCCTGTAAAAACCCATATACAGTACACGTAACATGATGGTGACTAGAGCAGAATGACTTGATATTCAGACTCAACCAAATTTATATGTATTTCAACATGCAGAACCTTTTGTTACTGTTTATTGCCTTAGAGTATATTCTATAAATATACATTTGTTTTTTCAATAACGTGGATTTTTTTATATTGCTGGTTGCCATTGTTTGAGGGTTAGTTCACCTAAAATTAAGGGGCTTCAACTAATATTTTTTTTCCCTTTTTTTAATGTTAATGGTGAGAGGCAGGTTTAGTTTCTTATTCAAAATTAAAAACCTTTTCAAAATTATCAACACAATAAAACAAGTTAGCAACTAATGATTATTTTGCCAATGAAATGTCAAAACCTGGGCGACTTTCTTTTATCAAGGACACACAGAAGGATAAGTTTAGCAGAAAGTCTAAGCTGCTCTCATTCATACAATGACACTGGATGGGGACCAGCTCCAAAAAGTACCAAAAAGCATCACAAAATATCCATACGACTTTCAAATATTCTGAAGTCATATGATAGCTTTGTGTGAGGAACACACTGAAACATTCACTGTAAAACACTTTCTGCTAATAACTCCTTTCGTGCCCCACAGAAAACCTCATCCAGGTTTCAAAAGACAAGTGAAATGTTGATAACACAAAGTTTATTTTTTGGGTGAAGTAAACCTTTAAATGTTCTGTGATCGATGGTCTGGTTGACAGGCTTTTCTTAGATAAGACTCACCACTTTCATTTCCACTTGTACCAGCTGGAGGGATGGGCCCTGGGGATGACACTATTGCCCTGTATGTGGGAGGTGGAGGAGGAGGAGGTGTCGAACGTGGTCCTTGACCAATGTCTTTGGGTGAAGCTCTGCTCTCACTTGGGTCCTCTTTTGTTGGGTTCTCTTCAGGGCTCTTCTTGTCCTCTTGGTTCAGAACCAAGGGTGAAGTGATTGTTCCTTCACTTGTCTCTACAGTGGTTGGCGGGCTGTTGGTTGAGCCTGACTGGGTCTCTGTCAGGGGAGCACATAGCGAAAAGTCTGCTTTGGAGTGAGAAAGATCATCAGATTTCAGTGTGGGTGGGGCCTCTTCAACCGGAGGAGGAGGGACAGTTGGAGGAGAAGGAGTGGTGTCTTTGGGAACAGGTGGGAGGCTATCCTTTGGTGACTTAATGGAAGGAGGAGAAGGTGCCGTCTCTGCAGGAGGAGGTGGAGATTTTGGTAAAGGAGGATCCGGCTCTTCTGATGGAGGTGGTGATTTAGGTAATGGGGGCGCAGGTTCTGCTGGGGGAGGTGGAGATGAGGGGAGTGGAGGTGCTGTTTCTCCTTCTGAAGGAGGAGGAAGTCTTTCAGGTGACTCATCGTTGAAGCAGACCCACTTATCTCCAACATCTTCACCAGGTTTTGAAGCATCTTCTGGGCCAAAGATGTTGTCTAGATCAGTTATAGAGGGCCTCTGCAGGGTCTCATCTACTTTATGCCCATCTGCATCAGGAGCCAGACAAATATCATAGAAAAACAGAAAAATGATAAGCAGACTGAAAGCAGAAGGAAAGACAAAGGAAACGGCAAGAGATACCAAGTAACGCTCTTCCCAACAAAAGAGAAATTTACAAGACCAAAAGACAAGCACAAATGAATCCAGACACACACTCATTGGGGTCAGATATTGATATGGACCAGGGGTGTCCAAATCTACTCCTGGAGACACTGCAGAGTTAAGCTCCAATGTGCCCCAACAGACCTGCCTCAAAGTTTCTAGTATTCCTCAAGACATTGATTAGCTGGTTGAGGTGTGGTTGGAATTGGGATTGGAAATACAGTCTGCAGAACCGTGGTCCTCCAGGAGCAGGATCAGACACCCCTGGTATAGATGAGGCCTGGGTCGTGAGGGCATCTTACCGGCAGGTTCTGTAGCAGCAGATTCAATCGGAGGGGGGAAGGTCGGCACATTCTTAGGTGGAAGCGGAGGCAGAGCTGCAATGACATTAGTGCGGCTGAGACAAGCTCTCACATACACCCTCCCACCCCCCATAGGCCACAACTACATGCCCCACAGCACCATGCAAAGGCAAGGTCTCATTCAGATAGTCAGAGACAACAGAGAAGGACTGTGGCATGGGATGAATAGCTCAGACTCAATGATAACACTTTACTCTTTGTGACCTACTAAATCACACAATTTTCATAATTTTTAGGACGATACATAATTCTTATGTTAATATATGCAGAAACGTCACGTATTTGTTTAGTATGCACTTACTAGGGCTTGCACAGACTAATCAATTAGTCCATATTTTCTACAATTAGTCCTTTAATCCAGGGGTTTTCAAATTGGGGCATATAGACCATTATAGGACTGCAAGGATGCTTAGAGGTCCAGAAAATTTGTTAGGAAAAAATTTAGTACTCATGCAAGCCCTAGTACTGACACATTTATGTAAAATATATCGCTATTAGCAAGCCAAACATCATTTAGCCTTAAGCTTAAATGAACCCACACATTAGGCTCAGTGTCAGTTAGCTTTTTAGAGGTTTAGGCAGACATAAAAATAGGCCACGTTGAGTAAACCGTCACCAGATGACAAGAGTACAGGATGAGTTGGATGACTCTTAGGATTTTGTCTGTTTTCCTGGCTAATGACTTAGAAATTAGTAGGTTAATGGAAACTGCCAAAGGGAAAGTTATTAAAATAAAAATTTGGAGGCAATCATGATTTTTCCAATCAAAAAATGGTTCACTGTTTTGGAACGTATGGATATGATACCAGGATGATGGCAATCATGCCACACAAGCAATGACTTACTTCCTGTAGGAAAAGGTCTTGCCAGAGAGGAGTCTAGGTGTTGCTCAGGCAGGGGTGCACCCCAAACCTCAGGTTCTTCTATCACCACTAATTTATGGAAGAGGACATGTTACACAGTTGATGGGGGAGCAGAATTAACTGTGTGACTCACAGAGAGGAAGGAATCACCATGCAACACTTTTCAGTCCTAGCTTCTGTTATAAATCTAACTGATTTCATTTCAACTGCTGCAAACGGAACTGAGTGGGAGGCAACTAGTAAGCACTAATAAATATTCTGTTCTGTAGTATACACTACACAAAGCTAAAAAAAACAAAAAAACAGCACAGATTATAGAAGCATGCAAAAAAACTGTATTTTTAGCATAAAAATAAATGTCATCTTTATATCCTCTGTGTGTCCCTTGAAGACACATAATGTATATGATATATAATAAAATGAATTTTTGTTCAAGTAAATGACATCAACGTAAAGAAGCTGGGCTTTGATCAGGTTCTGTTGGGTTGTGAATGATTAAATATCAGTTATTTTATAAATGAAAGATCTATATCTATAAGCAGCACAGGGGTAAGTAATTTGCTTTTTCATCAAACAGTACCTTCACTGGTCTTCTGCTCATCAAAGGCTGTCTCCAGTGGAGGGCCAAACAAGGCTGTTGCATCCTCTGGCTCTGGAGATTTCTTTTTACTGAAATAGAGGAGAATTCAGCCAGATTTGCATGACTCATCAACACAGATGCACACCAGGCTGCAACTCTAAAACTGTCTAATATAATCCATTTAGACTCACTTAAACGTCAACAAATGTTTAACAACACTAAGTTGCAACAACCAGGGTTATGTACTGTACTATTTTTTTTAATTTTTTTAAAATTCTGTTTTGTATTTTGGTTTTAAGTTTTACATAGTTTAATTGGTTAAACGGGGCATAAATAATTTTGATTGTATTTATATTTGTTAATAATAAATATGTTTAGTTTTTGTTTGGTTTCAATTCCAGACATTTTAGTTCTAGCACAAATTGTTCCATCTACATGTAATGATGCACACAGCAGTTTACACTGTACCATACTCAAAATAATACCATTCAGGTTAACAGTTTCTTTGTCAAATCACATTGACATGGAATACAGCAGTACTTGGAGAAATGAAATTAACTGCAAAAAATTACCTCTACATTTAAAATTAAAATGCAACTTTTGTAACATTGAACAGCATGTAAATTACTTTCACCTAAATGTCATGTACAAAAAGCAACCTGCGTTTTAGAAATTTCCTTTTTATTTTAGCAAACTTATTTTTTTTAAAAATAGTTTTAGTTAGTTCTCTTAATATTTGTAATAATAAACATGGAAACAACAGACAAAATGACTGTTTCATTAAGTCTGTAAGTGTGCATATAGATACCTAGCAGGCTCAGGAGGGGGCACAGGTGCAGGTGTCGGGGCAGGGGCGGGAGCTGGGGCTGGCGTTGGAACAGGACGTCTCGGTCGTGCAATTTCTTGACCTGATAATAACAGCATGATCAAGTGAACACAAATAAACAGCACCTACTCATACACATGCAAGCAAACCTTTGTATATTCACATTTTAATTCCAGACAACTATTTCGTGTCAGATTTGAATTGACATCAAACTCATAAACCCAAGAATAAATTGCATTACTTACTGGGATTTCTTTTTGCCAGCCCCTGAAACAAACAGAAGGCCAAAACATTCATAAGACTAAAAGCTCATAACACCATATCGCTCATCAGCTGAGAAGAGTGCATTTTAGGTCAATTTAATCAAGGGAATGGTGAGTAAAATTCAGCCTTGATGCCTTGTAAATAGCAGTTGCACAATGCATTCTACAGCTGACAGAAGATCTGATTCCTCTGATTGACTCAGGTGGTGTACAATCTTATCTGACTCACTGATGCATTAGTAACAAATAACACTGTCATAAATGTTATTACATCAGGTTCTTCAGGGTGGCTGGGAATTTCAAATACAAGAAGGCCGCATTCATTTTTCATTCGTCAAGATGGCATTCTTTGTACTAAAATATGAAATATTTTATTCAGATGATTATTCAGACAATATTTCCAGATTTAGATACTTGTCAAATTTAGATTAAGAACTTGCTTCATGCCAAGGCTCTACAACACCCAAAAAATTTGATCTTCAAAGCAAGCATTTTTGGTCACATGGGTGTATAACACATGAGTAAGCAATATTTCTATTCACACTGGCATTTCATTCAGCTAAAAAAAGACTGAGTTGAAAGAGAACTTGAATAAAAGTGCTAAATGTAACTAATAGTGATGCCTAAAAAAGTCATTATTACACTTTAATAATAAAAAACTCATACAGATTCTGACCTTTGCATTTCTATACAGAAATATCATTACATGGAAGTATCATATCTCTCTGAACTTCTAATCTTTTAACAAAGCTAACTTCAAAATTCAAAAGTTCTGCTTCTGTATAACTGTTTCAACTGAATCACACAGTGGTTCAAGCACTTGGGGAACAGAAAAATAATGTTAAAAGACACTTACCGGGCTGCGTTTCTGTGACCAGCAAAAAGGAAGAGAGAAGAGACACCTGGTCAGAAAGTGATAAATCAGTAATACAGACTTTAAACAAAAGCAACCTCTAAACATTTACCTTTCTGATGTGCTTTAATAATGATTTTCATTCAAATATTCTTTCATTTTGAATAAAGAATTTGATCTGTTCATCATATAAAACTATCATACAGCTGGAGAAAATACGAAACACAAGTCAACATTTTGAGCACTTTTATATTACTTTTATTCCCTTTTGTGTCCTTCTTCCCAAAATTCAGCCTTTTGCTTTTGAATGGCATGAGGGAGATATTTCATGTAACTGTCAGAGTAACATTCACATCCCAGTAAAAATCTCATCTTATGTTAGTGCTATTATAAATAATTTGGTTCAAGAAGACACTTTTCCAGATTTCAGCTTAAAAACGGTATATACTGTATTGCCAACGGTGCATCTGTGCAGAGCTGCTTGTCTCAGCACTGTTTAGTCTTCAGAGGATTTAAAAGTACAGAAAGTATGCACTGCTCATGAGACACTACGAAGAGATACGTCAAAGATACGTCAAACAAAAAATTGTGGTCATGATACTCTTGCACCAAATTCACAATCAGAATGGAAATTAAAGGACAAAAAAAAGTTCATTTTCTATTGACATCCACTCGTGGACGTGGACACCCTTTCTTTGCTCACTCCAATTTCACCTCAAATTTCATTTTTTCCCTCCTATT
Organism: Carassius gibelio; assembly: GCF_023724105.1. NCBI lineage: Eukaryota > Metazoa > Chordata > Actinopteri > Cypriniformes > Cyprinidae > Carassius > Carassius gibelio. The sequence continues at coordinate 18,727,234 of NC_068376.1, forward strand.
TCTCCTGTCTTCACAGCACAGGATTCGGTCCAGGAACAAGGGTTTGAGTTCAGTCGGGCTCATGAGTTCTGAGTGATTAGGATGATGTACCAGTGCCAGTCTAACCCTAAAGACTGTAAGTAATGGTCCCAACCAATCAGAGCCAAGAATGGACATGCAGAAAGATGCCATGCAACCAAACACGTTAACGTAAGAGTTGGGCATTTTTTGAAGTGAAACTTGTATAAACACCAGATGCAAAGAAGAATCGAAATTCATCATTCATCTAAAAAAACAAATGTACAAGCACAGGATCCAAGCACATAAGCACATTTTAATATACTGGGTAGTCATTTAATTGTAATAGGGGTTTCATAATCAGATTCCAGAAATAAAGCACTTGTGATTAAATTTTAAAATATTAATAATCAGATTACAGTTACTTTATTATTGGTTACAAGATTACATGTTATTCACACAATGACAGTAAATTATTGTACATTTATTATAGTTAATTCTTTTAGAGTTTATTTTGATTTATTTTTATGTATTAAATCATATATATTTATGATTTGATTTATTAGCTTGTCATCAATTTACGAACCCCCTGCAGTTAATATAATATAATGTAGGCCAATGTTTAATGCACTTCATGTCACTGATAATGAAGAACAGAATATTACTTCTTTCTCTTTTTATTTCTATATCAATATGGTACATTATTATCCTATTCAAATCAATGAGACAAATGAGTGTTAGGTCAAAAGTAATCAAAAATGACCAAAAAGTAGTCAGATTATATTACTTAATCAATTCTCAGTCTCATGGTGAAACTACACGCTTTTGTTTTCTGTCCATGAATGAACAGGAAACAGTCTCTACACATCTCTACAAGATATTGTCCATTTCAGCACTCACCAGTCATCCCTAAACACCCAAACTGACCTTAGATTAGTTCTTAATGGCATATCAAACACAAAGCATGCAACCTTCACCATGGCATACGAGAAACGTGTGCAAATGTCACTACAAAAGGGTTAGACAAAATATAAACAGCTTACCGGACTATTCCTCTATATCAGCCAGCAGACAGAAATAGACAGACAGGTGGGTAGAAAGACAGAAGAAGAGGGAGCATGATTTACATTAGTATAGTGATGGTAAGCATCGACAAACACATTACAGTGAATTTGAGAGGAATGACATGGCAGAAATGTCTACAAACACCGATCACAGTATGACGCAACACTGTGCAAACCCATTTAGTCCATTTTTCAGCCTCCAGCAAATAGTAGATCTCAGCTAATAGGGAGATCATTGAAACGTGGCATTAGAATAAGATTTCAGTGAGTGAACTGAATGAATGTCTGTACTTGTAATTTGATGAACACTACCAAAAATAATACCTTATCAATAAAACATGAATACCAGATGGAACACAGCACCTGGCTGAGAGGTGTGCTATAAGAAGAACCCCCATGCCTTTGTTTTCACTCGACTATAACTCCACCATTACATTTACATTTACCTCTCCATGCGCTCTGCATGGCTGGCTGGATGCAATATCTCTTTTCTGGCTACCCAGGTGAAGTACAGTAGGGAATTCAACAAGCTGATCAAGTTATCACACTACTCTGATAGAAGGAGAGCGCTTTCTATTGTAGAGTTTCTGTTGTGCAACCTTTGCTCCCACTTTCTTCTGATGAGTATTCAGAATACATCACCATGGCTACACACATACGCACAGGTTGCCATGGCACAGGATGGGCATGTGACTGATGTTTAATTCATGAGTAAGGAATGCCAGGCGTTCCAATAAACTGGACGGAGTGGATTTCAGTCACTGAGCTCATAAGACTGCTTAAAGTGCTATTTTTCAGCATTAAAACACAAAGAAAGTGTGAGACAGACGTTAGGGTGATTCACCTAAAAAAATAACCATTAGGTACATATATTTTATGTACATTTTGGGATATAACACATACAAACTGTATTCAAAATTTCCATAAAAACATATTTTTTATGTTTTATATTTACTGATTATGCAGTAATTATAAAATCCATGGACTTGCATATGTCTGTGGACATCTATCATAAATAAAAATGTCTAAACAGGATCATTATTGCAACAATATAACAATTCTTTTAACCCTTATGAATGCAGTGTGTTTTTATCCCTAAAAATTTATAAATGGATTAAAAATAAAAAGAATAACGATCCATTGAGGGAGTATCAGATCATAACTGTTACTTCATCATGGATTCAAGAAGCCAGGACTGGAACTATTTCATTCTACACATTCCACAACAGGCACAATGCAATCAGTTCATAAAGCTAGCTCTAGCTAAATAAACTGCACTGTTTAGCATTCACTGAACATACTGAGAGAGCAATTCATAAACGTGCAGATTCAAATTTAACTTCGGGAATAAGAGCTAATGAAAACCCCAGAAAAGATAATTACTTTGTCATAGCTAAAGACCAATCCGAATACCAATTAATTTTAGGAACAAGGCAGAAAAAGAAACACCCCAGTAGTTTGTCCTGAGTTGTAGATCAGAGTAAGATTAATTAACAAGACACAAAAAAAGGTTTGAAAGCACACTGACGGAATTACATGTATCTATGCGCATGAATAATTTAGTGTGCAAGTTCATCATGTGGCATGCTCTAGCCCGGCGGCCTGTGCTCTCTCAGTAGACTTGTTGCTCCATGCAGTGGAGTCATTGTGCCCTGTTTCCAATCTGAATTATTGAGAGAGAACGGAGTGACACTCCAGTGCGAGACTCCACCTGAAACTCCTACTCACTCTGACTCCAGATGAAAATAGTGAGTCAGATAAGACTTGTCTACACCATATATCATCTGAATGACATCCGTAATAAGAAATCCAGACGATTTCACCGGCAAAAAGTTGTTAAAAGTCAGTACTTCAGTCTGGACACACACACGCCATATGAATCAGATGTTCTCAGGATATTCTTTCTTGTGAGTTAATGAATATTTACATTTTATGGTAAAATCTGATGGATGCTTTGGAGTACCAAACGTGCCAAAATTACCATTGTACTACCATACACTACTGTTCAAAAGTTTAGGGTTGGTCATATTTTGTAATGTCTTTTATGCTCACCAAGGCTGCATGCATTTAATACAGTGAAAAATTTTAATTATTATTGTATATTGTCTTTACTGCCACTTTTAGCCAAATATAATGCTTCCTTGTTGATAAAAAAATGACTAATCATTTTAATATTGATTTGTTAAAGGAGTCTGTTTTTATCCAGTGGAGAATGTTTAGACATGGATTGACCACACAGACATCTCCTAAATGCAGTATATATGGCACACCAACAAGCCATTCTTGTTTAAAAAATATGATGCAGCCATACAGACTGCTAAATATTTTTAGTGAAATGGCAGGTAGGCGTTTTTGAACTACTAAAACGCAAAGCAGCTTCATCTGAACTGCTCACATTGCGACTCTAGAAACAGCCTCCACAGTGTGATAGTCTCATATTAACTACACATCTACATGCAACACCCCACAAAAACAAGCAATTTGCACTGCTTTTGTCATTATGTGACAATAAAATTGAGTTGACAAGGTTAATAATGAACCTAAAGCACTTCTTCCATTTCACGAGCTTCTTTATATAGTACAAATAAAATATGCAACAGTGCAACAAGCTCTTTGCTCTCCTTACTGACCAACACAAAGTGTCCATAAATTGCCTCTCAAACATGCACTGAGAGTTACAGTCAATATGAATCAGAAAGGGCAGACGTGATCTTGACCCAATAGGCTTACTCACAGCATGACAGCAAAACAAATTTAAGTATACATTCACTGTAGAAGTAACGTGTAATACTATCTACATAATAGTAATACTAAATCTACATATGATATATAAGTAGGGCTGAGTGATATGGCCAAAAAAAAATTTCACATCATCTTTTGCAGATTTTCACTCTTAAGTGATAGTTGTAGAAACCAGATCGTTTGGTGTGGTATAAACTACTCTTTATGGTCAGAACATTGCAAACACTTCACTTTTGGTTTTGAATTCTTTACACTTTTTCAGTAATTTTTCTTTAAAGTAAATATCTCAATAGAAAATGTATTTCTTAGTTTGTGCATGTTCAAATCAGTTTGTGTTGCCTGACATTGATGATGTGTATTTTCAACAAAGTTTACAGTGCAGGCTGCAATATTAGTAATAACAATATTTATTATTATTATATACATTATATTATATTAAATTTAATACATTTAATACATGTCTGCAATAATAATATAATAACATTCGATATCAACAACCAATTTCTACCACAATACCATGGTGCAGCTAGTGTTACTACAGTAAATCTATGGTAAAAAAAAAAAATGGTGATTTGTAGACTGAAAAGCCTTCTGACTGTACCATTGCACACAGTGTTTCTCCTGTTTTTTAGCACAGTTTCATCCAGTTTCAAACTAGTTTACCAAGTCATATGTGCTGTTCACTGAATTCAAGCACTTCACACTGGCTCTCACAGCGCTGTTTAATGATCGAGACTTATCAGTGAGTAATCGCATCTGCTCTAGTGAGCTCGTGCTGCACTGCCATTTGAACTTTGTGCTAACCGGATAAATGGTCCGTGTGGCTCAGTTAAAATAGCAGCACTGTTTTGTAAAAAATTTTTTGCGTATAAACATTATATCGAACATTTATTGAACTCATGTTAGCGTTTTAATAATAATTTTTTTTTATTTATTTTTTTTAAGGGCTTGTCAAAATAAGTACAAAATACAAAACTGTTAAAGGGATAGTTCACTCAAATTTTTAATGTTTATCTGATTACCCCCAGGGCATCCAAGATGTAGGTGACTTTGTGTCTTCAGCAGAACACAAACTGAGATTTTTAGCTCAAGCTGTTGCAGTCTATCAGTCTTATAATTTAAATGTATGGGAATTACGGCTAAAACATCAATAAAAAAATAAAATAAAATAAAAAACACACAAACAAAACCAAATTAAACCCTGCAGCTAGTGAGGATACATTAATGTGTAAAGACACAGTCTGTGCAAGAAACCGAACAGTATTTATACGCACAGAAGGACGCACTCAGGAGAGTTCGAACTGTTTGCACATTGCGTGTATCAGAGGTAAACAATTATATAAATACTGTTCAGTTTCTTGAACAGACCAATCGTTTTGTGTCTTTACACATCAATCTATCGCCACAAGCCGCAGGGTTTAATTTGGTTTTGTTTGTGTATATATATTTTAGTTTTAATGTATGTTTTAGCTGTGATTCCCATCCACTTGCATTATAAGACTGACAGACTGCAACAGTTTGAGCTAAAAATCTCTGTTTGTGTTCTACTGAAGAAACAAAGTCAAAGGTAAGCAGATAAACATCAAATTTCCATTTTTGTGTGAACTATCCCTTTAACACATATAACACAGCAGAGACTATTGAGTCATGTGATATTAAAGTAAGAAAAGTGACAGGAAACAACATCATTAGCTTGAAATGCATGGTAACATTGGCTGGACTCACCAGAGGCGAGGGAGACAGAGCTATATTGCCAATGGAGGCTTTTAGTTCATCCACGGAGGGAGCCGCAATGTTAGCATCTGCTGGCAGCGGTCTGATTTTGATCTTAAACTTTTTGCGGTGGTCCTCCTCTTCTTCAGACTCACTGGAGGAGAAAAAGTAAGACTTTTCTTTGGGAGCTGGTGGAGAGCTGTTAAGGGATAACAGCTTCATTTTCATTCACAAATAATTAGTAATTTTTAAAAATGACATACAAATACAATTCTCATTGCTTATTGATACAATCAAAGATTCAAAAAATGTAATCACGATCATTTATGGCAAAATGAAAGGATATCTCCCTCATCCTCATCTGGTCTGAGGCTATATCCTTCTTCATCTACCTCAGGCGAGTTCTGCAAAAGAAAAGAACTGAAGTCAGTCAGTTTTACAGATGCAGTGGAAGGTATTTTTTTAACCAAACTACCATTAATGTAGCAGACTCGAGCTGTCATGCTTTGCTGAGTATCATCAAGGTATTAAAAATGATGTCCTTACATATCTGTCCCAATCAATCTCCCCATAGAAGCCATTTGGAGCCCCGTTGGTCTTTTTCTGTGGCTGAGCAAATCAAAACACAACTTTAGTAACATCACTCAGTTTCACTGATTTCTAATTAGATGAGTCTGGCCTATTTGGGGGTGTCGCTTGGGGGAATCTACAGGTGCTTAGTATTCAGTTCTAGCTTTAGACTTAAGCTATATAACCATGCTGTCTCTATATTCAGTACCGATTCAGTGTCTTGGGGCTCCTGTTTCATGGACATCCATCATACAGAAAATAAAGACATCATTTGAGTTATTAAACTTTTTCACCATGTCAGATTATTTATATTTCCAATAAGGCTTCACATAAAAAATAAAAAAAAAACTTGTTTACATGACCTTTTTTACCATACAAAGAATGCAAATGACTAATCTGGGTTTACTGGCCTCTGATTAGCTCAGAATATTTCATAATTACATAATTTCTCAGAAATCACAAAGAAAGGAGTGAACTGAATACACACATTAATAATGTGAAACATTTGATTAACTGCATGCTAATCATCAACTTTGGCAGCAGTAAATAATAATAAATAAAAAAAAACATAAATTTAAAATCCAAAAGACAAATAATAGTAAATCTGTCTCTTGAAACAATGCTGCAAATGAAGCGATACTTACTCCACCATCTCTATCCGGTGACCCCCTAAAAGCAGAGAAAACAAAATAAAGAGACAGAGAGGTATTTAATCGCCACTTAACATGCGAGCCTCTCTTTTTTTCTCAACTCAAGCACAGAAGTAATTAGCCTGGCTTCACTCTGAGGCACAGAAACACCTGTGTGCTGGGTCCCAAACAGACAAACACACTCAAAACATCCTATAACACCCTGAAGCAGGAGACAGGGATTCATAATGTGTAAGCAGCAAATGCTCCATTGTGTTGATAGATTTGTGAGAGAACTCCATCAGCTTGCATTAGGAAGCTCTATTATTAAAAATTCATTAATCTTGTAAAGACTGACATGTGAGATAGACAAAAATTTTTCATTTTTATTTTTTGAAATGGAACAGTTAATTAAACCTTTAGACAAAATCTACAAATAAAATCCTTAAAAAAGTTGCATATGAGCTTTTGTTGAACATCATATTCAACACATTAAGCCTTTACAGCTCACGACTTGCCAAAGTAAAAAGCATATTTAGGCAGAAATATGTAATTCAGTGCAGTTACTGATATTTTTAAGGCCAAAAAGTAAGATATAATTCTAAAAAGTTTATAATGACCATGCAATCTATGTTAATATTACTGGCATGAATTGCATATAAATATATCCCCAATTGTAGTTTTTAGTGAGATTATATTTAAAAGCTCTGTATTCTTATTGAGGACAAAACAATGCAATGCAATACAATAACGACTAAGAGATGTACAAATCAATATTATATTTAGTTATTTAAAGCCTGTTTTATCACATTTTATTATGATTATAATATATATATATATATATATATATATATATATATATATATATAAATATATATACAGTTTAACATTTAATAATCATGATAAAATGTAATAAAATATGATACATCAGGCAAATTTCTGGTATATAAATTAGTAAAACTTACGTCGAGTCAGTGTCCTTTTCTTTCTTCCGTATCCCGAAAGCCTTCCTGGTTCGTTTTTTTAATCCTGTGGTGTGGAGAGATGTTGTTAGTTGTCTGATTTGATATGGCTTAAAAACACTTTCACTGTCACACTGTACATCCTAAGAGACACAGACAGATGGCATATGATGACTTTACGAATGTGCTGTAACTGTGGGTGTGTGTATCTGTGTGCCTGTGTGTGTGTGAATGTAGGTGGGTGGATGTTTGTAAAGAGAGAATGTTGAAACGGCTCGTGTCCAAAGTCGAATGACATTTCAGATCAAAGAATGAACTGAATCCATTATTGAATCACACTGCCGACTGCTGATACAAAATTGATTTCAGCATCACAAACATAAAAGACAGAAAGCATTTGCATTAAAGGGAAAGTTTACCCAAAAATGTAAATTTGATGTTTATCTGCTTACCCCCAGGGCATCCAAGATGTAGGTGACTTTGTTTCTTCAGTAGAACACAAATGAAGATTTTTAACTCAAACCATTGCAGTCTGTCAGTCATAATGGAAGTGAATGGGAGTCTTTGAGAGTCAAAAAAAATGTACACAAGCAAAACCAAATTAAAGCTTGTGGCTCGTGAAGATACACTTATGTGTAAAGACACAAAACGATCAGTCTGTTCAATCTCAATTGGGAATGTGAATGGTCCATTAAGGAAATAGGTGGCAGTAATGCACTTATAAGTCTGCGGTCCGCCATAAAGCAAGAAGAAGAAGAAGACACCTCATGCACAGGCTGTGTTTAGGATGCACTCAGTACAGTTCAGGCATAGCGGTGAATCAGAGGTAAAAAAATAAAATAAATAATGCTCAGTTTCTTGAACAGACGGATCGTTTTGTGTCTTTACACATCAGTGTATTGTCATGCGCCACAGGGATTAATTTGGTTTTGTTTGTGTATGTTTTTTTATTTTTATTTTTTATTTTTATTGTATGTTTTAGCAGTGATTCCCATTCACCTCCATTATAAGACTGACAGACTGCAACGGTTTGTGTTAAAAATCTTTGTGTTTGTTTTCTACTGAAGAAACAAAGTCAAAATCTTGGATGCCCTGGGGGTAAGCAGATAAACATCAAATTTTCATTTTTGGATGAACTATCCTTTAATGTCAGAGTTCTCACACTGATATAAAGGTAATATATCACACATTTAAATGTTTCAGTTTTATATATGGCATTTTTTTAAATATATGCGTGTGTGTGTATGTCAGTTTTTTTATTTATGTATATAATAAGCTATTTTATATTAATATGTAAAATTTATACTATATATATTTACACTATTAAAAAATGCTGGGTTGTTACAACCTAACTTTGGGTCGAATATGGACTAACTCAACTATTGGGTAATCTTTTTTTTTTTTTTTTACCAAAAGCTGGGTTAGTCCATATTTGACCCAAATCTGGAAATATATATATACAGTGTTATGCAAGTTAATCAGATTACTTTTTTCAAGTAACTAGTAAACTAATGTAAAAGTAAAATTAAAAGTAGTATTTTTAGTTACTTTTTCAAATTAGTAACGCCAGTTACTTTGTTTCCTCATGTATTGACTGAGAGCTCTCCTGTCCTCATGTTGACAGAACTACTTGAGAGTAGTAATTGCAGAGGCGTTGTGTGATCTGTGTGAACATGAGGTTACTGTTGTTCTAGACTAAATGTCAACATGTATTTACTTATCTCACTTGCACAAAAACAGATTCAGTATTCTTCAAAAAACAGTCAAATGCAAATGCAAGACATAAATCCAAAACATGTTAAATAATAAAAATATCCTCTATGTATTTAATTCTATTTTATTAACCAGTATTAACCATCAATGATCAGTAGCAATGGGGGGGGGGGGGGGGGGGGGGTTTGGTATGTGTTCTGAATATAAAAAAATTATGCTAAGCCTGAAAAGAAAAAGTATTGCAAAAGTAACGAAACATTACTTTCCATAAAAAGTATCATTATTAGTTACTTTTTTTAGGAAGTAACGCAATACTCTAATGCATTACTTTTCAATGCAACTTTCCCCAACAATGTGTATATATATATACACATATATATATAATTTGAATTTTTCAAAGTGCCATTGTAGATCAGTATTTCAAATCAGGACAAATAAATAACAGGTTCCCATTGTGACAACATGCCTAAAGGGTTTTAAATTAACAGTACACAGATGGTGGTTTCAGTGGCTGTTATTTTGTAGCAAAGACTTTACCCTTAATGTCTAGACAGCAAATGATTTTCAAAAATAACCCCAGACTGAACAAATATTCTCTGTAGTAAAATGAATCATGGTCCCCATATAATTTAAACAGTCAAAACATCCTTAAACCCAATTTACAGTAAATACCCATATAGTCATGAGGACATGATTGTGTAACAGGGGCATGTCCACTACACAACTATGTGGCCTACAGGGCTCTGAGTCAAGCATCGATCCAGTCAAGCATCTACAGCAACAGGGAGATCCAACATGGCAGATGGCATTATTGATCTTTACTAAATATTTCCTAACACATCCACAGGCTCAAATACTCTGGTCTGGCTAAGAGCAAGAATACAGAGAGAATCTATTTCTCAGAGCCATCAAAGAAAATTCCCAGACATTGCCTTTACATGTCTACTTTGTTTGCCTTACATATTCCATCTAAGCTAATCCATAAAAAAAGTGTCTCACACGGGGTGAAAAAAGTCCTCCTGTAGCGAATCGATGTGGTTTTGTAAGAAAAATAAACATGTTTAAAATGTAATAATCAAATGTATTCTAGCTTGCGCACTGTATGCATGCGCCGTTCAGAGGTGATGAACGTGGAAGCGCACCGGAGAGATCCAAGCAAAACAACAGTCACTAATTAGAAGTACAAAACAATGATTTGTACAGAAGAATATCGGAGGATTTCAATATAAGCCAACAGGAGACTTGTTTTCCTAAACTAAAGTAAGGAAACTTTGCTTCTTTTGCTCCTGTTAACAAATATTGGTTTTCACGAGACTCACCGGCATATGAGCAATGCAGACCTCATACATCTTCAGCCTGGAGCTGCTTCTGTGTACAACTGTTGGTGCTAGGGTTGGGTATCAATTGGGTTTCTTACTGGTGTCATTTCGATACTTTTAAAATGGTACCGGTGCCTAAATGGTGCCAGAACTAATACTTAAAAAGAATAAAAAAAGAGCCACAAAAACAATGGATTACATTAAAAACATTACAAAATATTGAAAATAAATCCATAGCTTTCACATGCTCCTTGGATGCTCTCATTTCCCAAGTTGTATTTCCCTTACTCTAAGGCTAATAAATGTATTTCATGATCTGGGTCATTATTTGATGCAAAACCACACATAATGTTTCTACTGTATCTCTGTCAATCACTCTGATATTTAGTTAAAATGAGTGCTGTCTGTCACTGTCTTTAATCAGTTCTGTGAATTACTGTATGGTCATTCTTTATAAAGTAGCAACAATGTCATTTGTAAAGTACAGTCTTAGGCACATTAGTATTTTTACCCCAAAAAAGGGTTTTAAGCCAGTTATTATTATTTTGCTGTACTATGTCAGTAGGAAATATCAGTTTATATTTCCAAACATTCATTTTACCATTAATTTGAATAATAATCTAGTGAGATTTTTAAGTGAAAACTTTACAGTAGATGGGAAAACGATTGCTCCCTTGTGACCTTTTGAAAACTGTATTTATGACAAAGAACTACACAGATGCAGATATTCTAACAGACTGCTCGCGCTGCTCCACCGCAGTCTGTGGATTAAAGAGCGTGCTGAAAGACGTGAAGGAGACCAGTCTGCCGCCGTTTTCATGTGAAATTTAAGAGGACTGACACTAAGGGCTATCGCGAATTTGTGTACAGTTTATGGAGCTAATCACAATAGCCCTGCTAAAAAAAGCCTACCGACGCCAATGCTTCTTGTGTACATTTCGGAGGACCAGTACAAATATTTCAATCGATCATCCCATATTGGCACCAGGTTTCGGTACCCAACCCTAATTGGCACAAGCTTCATTAAAGTGATTATAACGTGAGGCACTTTTTTATGGATGCTTTTTATTTCACTTTTTTTGGACTGATGCACTGCAACACCTGCTGAGTGGCATTAAGCAGCTTGAAAGATCAAAGGCAAATTTTAACATGACTCTGAGGAACCATCTGAAAGAAGAAAATCATGCACACCTAGGATGATTTGATTCATTTTTCGGTGAACTCTGTTCAGCCTGGACGGAAGATTTCCATGCTCACATATATCAAGCTCTATCAAGCTTTAAATCTGAACCCTGACATATCAAAATTTCATCTAAATTCACATACTGGCAAACACAAAAGCAACTACAGTATATCAGTACAGTTTGGGATGCATTTGAACAAGCTACTAAAGCAGATTATGGCACATACTCCAGCGTAGTCACACTTTCCATATAAGCTAACCCCCTTGAGATGGCTTTAGTCCATTTTTTGATAACACAGATTTCTAAACACAGCATAACACTAATTAATGGCAATGAAAATAATAGCCTCCGTATGTAAGCATGATGATGGAAGTGGTAACGTGATTACCAGTAGCTATCTCATGGAGTGAAGGCCAGAGAAAATGACAGCACTAACCATCCAGGGACAACACTTAAGCAACCAGAAAAAGAAAGAGAAAGCAATATGTGAAAATAAAGAAAGATGGTCTTTAGGGTTTTAGAGACTATCGAGAAAAATATTAGAGATTTAATGTAGGTGCGACCGAGCTGTGAATCACCTGTTATATCAGTCCAAATCATGTTTCAGAAAGATTCTTTTTCTTTTTTCTGCTATTATAGCCAAGAAAGTTTTTCTGAAAATTTCTAGAGTTTTTTACCCAACAAACAATACTGTAAATTCGTGAGAGCTATCCACGTTACCAAGTACAGATGACTGATCAATACGACAGATCATATCAAAGCATACAGTATATTATATAACACAATGCAGTATAATACAATTAAATACAGTAAAGACAGTAATATTGTGAAATAGTATTACTAGTTACTAGTATCAAAACAACTGTTTTATATTTGAATACAACTTGAAATGTAAGTTTCTATTTTGATGCAAAGCTGAATTTTCAGCAGGCATTATTACACCAGACATCAGGGTCACATGATCCTTCTGAAATCATTCTAATATGCCGATTTGGTGCTTAAGAAACATTTCATTATCAGTGTTGAAAACAGTTTTGGCTGCTTAATATTTTTGTGGAAACCATGATACACTACAATTTAAGGGTTTGGAGGTAAGACAGAATATAAAAATGAAGTCTTTTATTCAGCAAGGATATGTCAATTTTATTGAAAGTGGCTGAAAGACATGTATATTGGTACTAAAGATTTTAAAATAAATGCCGTTCTTTTAAACTTTATTTTTCATCAAAGAATCCTGAAAAAAATGTACCACGGATTTCACGCTGTGTCATCACAGGAAAAAAATATATATATATAAATTATATATTATTTTATTATAGTCTTGGTGCCCATAAGAGACATCTTTTAAAAATATTTTAAAAAATCGTATTGAAACGTATTTTGAAACACCTTTGTGTGTGTTTGTATATTATACATATACACTAAAATAGGCATTCATTTGTCAATCAATTATTTATGAATACATATACTATACAGTGTGAAGGTAACTCACAAAAGAACATCCTGCAAAACAGTTTTATATAGACAAACATACTTCAATAATGATGACAATCAGCAATCACCAAATACCAATTAACAACTGACTACTGAATCAACAACAACATTAACTTAGCAAACAGCAAAATAATGTACCAGCATTATTTATTAAAGCTTCAAAGTTAGCTGGGCCCTCATAAAGCAAATCAACAACGCTGTTGAATTGCATCCTCTAATATAAAAGAGGCACAGAGAGAAAAACAAAAAGGAATAAAAGGAAAAAGTATTCAGCATACATTAAGATCAGGGTTGTGGCAGGGTGTTCATTATGGCCATGATGCAAATGGACATTTCATGACATGGTCATAAATACATAGCATTATCATGGTACATTACATCAACAGTTCAAAATAACATGGTATTACAATAGTCCTTTTTAATTAAGTGAGAGCTCTTATTCATTAACAAAAGGACCACTGAGCTTCTCAGAGAGAACTCCACAACAGCTGAACTGAGATAAACAGCTGGGTTTCGGCATGCACTGTAGAGCTTACGTATTTGTCTTTAGATCTGTGCTAACCAATATCAGCAACAATATAAAATTTACTTCAAATTCCACTCCAACAATTTGCAATTGACATACTGTAAAATTGGACAAATGAACAGAAAGTCCTTATCATCTATTCTGTCATTTTACCTAAAATGCTCATTAGCTTCGAGCACAAAATGTGAACCAAATAGCTTATTCCCTTAACTGGGTCCAGGTGGCTTCACCGTACGTCATGTGCTCAGAAGACCAACACACACACACACAAACTCTCATCCACACAGAAGCAGATAAATGACTGCACATACTCAAAAGACACACTCCGCTTGAAATCTCAACCCCCCAGAGGAAAACTGTCCACCACTGGGGAAACTGGGTCAGAAGAAGAATGGCCTGTGCTCATCACTAAGACAAAGACAAAGTAAATGCTGAGACAGAAGACTGTTTTGGAACACAGAGGCATTTTGGAAAGCCAGAAAGATAATCCTTAAGGCATATGATTCACTTGTGACGCTGAGAAAATTACCCCAAATTAATTCTGTCATCATTTATTTATTTACTTTTGCATTTAACTGAAGAAATACAGCAAACACTGTTTTTTTTTTTACATTTCCAGGGTTCTCAGAACCAGAAGTCATCATAGTTAGCTACATTTCTATAGTGGTGAAGGAAACTGCCGTTTTGAAAATGTTTTTTAAATAGAATTTCTTCAAAGAAGGAGAGAACTTGATCATGGTAGTCCAAGAAGAGAAAGATAACAAATTTGTTATTAGAAACACTCACACAGCACCGTTAAGTAGTTTTCTAAAAATGAAATGCTAATGTTATATAATGCAATACAAAGTATATACAAATATAACACAAAGTATAGCTTTAAATGTACTTTACATTAAAAAAGGATATATATATAACTATGAAAATGCTCTTGAAAAGTATTCACACGAAAAATAACATTGTGAAATGCATGAATTTAAATGACATTTCCTATTATAGAACAGTGAAACCAATGATGTCATCAAAGGGTCAAACTATTAAGACTCTGAAATATCCTCTCCCTCATTAAGCCTCCAAATGGTTGTGGAACCACAGCACCTCTCACAAACAAGAGCTCTTCCATCATAAACATAAATCCTGCAAGTTAAGAGGAAGGCCATTAAATGAGGCAGGGTCCAGTTCCTACTGGTATTCAGCAGGGGATAAAGAGGAACAAACAAGAGACAGTAAGATAAATCTGCCGGGTTTTTCAATTCTAATATATCGCTGCCAGAGGTAGCACGGCAGATTGACTTAGAGAGGGATTAATGCTTAACAATCAGTTCATTTGGAGAGAAGAGTTCAGAGAGCACAAGCATTAATCTTAAACTCGTTCTGTAATGATCCACACAGCTACAGTGAACCCAAGAATGCAGATCATAATCTGAGAATATTCATTAACAAGTCTGAAGACAGATGTTAATAAATGTATTGCCAGATCAGATTTTGAGGTTCATGAAAAATAATAATAATAATAACAATAATAATAAAATAAAAAAATGCTGAACACACAAACAAGCAATAACCTAAAATAAAAGGTCATGCAGGAAATGCAGTTATAATCAGTAGGTGACTTTAACCTGTTAAATGTCACCCTGTCCCGTATACAGGACACCTACGTTGACTATACTATATTACAATCAAATCTAATCTAATCTTGACAAACTATATATCGTTGGAAAGGTCTAAGACTCCCAAATATATATTTTACCAATATTTTTTGTTAAAAATTATGTAGGAAAAGTAATAGATGAATTTATGACAAGAGTGCACCCTCAGAAATCTACATTACAAAAGGAGCTTTGACCTTTGTAAAAAAAAAAAAGAAGACTTCCTCGTTGCCTTTTTCTCTATCACATTTTAGAAATCATCAGAAGTTATATATCACTTGAAAACATAAAATCTCAAAATTCATCCTTTAAAACCCATTTTAAAGTCAGACATTGCATTACCATGTAAATGGCACATCAAAATCATGTTACAAAATGTTTTCAGTCATGAATTATAAAAATGTATGTTTGTATCATGCACATTCATGACTATCTTCAAAAACGTGAGTGACAGTTAACAGGTTAAAAAGCATAATAGAATTATTGACTATTCTCTACCACCAAATATGTCCGTTTTAAAGCATACAAATTATATAATAATACTTATAATAATGTATTAATAATGAACACGTTTTGATTACTTCAGCAACAATACTCTTGAAGGGAGTACTGGAAGAAAGGAAAATATTTTGTTGGCTGATATTACTAATAGCTTGTAAGCAACTCAAGTTTTGCCAGCACAGAGAAAACTATTACCCAGCGGCTCTCCCTATCAAGCTGTTGAACATGAAGTAAATGGGGTTGCCAAGTCTGCCTCTAGACTCAATGCTATAACATGCATTATGCATTCTTCCACTCTGCAAACATATACAAGATTGAGAGGATGGAGTTCAGTTTTTTGTGAATGCAGCTTAAATGAACTGTTCATGAAAGATTGATAGAGCTTTTATAACTTCTAACAAAAACATTTATCAACACAATTATCATAAGCTATATTAATCTTTGGCAGAACAATTATTTTCTCAAACATTACTATATAGATTTTGTGTTAATGGTCTTGTTATTTCTAGCTTATCTTTGAATTTACTGTATTAACACCTTATATATTAAAATAAAATATGGTAGATATTACATATTACAGTATGTTAAGCTTGCCATGTTTGGGGTCAGAATTCTGATAATGTTTTTGAAAAAAGTATCTTATGCTCACCAAGGCTGCATTTATTTGATCCAAAATACATTTAATGTTACAGTAATGTTTTTACTAACATATAGTTATTGGTAATAACTATTTTAATAACTGTTTATTTTAAATTAGCTCATTTTCCAGCAGCCATTACTCCAGTCTTAAGTGTCACTTAAAAAATCTTTCTAATGTGCAGATTTGGTGCTCCAAAAACATTTCCTTATTATCAATTTTGAAAACAGTGCTATTTAATATTTTTGTCGCAACAATTTTTGTGATGCATATTTTCAGGATTCTTTGATGACTAGAAAATGTATAAATTAAATTTATATTTTTACATACAATATAATTATAAATATAATAATGTAAAAGTCTTTACTGTCACTTTTGATTAATTT
This sequence comes from Carassius gibelio, assembly GCF_023724105.1. Taxonomy (NCBI): domain Eukaryota; kingdom Metazoa; phylum Chordata; class Actinopteri; order Cypriniformes; family Cyprinidae; genus Carassius; species Carassius gibelio. The sequence goes on from NC_068376.1 coordinate 18,744,317, forward strand.
AACGCATCAAAAAACTTTACTGAGCCCAAACTTTTGAACAGTTTAATAATAAAAAACTAATAATAATTATATTACATTATATTACATTACATTGTGCTGGAAAATCACAATGCTTTTAACAATCACTAAATATGCCATTTCATGCCAATGATTCAGCAAACTGAAGGTTACCTTCAGCCAGTTTGACTTATACAACCACATATTCAGTCATGTCATAACTAAAATACAGTGTGTAGGCTATATATATATATATATATATATATATATATATATATATATATATATATATATATATATATATATATTTATATATATATATATATATATATATCAAGTTTAAAATGACAACATCTTAAAAAAAAAAACGAACAGAAGTATGGGGCAAGTGAGGCTGAGATTTCCCTGGAGAAGACCAAGGAAACACTTAACAGTGGAATGTAAATTTCATGCTTTCTGAAGACCTCTTCAGAAATCCACTTCACTTTGGCTGTTTTATGAAGATGCTGTAATTATATATTTTTTTTCTGCTGGGTTCTTTCACTTGCAGTCAAGTGCAATGCCCAGTCACGTTGCATGGACACGTTATGACTAACAAATACTTAAACCTGGCCAACTCATTTGGTTAAAAGGATGGTGGAGTCCGTTTTTCCATTATTATGGAAATACACCAACAGTCACGCAGAATAATTGAGTGTTTATGAATAGTAAACACTCGCTGCACCTGCACATGTAAAATAACCTCCACATTGGAAATGGCTGTGAAGATTTGTTCCTACTCTGGGGACAAAAGAGGATCATGACATCTCACCTGTACTTTTATCTTGTAATATAATTGATTAATGGCATTGCTAAAGCAGTGATTACATGAATAATCACTGAATGCTAAATAAAGGTCTTTTGACATTAATTAAACACTTACAGAGAAAATAGCTCTTAAATTTAATTAATGTTAACAGTGCCAATGTTTGCGTAACATCCTCTCTCTCTACTAAGAAGCTTTCATGATATTCTACAATAGGTGGTTGGTGGAAAAAATATGAATGTTTAATTTCTACTAAGAAATATTATAAAGTCACTGACGTTTAAAGGGGTCAAATTATCAGATCATTATTTTGTGTATTTGGTGTAACAGAATATGATGACATACTTTAATGTTAAAAAAACACATAATTTTTTAAATACTGTACATTATTGTAGGTCCTCTATGCCCCGCCTCTCTCAAACTAATAGTTTTCTACAAAGTCCCACCTTCCGTTAAGCACAGTCTGCTCTGATTGGCTAACTGACCCAGTGCATTGTGATTGGCCAAACACAGTAAGCACTCGTCGTAAATGTAATGCACCTTTTCATAATCGGCAGCTTCATCATTCAAAATAAATGTTAAGACAGTTAATTATGTCCTTAGTTTTACCATCAGTCTGAAAGGCGAACAGAGTCGCGTGACACAGTGATGATGTGTTCGTATGTGCTTTCAGTACACAAGCCACGGACGGTTAAGACAGCTGCCTCCTTGATGTGGCTGTCTCTCTCTCTCTCACACACACACACACACACACACGTGCACACACACAACGCACAAAACTCTGCATTTGAACAATCAATAGGAAATACTTATCACAAAACAATCTTCCAGTAGCTGATTCAGAAGCACCAGATTGTCATAGCAAAGTCAGAATTACTTCCTCTCATATGTTAATGAAACGGTTGTCCATAAAATGCGTTGCAGTTCTGTTTCTAAGTAATCTTAAAGATTCCTAAATGCATCTAATTTTGGAAGGCCAAAATAAAGTGTTTTTGCTTTCGCCTAGATACACACAGCATCTCCCTGACATGGCTGCTTCAACACTACTGCGGTTACTGAAACCATGCCTTCTTTCTTTGTGTGAAAATTTGGGCGACATTACGCAAATATTCCCACATCGTGAGGTAGACTTGTGGGGGAGTGTTTGAATGAGCTGTTTTAGGGGAGCGTGGCAGAGTCTTAACTTTGATAAAGAATATCTCTTTGGGTTTGAGACGTTAATCTTTGCAACTTAAGGGATCTTATCTACTGTATGCAAAATCAGCATGTAACACTCCAAAGAGAAAGGAAAACTTGAAATCGCATCATATGACCCCTTTAACAACTGTCTGCCATATTTCGTATATTCCAACACAGCATCCATAAAGGTCAGGTTTACATGCCTTCTAGAAGGAAATGGCACTATTATCCCCATTAGTCCTTTGAGCAACCTGCTGTAGTACAGGTGAACGTCCCAAAAATAAGTGCAAAAATAAGACGCAATGACCACAACATGATCCCCAAAGTCATAAGCAGGTTAGAAATTCAGTACAGTTTTGCAACAATACTCCTAAGAGAAGTAGAATGAGACGAGGATTCAGGAATTGTCGCCTGATATTTTACAAACAAAACAAAATTAAATTAATTTATACATTATTGCCATTTACTAAATAACTCCTTAAATTATAAGTGGTAAAAATGAAACTGAAGTGCTCTGGAGCAGTTATGTTAAATCACACCAGATCTGGTGGAGGTCTGGGCACTCTGTGTAAGACTAAGCGGAAGTACAGCTCTCGTGCCAGTGTATGTGACATGTGCCAAGTCCTTGAGCTGTCTGCCAATGAAACAACTAACCAAATGTCTTTGTCCAAGTGTCTGAGCACAATGAATGCTGATGGCAATCAATTGTAAGACTTGTCAAAAAAAAAAAAACTAGCAGGTGATAGCAGAGAAAAACTAGTAAGTCACAGGGCCCTATCATACACCCGGCGCAATGCGATGCAAGGTGTTTGCTAGTTTCAGTCCGGCGCCGTTCGCATTTTCCCATCCAGCGCCACGTCGTTTAATTTGCAAATGCATTTGCGCTCATTTTTGCGTGCTGGTCTTAAAAAAGAGGTGTGTTCAGGCGCATTGTTGGCGCATTGCTATTTTAAGGAGCTGAAAATAGAATGCGCCATAGACCAACTCAAACCTGGTCTAAAGTCTGGCGCAATGTTTTGTTCTTTGTAATTTAAAGAGCGTATTAGTATAGGCGGGTCCAATACTTATTATGCTTATTAAACACAGGGACGCACAGCAACACACAAACAAATATTAAAAATTAAATGATTGCAATGCATAAGAATTTTTTTGTAGGCTAATGTATATATATATATATATATATATATATATATATATATATATATATATAAATTCCTACATGTCATAATGGATAGTCATCACATGTATCAGAATTAGGCTATCTATTTGCAGCTCCGTTTCATCTCGGAGACGTGTTCTGTCTTTGCGCTTGCCAAATTCCGCCGTGTAAATAGCAAATCCGTCATGGCACAAGCACAACTGGCTTTTAAAGGGAATGGAAGATGAGACTCTAATTGGTTTATTGCATACGCCCAGAAAACACCCATTATTCATTAAGCGAATAGGGACAACCCTTTTCCCGTCATTAAAATAGCAAAAGTGGATTTGGACACACACCCTGAGTGCACCTGCATTGTACGCTTTACACTTTGTGTTTAGATCGTTAAAATAGGGCCCACAGTGTTAGTAAACTAAAAGTAGCAATGCAACTAATTAAATTACATTTAGTATGAAAACACTAAAGGCAACTTTTTAGGTTTTACACAAAAGAAATATTGGTAACACTTTAGTATAGGGTACAATTCTCACTAATAACTAGTTGCTTATTAGCATGCCTATTATTAACATATTGGCTGTTTATTAGTGCTTATAAAGTACATATAATGCATGACATCCATAATCCTACCTAATACCCTAAACTTAACAACTACCTTATAAACTATTAATAAGCAGCAAATTAGGAGTTAATTAAGGCAAAAGTCATAGTTAATGGTTAGTTAATAGTGAGAATTGGACCTTAAAATAAAGTGTGACCGAAATATTTCATTAGCTGATATACAGTACTGTTAATATACCAACCTACTGAAGTACTGGAATCTGTGTACTACTTTGTGATACACTGATAACCACCAAAAACAGGTGGTGATGAGAAAGTACTTATCATTAACCAATTAATAGGTTTTTACAATAGCATTTTTACAGTCTTTTGCCATTACCATTACCGATTTACAATAATTTTTTACAGTGAGCAGTGGAATTTCTTCAAATTATGATCAACTTATAAATAACTTGTAGCTCCCTTACCACTGGTCTGTCAAAACCACACTTAGACATACTTGATCCTTCAGACCACAGGCTTCATCTTTTAAGACACCATTTAAGATTCACTTCGTCAGCTCTGCTAGATGGAAATCCTGTTTATTATAGACAATCTTCACACTGAATTGATTCAATACTGGCAGTGAATGAAAATTCTTTGTTGAGAACCAAATGGAGTGTCATGAGACACAGAAGCAGATGGAGAGAGAGTCACAGCACAGGGAAGCTTACACATACTGAACATTAAAATATCAGCTGCTTCGGACTCAAAGCAACACCAACAAGCTCAAAAACCCCAGCATCATTTACAGTTTGTTTTTCTACTTGCTAAGCCACAGACTGTTTTGTGTAGTATAATCCTATCACAAATTTAAATACAAGTTTAATTACTAGTAAAATGATTTGGGCAATTATGGTCATTTTCAGCATTCCTGTAGCTCAAGTGGTAGAACTTTGTATTAACAAGCGCAAAGTTGGGTTTCAAATCCCAGGGAACACGTTAGGAGAAAATTGTTAGCTTGAATGCATATAAGTCACTTTTGATAAAAGCGTCTGCTAAATGCATACATTTAATTTAATTTTAATTTAATTTTAAATTACATTTTCAAGAAACTATAAAATAGGTGTTTGTTTAAATAATGTTCAATACAAAACACAAACGGCTTATTATACCTGAGAAAAGACTGCTAGAGACCTTATAGTCATGATGTAACTGAAGTAACAACAGCAATTTATCATATCCACGTGAAATGGATTATTGAATAAGAAACAAAATGTAGGTTGGAGACTTTGTTCCATCCATCGTTTGTTGATTGGATGGAGGCAGATCTGTATGCAAGCTTTCAGTTGACAAAATTATGCCTTATTCTACTTGACCATACTTCCTGGGGTGGTGCCGCTCTTCTCTCTAGAAATACGGCACATAGTCTTAAGAGTTTGCACTTAACTAACTTTGGCCCAGGTCAGGAAGCAGACAGAGTGGCTAAACCGACCATCTGCTAGCCACCTCACGCCACAGAAATCAGCTAATTCTCAGCACATAGAGACTCTTTCACCGAGATATCAAAGTATAGACACTGTGTCTGTTCCACCGAACTAGAAAATACAAAAAAACCTCCAAAACCAATTTGAGATTGACAATTTAATTGATTTTTAACAAACATAAAGCAGATGTAAAACGGATAAACAAATGATAAAGCTTGGCTTTTTGAATATCAGGTCCCTTTCTATGAAAGCACTTTTTGTAAATAATTTGATCACTAATCATAACGGTGAACGTAATTTCACCAAGTACAACATGTTCCTGGATCAACATCCGGCACGTAGTCTTTGACCATGTAGATCCCTTAATCCTACCCCATTCCTAAACTTAACAACTACCTTACTAACTATGAATAAGCAGCACATTAGGAGTTTATTAAGGCAAAAGTTGTAGTTTAGTTAGTTAATAGTGAGAATTTCTTCCTCAATAAAAATGTGACCAGGTATTATTCCATGGTGGAAATGGGCTTCTGTAATAAGATGCATTTAGGATGCAAAAGAGGGCAAATTTCCATTTCTTTTTTTTTATAAAAAAAAAAAAAAAAACTACTTTTCTATAATACCCAGAACTACATTACAATATCACAAGAAATTATAGGTCAATTCCTTGCAGTGTTTGTTATGATTTTTACCCTATCCCAGCAACTGTTTTGAAAAAGAAAAAACAAACTTTCTCCTACCATTTCCTGTCTGTAAGTACTGTTCTCTCTTTCCCTCATGACTTTCCCCATGGAAGTGGCTTTTTAAGGAGTGTCCGTGGGTTTCTTACATTAACCTCTATCTTTAATCTTGATTTTGCACATGGGAGTTCCCTTCAGCTGGATTTGAGCGCAGCAACCAACAATGTTTGTGATGGGTTTGGTCCACGCGGACCCAGATTGCTCTTTTCCTCCACCTCCCACACAGAGATATTACAGGCTAATCTCTAAACATCTTTATAACAGCAGCAACAAATTAAAAATCTACTATAACTATACTGAGCCTTTGTCATTATGCTTGCAACCAATATTTCAATTGTGGAGTGTTAAAAGGGCATAAAAAAAATCTGGCACCAGATTAAGAAAGTGGGATCAGCAAAATGCTATATATTTTAAACATGTTTCAAGAAAAAAAAGAAAGAAAGAAAGATCACAAAAATGAGATGGTTCTATATTCTATGTTTATATTGTTTACTGCTCCACTTCTACTCAGAAAAAAATACTTAATAAAAAACACCCCTCACAATAACATAAGTGCAAATCCAACCCTTCTGCAAAAGATGGTTAGTGTTTACTGATATTAAAACATCTGCATACATTTCACATGATGGAGAAAGACAGGAGAGAACAGCAGTGTGGTTTCTCAAAGGGCTCATTTAGCCTTCAGGCCTCACCAGCTGATGCTCTTCATGCCACACTTGAGAAAGTCAGGTGTGTACTTTCTTAACATTAGGACTGTAGAAACGTAATATAGACCTAACCTAAAACCTGAGCTTAACAGTAACAAAATGTAGCACAGTTCTTTCACGGCTTTGCCTTTCAGCCTAGGTGTTTTACCTTTGAGGTTACCTATCCTGTACACAATTGAACTTTTATCAGGTATATATTACACAGATTTTTGGCAAATCAAATGTTGTACCACTGGCAACCAACTAGTACTGACATTACTAAAGCCTACTGGCATAAAACTTGTGGTGATCTAAACTGTACCACTAGTTGAACAAATCTTGCGCTTTGTAAGTGAACAACGTTAATGATTATGTAACATTAATCTAGCAGCACTCAGCAATATCAGAGCATTCTGCTTTGCTTCACACAGTCTTTGGATGACTCTGGTTTTCAGTATCTATACTGTCTTCTGAGAGGCTCACACAAACTCCAGTTTAAACACACATTTCAAGGCAGCTGCACAATGCCTTCTGCTCAGATTCTGCTGATTTGTTCTCTTGCACTGCTCTCTTCCCTGATCCACTCTGCTGATGATAAAAATCAATGGAGCCTCTATTGTCTAGAGCAGGGAGGTAATGAAACCTAATCAAGATGACTCATCTTTGGGACAAGGACAGAGTAGCATGGGGTGCACAGTTACTGTCAGTATTTAACTCATCTGAAGCCCGGTTACACATGGAATGGCCTGCACATCAAATTAACTGCCACTGATATGGCTACATCTACTGTAGATGAAAAAAAAAAAAAAAAAAAACTCAGAAATTTAACCTTTCATGAGAAGTAACTAGTTTTAAAAATGAAATAATTGTACCCCTTTTATATGGTGATCTTGGCCTGTCCCACCTTTTGGCCTTTTACCTCAGTGCATAATTCACAATAATCTGTTGAATTAACTTTCAAGTAGTTTATTATTTTTATATTATTATTATTAACTAATTTTAGTTAGCAAAGACATAATTTTGTCAACAACCTTATATCTTCTGTGTGATTGGCAACTATCTTGTTTTAAACTGTAAAATGTATTTATTTTACAAATTACCATTTAATTTAAATTCTGTAATTAATGGGAATTGTTTATTACAAAAAATTGGTCTTTTAGTTCACTTGATTTATTTTCATATATCTTGTTAAGTCTGATGTCACGTGTCAACGTTTCTGAGTCAGATGTCAAAATAAAGCAAAAACAGTGTGTATAATACACTCATGGTGTGCTATAATACTAACAAAATATAATGATACTAGCCTTTAGCTCCATACTGAAATCAGCAGGCAGTAGTTCAACTTTGTTAATCGTTAAAATATTAGTGTCCGGGATGCCGTGAGCCTGAGACAGTAAGGAAAATGCTTATAAATGGCTGTTGAGGTAATATATTATTGAAAGAGGCTTGGATGAGGAAAAAGTAATCTTGACATAAAAACCTGACAAGCAGATTCTATATATGTAAAAAAATATATATTTTAAGGTAACAGGGTTTCAAATATTACAATCCTCAGAAAATGAAAATAAATTAATATTTTCACATAATATTTATTTTGACCTGAGTTTGATGATCAACAATGCCATCGCTCTCCACTAATCATTTGTTGAACTAGACCAAGTTGTTTTACAACCTATTTTGTTCCCTATTTAAGGAGAATGCCAAACCCCTTTTCAGTAAAACACACACTATCATCTCTTTTATTGCAATGTTTGGAGTGCAGCTCATGCTCAAGCTGCTAATGCAGCCAGTCAGCTCTGAGTGGATCAGCAACATATCTGCCATCCGTAAGATAGTCAGCCCACGGTGAGTGGCACAGCTCATTCAGATGAGTCAACTGACATGCACATGAATTTACAGCCATGTAAATCGTTGATCGTTTAGAAATCTGAAACATATATGATTAAAATAAAATGGTCAGAAATAAATTTGAAGTGAAATTGAAGTGACATACAGCCAAATAGGGTGACCCATACTCGGAATTTGTGCTCTGCATTCAACCCATCCAAAGTGCACATACAGAGCAGTGAACACACACACACACACACCGTGAACACACACCCAGAGCAGTGGGCAGCCATTTATGCTGCAGCACCCGGGGAGCAGTTGGGGGTTCGGTGCCTTGCTTTAGGGCACCTCAGTTGTGGTATTGAAGGTGGAGAAAGTGTTGTACATTCACTCCCTCCACCTATAATTCCTGCCGGCACGAGACTCAAACTCGCAACCTTTAGATTACAAGTCTGAATCTCTAACCATTAGTCCACAACTTCCCCATTTATTTCCTATCCATGTGTATTTCCTATCCAAATACATATGTCACAGAAATGAATGTGTAATGAACACAAACTGACAAGCAACAAGGGTCCTTTCTGTGTAATGCATCATATATGTGTCTGGATGACAGATGCTCTTTCCTGTTATATCATAGGCAAGGTCCATCCAGAAGGTACTTAATCTGTCCTTCCTGTAATAGAACTAATGCTTTCAATCATCATTCCACAAAGAGCACAATGGCATGACAATAAATTGCTTTTTCGCTCTAAGGCAAGACTGCTGTTTGCATAACAGGGCTCTGAATTATAGGGTCATATACAAAAGTACACATATTCAAGTAACCTTCAAACCAATAAACCATTTCATAATGACATGATCATAACTAAAGTCTACATTCACATACAGGGATGTCATGCACCATGTTTTTAAGGTTACACTGGTGATTTCTAGCTGTTGTTGTGCCCTATAGGCAAGATGAAACCAAACTAAATGGGGGAAGTTGTTTGCAGTTTGATTGAGCATGACAATTCATTTCACATACACATTTTCACAGTTTGGAAGGGAAACAGGAAAAGGCCTGGATAAATAAGCCTGGACAAATGGTTAATCAATAAGGAATGGAAGTAACTCTTATGGAGTCACTCTCTTCCAGTCCATCTTTATTTATTTAATGGCTTCCACTACTTTAAATGCAATAGACATTAAGAAATCTTGTATTTTCAGTTGTTTTATGTATTTCAAGTAGTGGCACAACCTGTCCATCCAACTCCTGCAACCAGAATTAGAAATTAACATTGTCCAACCCATCTAATGTGAATGAAAATCAACCGTGGCAGTAACATATAAACTAGCCAATTTGGCAGGTTATGATTCATAAGTTAAGTCCTCCAACCAGGAGCTTCCGACAGTAATAAAACAAACTTTTGTGAAGAAACAACTTACTTTATGAACTGAGAGCATTTTCACACATTTTAAAGTGTTTACCATTTAACATTCATTTTGAAGTGAGCTATATTACAACAAAATGCTCTTTAATAAGAGAAGTCACTGAGAACTGTTTTTATTTATATTTAATTTGAATTCAGCGTAAAAAATTAGCAGCTAAATTGGCTGGTGTGTGGAAAAGTTAATTTTAAACCCTGCCCGTAACCTTTGTTAAGTGCAAACCAGAAAAAAAAGAGAGGAAGGAAACAACGATATAATACACTCTTAATACTGTAAACAGGAAATGATTTGTGAAGTACCCTGTGCTGCATGTCTCCAAATCTATTCCCACATTTAACACTGTACTCTGACGAATGAAATATCCCAGTAAGTAAATAATTATGAAAATTGTTATTTATGGCAGAGAAAATTAATATTTGAATTTTTTTTTGTGGTTAAACACATTGGGGTCTGTAAGAATTTATAGGATGTACAAATTAAATTGAATGAAAGCGAGAGTAAGACTTTTATATGGCAACAAAAGATTATTTTTTATTTAGCTTTATCATCACATGAATAGATTATATTTTTAAATATATTAAAGCAATATTTTGAAATAAATTGTAATAACATTTCACAATATTACCGTATTTTTAATTTATTTTTATAAATGCTGCCTTGGTGAGCATAAAAAGCTTCTTTCAAAAATATTAAAAGAAATCTTAATGATACCAAAATGTTGAACAGTACTGTGTATTGAGACTGTAACTGAGTTAAACTGGCCAAAACACTAACATCACACTTAAAACCACCAAATGGACTTCTTTGAAATACTTAAGACTACAAAGTAAATGGCATGGTAAATGTCTTCAGTACCATATCACCAGCCTATCAGCCTGTCCCTTCCAGAAATGTGACTGTCAGCACCTTTCTATTTACTCCTTCACTGTCAGTCATCTTCTTCTCACACACCTTCTATAAAAACATATCAACCACTGCAGCACTATTCTTTTCCCTTGTCACAATTTTTCCAACAGCATGTTCTCAACTGTTTGCCCTGTGTTGCTTTTAGAGGGAAATGAGAAAAGAGGGATGAGTTAATCCAGGGTCATATTTGGCAAACAGCTCTAAACTGGGGCCTCTGGAACCATCACACACTCTGCTGCAAACACAGGGAAATAATGAATAATGTTACAAATTAAGTAAATTAAATGCCTCAATAGCGAGAAGAGGTAAATTCTTTGAATTGCTGTCAGTAACTGATTTTCAGTTATATAGAACACTTTAAAAGAGAGAGAAACCCTGTGGCTGTGTTGTTGCAATATAAGCATTTCAATAAAAGCACACTCCAGACTTTGATAAATGCGCTCTGGGCAAGCTCAGGCACTGACACTTTTTTTTAATTTGAACTTGATTATTTACTCAATGGTAGGAAAAATAACCAGATGCTTAACCGGATGGAACCAAACAGGATGGAATGAAGAGCTCAAGTTAGCCATTGCTCGGTGAGGGACTGAGAGTCAGTGTCGACTTGAACTTAACATTATAACACTGATTCATGTAATTTTGATAAACAGGATGGAATGTTGTAGAGTGAGACAATCAAATAATTGAGCATCACAGTATTTGTCAAACTAACTGATAATATACATGTTTGCTGTTGTTTTCCCTCACACACACAAAAAAAGTCCCTTCCTAGAGAATGAAGTCACCTGGGCCAGGTTGCTAATAATAATTTGGCTTCCACTACTTTTAACTAATACAACATACAGAAATACATTAAACTGTAAACTCATACTATAGAAGCTAATGCACACAGTCAGTTTCAGAACACATCAAAATTCAACTATCCACACTACAAAAACTGTAGTCCAGGGCTGAAACCATTTAATTTATTGTATTATTAATGAGGTTTGTTTGGCTTATCAAATCAATACACCTCTGCCAGCTTCATGTGCAATATCAAACCACTATCAAATATTCTATACTGCATGCTTGTATTTTCAATCTGTGTTATAAACACAGGTACATGCACAAATAATTTAGAAACTTTCATGTAACGAGTTCAGCTTCTTCCCCCATTTTGCAAAGTTCATCTTAGTTCTTTGACCAGTCTATTGTTGCCACTGAACAAAGGCCCTCATTCTTCAAAGCATGGAGTGTTTCTGTAGCAGGGGGCGGGGAGAGAGTTATCACAGTGAACCGAAAGCCCAGTGGCTCTTCTGATGTGCAGACAGGTGCAAAGAAAATAAATAAATACAATTCATACAAAGTGCCCATGTGTATAATGTTATCAAAGTTGTCTATTTTCAGTTTAGCCTGTCACCTTAATAATTTTGCATGTTGTTGGGTCTTTTGCATATAAGGTAAGATTCATAAATTGTAATGTTTGATATTTATAAGTCCTGAAGCAAAACCAGTTAAGAACTACATTTTCAGTGAATCCAAGCTTCTTTCCTGACAACTTCTCCATGTGTGGAGCCCTGTCTATGCTTCATACGCATTATTGAAATACTGTCTGATAACACTGGGATGCTCCTGACATCATGAGACAGTTCTTCCACTACAGACAGATGCCAAGTCACTGTTTGCTTTAGCCTGCTGGGAAATACAGCTCCAGCTCATCTCCAGTTACTGCCAAAACAACCAGAGCCGGCCTCTGTCTCGCCGCAGTACAGTAAGAACCCTTTCATATGATGTGTGTGTTCACTTCATCTTCTACGGTATCTGTAGGAAAGCATTGTTTTTTTACTGACACAGTTTTTATTGACTCTCTCTCTTAGCATCTCAGATTTATTTATATATATATATATATATATACATATGTGTATGTATGTATGTATGTATGTATATATATATTTTACAAAACAAAAATGAGTTGAATGGTCTTTTAGACTTTCTTGAATTTCAAGCACATTTAGCCACTGAATTAGACACGCCCCCTCTTTACAAACTCCGCCCCCAACAAACAGACAGAAAGCAGCTCAAAGTCTTCTGATTGGCTAAAATAAAAGACAGATATCACAGTCCTCAGTTTATTCAGTACTTCTTAAAATTGTCCAATACTTATTTTCACTCAACATGATTGTAAATCATGACTTTACAGACTTTGTTTTTGTTGCCTGATGATTTTGCCTTATATTGCAGAAACAAAATAATTTCCAGCTACTGCACATTTCTGTTATTACTCACACATTTCTCTAAGCCTCCTACACAAAGTAATAAATAAGCACTCACAGCAAGTCTTTACTCAATTTAATATATTAATTAAAAGCAGAACAATAAGAAATAATGGAATTATTCTTTTACGACTACCGCATGGCACTAAGACAAAACTGCACAGTTAATACCCTAACAGACTACAGGAAATTAACTTCATTAAATTTCACTTGTGAATTCTGCAATAGTTATACTTTTGTGTCATAAATGTAAAAATCAACATATCTACATGACAACATGAGAAAAAATTTCAAATTATTCACAGCAATACATCTATTTATAAGGCCCAATTTATAATCATGGAGATTCTTTGTAAAAATCCCCTGTATCCCTAACATGGGGTTGGGTGGAGTAAAACTGCTGCTGTACAGGAAATACTATCACTACCACTGGCACTATTTAAAGCGGTCTATATGGCAACCCTTCTATTTAAAAGCTCAATCTAACCCCACCCATACACTGCCAGGGTCACTAACAATTGATGTCAGGCAGGCAGAGCAGACATATAATGGGTAATGACACAAGCAAACTGTTGTTTCACCTCGAAATGGATGGTGATTATTAAGGAACCACTGCAATAACAGGCAAGAGCTTTTAATGGTTGAATGTGGTATACATAAATGTGGCTTACATGTGCTTATTGTGCACCACATGCCATTGATCTCACATAAAACAAGACTATCTGCATCTAATAAAACAAAAGTATTGTTAATTTGAACTTATCATATTTTTGGTGTCATGAGGTAAGAAACAGCAATACTGTCACGTTCTGTCATCCTTTTGTTATAGTCAAGTATCTCAAATGATCTATTTGGGGTTCCATATAGCTAACATTCAGGTTCAATGATCCATGAGAGGATGGCAACAGGATGAGAGGGAAAGAATGTAGATTTCTACATGAGGAACCAATTAGAGGGCCAATAATTCTTTCAAAATATCCCTGTAATATAACAAGTCACAGTGAATGAATAAATGAAAGATAAACAGCCCATTTTAAGTGCACCACAAACAAATGCCTGATCCCTGACCTTTGACTCAAACTGAGTGTGAGAAAGCCCTGCTACACTTCCTTTCCTCAGGAGTATCTTATTAGCCCTACATGCATATTAACCTACTACAAACTATCTTTTTTCACAATTCATGGACATGGCAACTCCAACCAGACTTGATTAGAGGTAAAAATAGCTTGGGAGTTAAAGCAGGCTGGAAGCGTCATTTTAAAACACCCGGTGAAGTGGATTACCTTCCTATTTTACACCTTCAGGTAATCCACGCATGGCTAAGCCTGTACTAGTCACACAAAGATACTCACCTCTATATCACATCTACTTGAGGCTTCAGTGACTGTCGCTATTACTTTTTGCTACTGCGTTACCCAACACCTAAAGGCTCAAGATGGGGACCTCCACTGACTTTTAGCTTTTATACTGAGCAAAAGATAACTTATATCTCCTAACCCTCACAGAAACCATTCTGCAGGTTTACGGTTTCATTAAGACATCATTTATTAAGTGATTTCACAATATTAGTGCTTTTACTATCCTTGTGCATAACACGTTGTAATCCATATACACAAAGAATACATGCCACTTTACTCTTGTCTTAGTAAACTGTAGAAACATTTTATGCTTAAATCCCCTTTAACCGATCACCATTCTTCTGATTTCAACAATTAGAATTTGATTTAATATGATTGTACATTAGAGATGACATGAACCACTCATACAAGAGTGTTTGGGAACAGGTGACATGATACCGAGTTTATCTGATCCAATGGTATAAATAAATGATATGTTCTAGGCAGGCCGACAGTTACATAAACCCCCCCCCCCGTCACACATGTGAAACAAACCATCCCCTGTTTCTTCCTCCAAAACACAGCTGACAGCGGCGTTCACATGCACACACCGAACTGCACACATGAACACCTCCCTCCAAAGAAACGGCCTTGAGCAGACACATGATTAAAAACGAGTGCTGATGTGTACGTGAGTATGTGTGTGAACTCTATATACAAAGAGAATTCAGAGGCGGCCAGCTGGGCACATAAGCCATAGTGCAAAATCCAAATAATCCTTTACAAAGACAAGCCATCTAAAGGGGGGTTAGGTGAAAACACAAAGAAAAAAAAAAACTGAATATATGCATGCTATTGTACAATAGAGTACAAATGCATATATGTGTGTGTATATATGAGATGTGTGTGTATGTAATGATGTGTGTCTATATTTGAGATATCCAGCACTTTCATTTCTATATTGAGTTACAGGAATGTCAAGCCACTCAAAATAGGCGGACAGCTTATGGCATTTAAAGTCAGCAGACGCCGGGCCGAAAGAGAAGCAAAGATGAGCCAATAAGATAAAAATAGACCAAGCCCTCACCTTCCATCATGATTGCAGATTTGCATTCCTCTATCTCCTAGGAGCCTGAAACGGGAGGAGGGGAGAAGAGAAGCCCCTGGTTACCAGATGGAGATAGAGAAAAAAAGAAAGTACACTTCCAGCCTCGGGTTTAAAGTCCCCGTGTCCCTCGTACGACGGGCCGGTGGATGTTTTAGGGCTCCGTGTTTAGGCCATGGATGCTGCTTCTAGCCACTGCGGCTGTGGTCTACACGATCACCAAAGGATGCTCAAAAGAGGGCAGGAAAAAAAGCAGAGTGGAGAGAGACAGAGAGAGGGAGGGAGGGGAGAGAGAGCTGCTGGGAGGGAGGGAGGAAAGCTTGCTGAGGTCATCGTTCAACTCAGCCAATCCCGCGGATACTGCTGCATGTCACATGGCAAGCGGTTCATCGCTTCTGTCAGCGTCCTCTCTGGGAAATCACATACATGGACACACACTCACACAAGCACACAGCTTACCTTGTTATGGTGCAGCGTGCCGCTCCTGCCAGAACAGAAGTGGATCTGGATTAATGGCGCGTTTGGTTCCACACAGCTAAACACAGGAAACTGTCCATGAGAACAGACACAGACTGAGTGACAGTCTGAGTGACTGAGTTTCTTTGCGGTTGCATTTGTAGATGTACACGTTGAGACTCCGCTGGCAGCCCATGCCTGTATATTTGTCTGTGTGTCTTTCTGTGGCAAATCAATCAATGTGACTTTACATCTGACAGAAACAGTAGCTGCCCCATGGAGGGTGGAGCCAGCACTCATTACACTGAGTTACGACACAGGAGGAGGGAAGAAGAGAGAGAGGCTGTGTGTTTGTGTGAGGGCTGGTGATTCATTTAACATGAGGAGGTGGGTCACTTTGGATTACTAATGAAAAGATAAAAAAAAGTTGGATGGACTAAAACAATGCTACTTCTTATACAAAAGCACCAGCTGCAGTTTTGATAAAAATTTAAAAAGGGGCTGATAATTCTGTGAGGAACATGTTATTAAAATGTACCTGATTTAAAATCATACGTTTAAAAAGTTTTTTTTTTAGAAAACTATAAAATACTGTATATAATGTACACTATCATTCAAAAGTTTGTGTCAGTAATTTTTAATGCTCACCAAGCATTTAATCAAACATACAGTTAAAAGAGTAAAATTGTGAAATAGCATTGAAATCTAAAATAACTATATTTTAGTTTTTATTTTCCATTTTTTTTTTATGTAATTTATTATTGTGCTGGCCAGGCTGAATTTTTCTTTAGAAATCATTGTAATATGCTGATTTGGTGCCCAACATTTCTTATTATGAGTTGAAAACTTTTGTGCTGCTTAATATTTTTGTGCAAACTGTGATATTTTTTTCTGAGATTCTAACATTTCTTTAAATTAACATTTAAATGTTAAACCTGAGTCCTCATAAGGACTATAACACCAATATGTGTAAATTCTCTGTGGCTATTCTCCAACCAAACACTCTTTTTTTTATTCTCATGGTTAAGTCAAGAAGCTGTTTCATTCTCAATCCTCTGTTCACCTAAGTCATGTTCTGGTCCATGTGAGCATCTCTTTCCCTTATCACGGTCTGTCTAGCACCCTCTGTCTGTAGTCTTCCGCCTGTCTGAACACATTGAAGGCCAAAGAGACCCAAACCTTGATCGGGATACCCACCTACCCACATTTAGCTTCCTCTCAATCCTGAAAATGTGGACACATTCTCAATCTGTATTATGCCTCAACACAGTCTACCCTACAACCAAACATTCCCACAATCGCACCACCCTATTACAGCAGATGCTGTCTGTGAATACCTCCCCTCCCCCACTCCACCCATTTCACCCCACCTCTATAACCCCCTACACCTCCCAGTGGACCCGATCTTATCCTCCCAGTGTGCAGGTGCACATGTATTTGTGTCTGTGTTTACACATATTGGTAAATAAAGCCTTAAGGTTTAATCCCAATGTTAAGGCAGTAAACTATGAGAACAATCTGTTCTTTTTTTGCAATTCACTTTGACATTATTTTATTCAGCTTGTCGCTATTGGTAAGTAGTACCAAGGAAAACGGACTTTGGCTGCTCTCATAACAATGCTTTTAAAAGATGTCTCTTATGCTTATCAAGGCTGTATTTAAAAAAAACACCGTAACGTAGTTATCTTGCAAAATATTTGACCATTTACTAGAACTGTTTTCCATTTGAAAACATAATTTATTTATGCAATTGTAAAGCAACATTTTTAGCAGCAATTATTCCAGTTTTCAGTGTCACATGATCCTTTATAAATCGCTCTGTATGACTAGTTAATTGCTGCTCAAGAAACATGTCTTCGTAAAAATGTTTAAAGTTTGAAGTTTGATATTGCTTAGTTATTATTACACATCTCAGTAGAATGCTTGATTCTGATTGGCCAGTTGTGACTTTTTTTATTTTGTGACTATTCTTTTTTACAATTTAATGGATTATAAGATAACAAACAGTTAAAATTTTAAAACAGTTTAATCTCAAATCAATATCTCTTATTCCCATAATTATTTATATAGTGAAATGCTGTGTAATAAGTGGTATGACTGTAGTGATCCCTAGTTTGAACTTCCTGCTTGCTAGCAACTAGCTAATTGTTTTTGTAAAGTTCAAAAGAACAGCACTTATTTTAAAGAGAATATTTGTAATGTAACAATGTAAACATTTTAAGGTTGTTTTGGATCAATTTAAATGCATCCTTTCTGAGTGAAAAAAAAATAAAAAAATACGGACCCCAAACTTTTGAACAGTAGCGTAGCTAAAATAGAGACAAAATATATACAGTACACATGAGGTTACAATTATACGTGATTTAAAATGCTACAAATCATGAACCATTTACCATCAACCACAACTTCTGTCAACATCCTCCCAATCCGCCTGGGTCCAAAATATTTGTCAAAGGATATTTGTGGGAAAGAGTAAAATGTTGGGGGTAAACACACACCTACTTTCACACACATAAATAACTCAAGCGTAAGAAAAATAGAGACAAGGGAGGAAAGCCAAATGAAGCAGACAAAATAAATAAATAAACAAACAAACTATAGCTGTATCCCAAATCACCCTTATTGCCTCATTCACTATTCTCTATATATAGTGTGAATTCAGACACTGATAAAACTGTTGCAAAAACATTTCACTTGATCTGACCATTTTGTCTGTACATATTTCATTAATACATAAAACCTTTAAACACCTCAAAATGAGAATCCTAGGTTATATGTAGAATGTTAAACTAAATATTATGTTTTTGATTAGTTCAAAATTAAAAATACAACCAATTGAAAGTTTATTTGCAGACAATATAGCATAATTTGATGGATTTTAGAAAGTTCAAGACTTTTCAGGCATTTTTTATAAGTGATATGACTGCCTACTTGCCATGCTCCAGTGGGTTACTTTTGTTGAGCACCTCTAGTGCTTTCACAAAAGTCATGGGACACCAAAAGTGTACCATATTTGTAAAGAATTGGCACAAAAAACCTTTCAGAACTCAACACAATGTGCTGATTGTGCGATACAAAAAAATAGCACTTCAGTAGCACATCATGCAAAGGATTGACATTGAGACCCAGAGTAGATCACATATGAGCACACAGACACATACAAAATGATGCTACCACACCAACCCAATTTCAATAACTATCCAGTAAGAGGCTCTTTACTCATCTTTATCAATCTCTGTGAGACACAAACTGCAGCGTCTCTAGGTGCTAAGTAAAGAGATGAAACAGACTGTGATGGAGATTGTCAAAGGAACTGGAAGCAGACAGACAGCAATCTGACACATGAAAGAACACACAGGCCAGAACAGTCCAATTATTTCTCTACAGAGGACAAACACTAGTGTAGCACACAATGACAAGAACCCAACACACTGTAACGACCACACATATAAACCACAACACAGAGATGGTATCATGTGAATCTGCATCTTACACACACACACACACACACACACACACACACACACACACACACACACACACACACACACACACACAATTTAAAATAACAAATATCAGCTACTAATTAAAAACAAGTTACTGAATTTCAACTGGTAGAGCATGACTGTAACAATGCCAATATCATGGATTTAATTCTCAAAAAAAAATAAATAAATAAATAAATAAAATAAAATTGGATCAAAGCATCCAAATGTAAACATAAATGAATCTGCCCCCTGCTGTTGACTACACATCACTGCAGCCGTTGTAAATAAAACAGAAGCTATGATAGTTTTGCTTCTGGGCCTGTTTTGACAGATTCATGATGTGTCTGTTAAAGTTTTTGGTTATGTAATATAGTTCTGTGGACATGCCAGGGTCAGTGACATTGTGCATGGGGGCCATATTTATATCACTTTCCAATGCCATGAAAAGTGAAATAATCCTCAGTGTAGAGTTAACAAACTGAAAAGCAATTTGGAAGGTCATGTTTCTTTTCATGGA
This sequence comes from Carassius gibelio, assembly GCF_023724105.1. NCBI lineage: Eukaryota > Metazoa > Chordata > Actinopteri > Cypriniformes > Cyprinidae > Carassius > Carassius gibelio. The sequence continues at coordinate 18,764,223 of NC_068376.1, forward strand.
TTTGTTTATTTGGAGCTGTAATTATATAATTTATAATTAATTCATTATTCAAGTATATTTCTTAAATACTTAAACATAAACCTCTTAAATGACTTGTTTCAATAAAAAGCCAGTTTACGGTATATGTGTGCTCTTATTTCAATCCAGAAATAAATAAATATTTCGCTAAATTTAGTGGGTGATCTGTAAATTGTATTTTGAACATAATAATCACTTTGCATGCCAAAAAATAAATAAATCATATATATATATATATATATATATATATCAGCTGGGAAGTTAAATGGAAATAATATCAACTGTAATAAACAAAAAATATCAAAATAACACTTTTAAAAAATAAATAATCATACTTTAAAAAAAAATAACATTAAATAATCATACTTTAAACAAACATACTTATATTTCTGAGATTATAAATGGACAGCACTCGAATCGCATTGTTTGTTTGAAAGTCTGGAAACAGTTTAGCACCACACCATTAAAAAATACTAATGGTTGCATAATTCAATACTGCTTCTTAAGCTTTTAAAGACAGTATACATGATCTACTATACGCAGTATGCAATTCTGAACAGTACAGTGCAACACTGCCACCTTGTGCTAGTTAGCTAGTCAACATGAGAAATTCTCTGTATTTTAGACCAAAAAAGAATATTACATTAAATCAAATAATTATTTAAAAAAACAGATACCCCTTCCGTTGAAGAATGTGTAAGTTTCCTCCTGACTGAATTAACCAGAACAACTATATGCACCACAGTATAGAGAATGGAACAGTATTATAGTAAAATGGCTGTAGTGAGATTTACGTTTTAATTCAAGCTGTGCTAAGGATACAACAGAGATTGCATGTCCATACATGTCCACTGGACACATAATTAAAATAACTAACTGGTATTTTTGGTTGCTGCTGGTATAAAATCCCCTTCTGTTCTGTTATTTACAAATATAATATTATTTTACTGCCAGGTAAGGCCTAGTTATTATCAAAAATACCACATACTTTGTAAAACACCTCTCAATGTTTGATGCGAGACTGATATATATGGGATGGGAGAGAATTTAACAGACAGAAAGACAGATACAGCAAAAGACAAATGTGTGACAGTAACAAAACAAAGAGAGTGAGAGAGAGACAGACAGACAGAGAGAGAGAGAGACAAAACGTAACCAGTGATATTCTCAAGTCTCCCTTCTGTCTACTTCATCTCTCTCTATCTCTCTCATCTTGGTTTTTCTCCTGCAATTCTCTCCTCCTCCACATTTTCTGACCTACTTTCCCCCTCAAGTGTTATTTTAGTTTCCAATAGATGGCAGGCAGGCTCTGGGCGTCTGTATCATTAGTTTTCACGTACGTCTATGCACACTAGCAGCTACAAACTGATTTAGAAATGGGTGAGTGCATGTGATGGGTGTGCACCTGTTTGGCCTTAATTGTTTGGTAAATCGCTGCTTATCTGGGGATCTTCTGAGGGTGTGCTCTACATGTAAACGTGTAATTCTGCCACGGTCCTGCTGGAGTCAAAAATGGGCCCCAAAGTGCTGCCGAGTTCAAAACCGCCTACAACCGCCCATCTCACTGGGTGTGATTGTCCCTCAAGACAAAGTCCACCCATAGGCGTTGATAGATCCCTATTTAGGGGGCATAAATATAGCCAAAGTCTATCACAGCAGACATAGGAGGCAACATCTGATATGTGCGCAGCGTTTCTCATCTGAATGCTCTTGGTTTCAGTGAAATCACTAAATGAAATGCTGAGTACAAACCAATATTTCACCACTACTGGTATTAAAAAAAAAAACGGATTTAAATGTATTTTCTATTATAATAAATGTTAATCTTAATTTATAAAACTAATTTGTGTAAGATTAAAAGTCATTTTTTATAATAGTGTTGTGATGCCTTAATGTACTTGTAGTACTTCAAACGACAGAAATGATTTTACAGAATTTCTCAGCGCTTTATTTTTAACATATACTTTGATTCAAAAGTCTTGGGTCATTAAGATTTATTAATTTATTTATTTATACTGATAACAATAATATTTAATGTTTCTTAAACAGTAAATGAGCATATTACAGTATAATGATTTCCGAAGGATTGTGTGCCATTGAAAAGTGGATTAAAGATACGGGTTGTAGGACCTGCCACTAGAGGGCGGACAATCAATAACAATCACGTGGTTTGATGACGCTAAGAAGGAGCGTGGAATGATGGGATTTGTTGTCTTCTAGCCAACCGCTGACAGCCATCAATCAGATGATATGAAAATGATTACCACTTGTTCAACAAATATATACACTCCTTTAAATTCAAACACATGCAAATACAAAGTCAATGCAAAGACGCAATCAGACTATGGATCATACGCGTCTAGAGACACGATGGCCTCTTTGGTGTATATTCCCCATAATACTAATCTTGTTGATCGTTATAATAGCATACGTTTTCTGTAAAGATACGAATCAAAACAATTCAATCAAACCTGTCGAGTAAAACACAAGCGAGATCGGCATCTCTTTCTAGTTGAAGTTTGTCGCGAAGCTCTCTCCAGCTAGAAAATGCAACACCGATATTGATCCTCGCTCTTTCTTGGTTCGTTTGGTAGGCCCCTACGCTTACGTTTAAGGGAGCTGTCCTTGTCGACAGAACCAGCAGCAGATGGTAAACAGTAATTATGTTCCATAAATAAGTAACACAATCCACCATAAAATATGCAAGAAGAAGTAAATAAGGAACTGCTTGAAGCAAGCTAGTGGTTTGCTGGACGCTAGACACTACTTCCTCATTTGTCTACGACTGTTGTCATGTGGTTTCTACGTCAGTAAAGGCGCTAACAAAGGGTAACTAACATCATTGACAGGCGACTGCACTGCCCCGTGTCACTGTTAAGAATGGGAATTTTCTCATGATTTACAAGTAGTTGAAAACATTAAAGATGTGGTTATTAATCAGCTGGACAAAACATATAACACTAGCCTAGTGGTTTTTGGATATTTTACTGCAAATATCTTACAAATTGTACCTTTAATGGCTACTTAAAATGTAGCTTTGCCATCAGAAGGAATAACTTACATTTTAAAATATATTAAAATACCAAACAGTTGTTTTCAATTATAATATAAATTACAATATTACTGTGTTTACTATATTTTGATCAAATAAATTAATGGTCCACTTAAGAGACAAAAAAAAAAAAAGATAAAAAATTGTCGTTTTAACAAAAAATACAGTATATAGAATATTAACATCAGTCATAACAATCATCTGTATCAATTAAAAAAAACGTTTCTTAGAATGACCTTTTAATAATGAGATGTTTACACAAAAGTATATCTCCACAACTCATAACCAATGGACGAATTCCAGTAATAGATTAAAAAAATTGTTTAGAATAGCTTCATATCTTTTCATCTAAATCAGAACCATCAGAGCTAAAGAACAAAGTAAGTGCTACAAACAAGAGGTTATGCAGGTCATTCACTTGCAACAATTTCTACAACCATCAGAGTTACAGTCTAGTGTCTTAAGTCTTGTTTTAACATTTTTACTGTATTTTAGTTCGTTATTCAGCAATTGTTGCCGATATGAGATGCTGCGATATGCTCTAAAAGCTTCTCTGGCTCAACTCCTTTTGGTCAGCAAGTAGGCAGGAAGTGAGCTGATGAGGGTGTGTGAAAGTGTGAGATGACCCTCGTCCATCTTCTACAGGGCATTGCTTGGCAAACGGCACGTAGGCAAAGGAGAGGAGCAGACGGGCACGTTGCTAATCTGTGCCATCGCTCTGCACCAGGAATGTTGTTTTGGTTTGGGTCGCTCCCGTAATCATCGTCGCTCATCGGCAACGGAACGAGAGTCACTGTTAGACAAAGCTTATGAAGACGTGGGGACTTTCCACACAAGGAGACGTGTTTAGCAGTTAACCTTCAGTAGTTTTGGGTTCAAGAGAGGCTATGACTTCATTAGTGTGCGCTGATCTCAGTGCAAGCTTGCCTGAATCAGCAGTGCCGGTAAATGCTGTGAGGAGATAAGGGACCCACCACATTCTAGAATTGCAGTTGATGTCATTTTTTTGTATACGTCCGTCTGAAGAGAAGAGACAGAAATGTCATGCCCATTCAGACTGACTGAAGTGTCTTCACGAATTGTTGAGCCTAATGTATTTTTAATGCTTCTCCCATGTGTCGTCGATAATTAAATTGCATGGTTATTCTAGCTTAAAAATGTGCTTGTCTAGATCCCTGTGGCAGAAATGACCTATTCACTGGATAAGTTTAGAGAATGCAATCAGATCAGTCATTCTACACATAATTGAATCATTTAAACAGAATGCCACACTCCTGTCAAAACTCACAGGACACCCCTCCTCCCTTCTTTATGTGAAGAAAGAAATAAGATTTTGTTTTAATTTCTTATTAAAATGTGCATGATAACTTTTTCATCTAGCATATAGACAACCCTATCAATTAAAGGCATCTTTTAAAGCTTTTAACATAAAATCTATTATCTCAGTACTATAATATAGTACTGAGGTAATAATAGCACTTTAAAATTTAAAATATGTTTTATTACTATTCCTATTAGTGCCAATAAACTCTTCCCTCTGTCTCAAAATGTCTCTCCATACAATACTAAAAAAAGATGTATAGCTAATATAAAAGAGCTTAGGGACGTATGAGAAGATAAGAAAGACCTAATAAAAGCCAAACACTTTAGCAATATATTTTTTCACCTTATTAAAGAGTCATTTAAAAGAAGTTCAATGACTGCAATAAATTATTACTTTATCATAACCAACTGATGCTATCAGAGATATATTTATAGGACATCATCAAAAAAATATTGCGCACTTGTCATTATCACAAAATAAACCCAGAAAGGGTGATTAGGACCCCAACGGAAGCAAAGCAGGACTGCATCATCCTGAAGGAGTTTATTTTGCGATATTGAGAACCAGATTGAACATTATACTTACATGACGTCTTACCGGAGAGATAAATAAATAAATGGCCATGAAATACTGATATTAGATTAAATGACTGAGAAGAAAGTGCCATGAGATCCATTAGCCTGACTGCTCGTCAGGAGCAGCGTTCTAATGTACAGTTTTGAGGTCATTATACCAAGACTACAGAATGCTGCACTAGACCAATCAATCAGCATCACATGAATTAATATTTTAAAGATTTTTGTAATCTTCACTCACATGATTTATTAACGGATAGAAGGTCAAGTGTGTTGAGTGGCCCTGAGAGCACAGCTGAGAATGAGACAGTGGAAAAGTTTAACACACCACTCTTATAATTTGAATTCTCTAGAGAGAGTCTCAGTTTAGGACCTCTAATAGTCTGGTGTCATTATACTGTGTGTGAGTGTGTGTTTGTATATATTTAGTTTTACTCCCGGCAGTTAGAGTTTCTAGATGGGACCATAGGCCTGAATAAACAAGGCAGTAAATGTACTTCTGTACCCCTCCCCTGATCTCATTTCCCGCATCTCCCTCACTCCCCACCTAAAGCAGAGAAGTATACTTCCCATAAACTGGGTACACTAACTGCATAGGCTAGTGTGTGGTTAAAGGAATATTTCATGCAAAAATGCACATTTGCTGAAATTGTACTCAGCCTCAGGCCATCCAAGAAGAAGATTAGTTTGTTTCTTCCTCTGAAGAGATTTGGAGAAATTTAGCAGCACATCACTTACTCGCCAATGGATCCTCTGCAGTGAATGGGTGCCTTCAGAATGATAGTAACAAAGTATCACAAGTAATTCACATGACTCCAGTCCAACAAATAAAACCTTTTAAAGTGAAAAGCTGCATGTTTGTAATATCATTAAGACATTTTAACTTAAAACCATTGCTTCTGTCCAAATAACTATAATCCATAATAATGCTTCCTCCAGTGAAAAGGACCATCACCTCTCACATTAAAATCCAATGGCATATTTGTTAGAACCGGTTTGGAATGTTTCCGCTTTATAAATGAACACCTACTTAAAAAAATATTTGTTTAGTACATAATATAGAATACTGTACATTTCAGTCAGTTTCTTTATATGCATTTTGTGCAATTCAAGTGGTAGAAGCAAAGATTTTGGATATACAACGTTAACACCAGTTACGAATGGAAGAAAGTGCTATGCACAATATGTTGTAATAGTCCCGCCTTCTGAATAAATGAGCCAATCACTAATTGGTTAACTCATCGCATCTCTGCAGCTCCCGGTATAAGACTGGTCTAGCCTGAAAAATACAATTTTTAATGCCATTTGAGAATAAGAAATAACACCTATGAGACAATTGTTGTCAGATTTTGTTGGTGATTTTAAACAGGTGTATTCGAGAAAGTTTATTCGAAAGCTTGGTGAACAGCTTTGGAGAATTTGATGTTTATTCATTCAGAAAGATAGGGGCTGTACTTACATGACTGAAATAGATGCCTGAGAGGTGTTTCAAAGATGGCTGCTGAGGGAAATGACTTAAGGGACTTAATCTTCAATTATTATCCCTCAGTATTGTTTTCTGCCTTCTACTGTCCCTGTCATTATAAAATGGAGCTTGTCCGCCTTGACCTTCTATCATACTCTTCCTTATCTAACTCAATTTATTACAGGGTAAATTCAAGACAGGACACTATAATTTGGGTTGTGCGTATGTAGTGACGGAAATGGCGCAAATAACCAGGTCTCTGTAATAGAGTTGGGATTTCTCAAGCTAAATAAATTCACAGTGAACTGACACTTTTAGGCATGCTCTATTTCTAGACTTAGAGGAAAAATCGCTTCCACTGTATGACCCTCTGATGGACCCCACATTGGTTAGGTCAATCTCAGGGTTCGGATCTCATGAGATTGGAGCACTAGAAGGAGAGATATCTTGCAGAAACACTAGGGAACCTGTATGTAGGGCACTCCTACACACTAAAAATCTGCATTGGCACATGAAAGAGAAACAACTGTGCCTGCTCTTCTTCTTGAGGCAGTGTGGCAAAGCATAGGGCTTTAAAAGAAGACACAAAGAAGTTGGCAGAGACTATGCTTGTAGGCCAGTTAACTACTGTAGCATGTGATAGAGCATTATGAAAAAAATTGCTGTATACACAAAGACCTGATGAAGAAAATGGGGTTCCTTTCCTTTGTTTTCTTACCAAGAATTGTTTGAGTATATGAAGCTTCAACCCACTTAAAGACTGAATCATCTAACTTGAAACACAGCTCACCAAGAATATTCCAGCATCTTTCATTGTGTGTTTTCATCTGGCAAAGCTAAACAGTAATGATTTCCTCTGCTGGCCTACTCAGACCAGTTCAAATTTGAACTTGCCCAAAGCCAACCACCAACCAACCATCTGATTTATTATACAGTATACAGACCAAAAGTTTGGACACACCTTCTCATTCAAAGAGTTTTCTTTATTTTCATGACTATGAAAATTGTAGAGTCACACTGAAGGTATCAAGGGCTATTTGACCAAGAAGGAGAGTGATGGGGTGCTGCGCCAGATGACCTGGCCTCCACAGTCACCAGACCTGAACCCAATCGAGATGGTTTAGGGGTAAGCTGGACCGCAGACAGAAGGCAAAAGGGCCAACAAGTGCTAAGCATCTAAAACTGTTGGAAGACCATTTCAGGTGACTACCTCTTGAAGCTCATCAAGAGAATGCCAAGAGTGTGCAAAGCAGTAATCAAAGCAAAAGGTGGCTACTTTGAAGAACCTACAATATGACATATTTTCAGTTGTTTCACACTTTTTTGTTATGTATATAATTCCATACATAATTCCATATGTGTTAATTCATAGTTTCGATGCCTTCAGTGTGAATCTACAATTTTCATAGTCATGGAAATAAAGAAAACTCTTTGAATGAGAAGGTGTGTCCAAACTTTTGGTCTGTACTGTATATATTTTTTTAAATCTAATGTCCAACACAATAAAGGCATCCAAACAATAATATTATATAGGCTTGGTTATTTACTCCAGGATTTCTTCTGTAATTATGACCAAACTGCTTGATTTCAGTCTCTTATCAGAAAATTATTTGTGATTTGTGATTCCATATTTTAAAATATAGTTATATAAATATAGATTCATTGTTATTCATTTAAATAATTTAAATCATCCTTTTGAGTCCCACTTGGAAGTTTGTTGAGGGCCTCTAGCAGGCCTCCGATCATTTAACCTAATTTACCATATACTGAGGCACAGTAGAACAACAATAAATCCAGAATTCCATTCTATTAATGTGCTGTCCGTGTGTGTGTGTGTGTGTGTGTTTAGACCCACAACTGTTTTAAGTGTCCCACACAAAGGCCTATCCTGTTGATTTCCCTCGGCTCATTCTCTGTGGTGAACCTTTTCTAAGATGAACTGCAGAGCCATTTATCAAATATGTTTTCCTTGCTCTTCCAAACTTTGCTTTTGTAGAAATGCAGGAAGCTGTTAGACCTTGAGAATCAAGGTCACAGGCCACTGCCAAACGCTCACTGAAACAGAGTGCTGATTTATGGGACGTGAAAGGAGTCGGGCAAATGCCAGATGCTGCAACTGTCGCGGAGTCATGACTGGATCAACAGAGGTTGCGATGGCGGTATGACAAGTATGACGTAGATGATGGTTTGGTTTCGGTTCCAGCCACCTTCCAACATCATGTCACTCTGTCGTGCCAAGTTAAAATGAGAACAAGCAAAAACGTCTGCGCAGTGGCAGCATCGCTGTTTCAATTACAGTGGGGCTGAATCACTGTCACTTGCATAATCGGCTTAATTAATAGCACAACTGTTGCTAGGCATTCAGACATCTCAAATCAAACAGGGTTTGTTTCCAAAGTGTGTCATGTATTTGTGCTGTGTGTCTGCAAAACTTCAGAGTGTCCCCCATTGCCCCCCTTTTTATGACATTTTTTTGCGATTCTGATTTAACTTTAATGTGGTCTTTTGCAGGGCTGTGTCACAAATTTTGACCAGCTGTTAGATTTCTTCAGGTAAGTGTGAGTAAATATGATACAGACTTCAAATGGATCCTCATCGTGTGCTGGGAGCCATGAACAGCATGAGCAGCCAAGAAAGAGTGTCAGCAAAACACTGAGACTTTTCTCTATAATTAAAAAGACTAACCATAATTTGAAACTATCATTAGAGCAAAATGTTAAAAAGAAAACTGTAAACCAAAATGATTATTTGATCAAAAATAAATGACAACAGCTCTGCAGTTTTAATGTTGCTCCAGCACAGACAGAAAAAAAAAGTGTTTGGGGGAAAAAAATTGAAATCCACCTGCATGTCAATTAACTGTTTGATGCTGCATTGCTTCTTTTCTATTATCTGAAAATGTGTTTTAAATATATGAATTTACCAAATTTCATTTTGTATTTTTTAGAAGTTTCCAGAACTGTGTGTAGAGTAAAATCAAAAGTTGAGAAGGAGAAAAATTAATGCATTCAATTAACTTCTTGATTCTTAAGTTGATTTAAATATATATTTTGAATATTTTTTATTCTTTATTTATTAGAAGTAAAATTGTGTTTGTGAAAAAAAAGAAAGAAATATATATACAGTATATATAGTTTTGATCATTAAAGCTGCGGTAGGTAACTATTGACGCTCTAGCGGTTAATAAACAGAACTGCTTGCGTCTTGCGGAAGAACATCGTAGCCGGAACCTCTTCTCTCTGTTTATGTCTATGAAGAATCACAAAAGGTACTGGGTTACTCCGCCGCGGTATCCCCGAAGCAATCTAAAATAGTCCGAATATAAACACTTATTATAGGTGCACCCTAGTGATTCAGGACAAGCCAAAAACACGGTTTGGAAAATGGATTCATGGTGTACTCGCTTATTATATAAATTTTTCTACATTTTGAACACAAACAAAGTTACAGACCGCAACTCTGATTGGTTGTTTTTTACCGGGAGCGATGGAGTTTCTGCAAATGGCAATAGGACCACTGGGAGGAGCCAGAGGATTTTTTTCACAGATTATCTGTCTCATATTCTACTGTCAGGACATAATGACAGGTTTAATAAATATGTAAAAAATATTTTTTTTACAAAAGTTCCCTACAGCACCTTTAAGAAGCATTACAAGAAACATTGCTGGTTAGATAAAGAGTTAGCAATGTTCTTAGTTAAAGATGAACAACTGCAAAAAGCAGAGAGTTTGCAATTTCACAGAAAGCATATCTTGGCAAGTTACTAGATCATATTCTGGTTCTTGTCTTGGCCAAACGTTACACTATATTGAATATGTGTAACCTGAGCCGAGTGTGTGCGGTGGGTCACGTACTGTACTGCAGATATCAAGGAGGTGTTGCAAATAATGGTTCCCACAAACACTAACCCATTCAACTTAAGCTGTCATCATGCCATTCGGTCTTCACAATGCATTATTAAAATAGAAAGAATCTAATAAAACAAATGCACTTTATCTGACAAGCTATCTAACACGGTATGTTTTCCACATTGTTAACAGTAATGCAAACCTCTGGGGATTTCATAGCCAGCACAAGTCCTTACTTGTTACAGGCAATTCTATTGCAGCTGCTACACTGGTTCCTTTTTAGTGAAAAGACGTTCCTGAGAATGTGCATAGTTTTACAAATGCTGGGTTGATTAGGATTAAAAAGACTGTGTATTAATTATGCCCTCTGTATTGAATAAATTTGGATTCTCCTGGTGCTGTGACATGATATTAAAGGGAGAGTTCACCCAATGGTGAAAATCATGTCATCACTTACTTACCCTCATGTTATTCTGAACCTGTATGAGTTTCTTTCTTCTGTTCAGCACAAAAGAAGTAATGCTGGTAATCAAACAGTTGACAGTAGCCACTGATTTCCATAGTAGCTTTTTTCCCCCCATGCTATTTAAGTTGATGGCTACCGTCCAATCTTTGCTCCCAAAAATGCTCAAAAGAAGAAAGAAACTCATGCAGGGTTGAAACAAATTGAGGTTGAGTAAATGATGGTAGGACTTTCATTTTTGGGAGAACTATCCCTTTAAAACTGAAAAGAGTCAGTGATGAAAATCTGATGCATTTCTTGAGCAGATTTTGCCATCATTCCTCGGCCATCATTTTGTCATTTTTATTAAGTTGTCTTAGTTATCCTTTTGACCTCCAGGTTAAAATGCACAGTCATCCCTAAATTTGTCTTAACATTTTATCACTTGTAAAAATAAAAGATATCACTAACACAAGCAGGCTTGAATCTATGCATTTTAAGTGGTTATGGTGAAGATTATCCTACGTGTTATACAGATACTGTATCACTTAGTTACAGACAAAGTCCAAAACAAAGTAAACAACTGTAAATTACCTTGGTAATACAGATCAAGTTTAAATATTTACCGTGACTTTCTTGAAAGCTGAGGTCCTAGGATCGGAGGAAACATGTTGTGGCTGCCATAAGGTAAACCCGCATGTAAACGGAGAATAAACCGGCTGATCCAGCACAACTGTACTTGTTGTATCACCTATGTAGACACAAACACAAATGCTTAACATATCTATGTACACTAGCACAAAGAGTGTAGAAGACATGGTTAGAACTACAGTACAATATTCTACCCATAAATCCCCAAATACTCCAAATTCGTCAAACACAACTCAAATCCACTTTTTTTTCGCCCCTAATCTGACTGTCAAATATACACCCATGCCTTCATCACTGAAGAACAGAATCTTCACATAACCTACAAAAATTGATAGCCCAAATTCATTATATATTGGGTTCATGCATAAAACAACAAAGATAAACTACCCATGGGCCAAGAAAAATTTAATTATATAATATTATATATATATATATATATATATATATATATATATATATATATATATATATATATATATATATATGGTTACAAATTAAATAATAGCTCATGATAGTTTTGCTTTTAAAAATGTAATTGTAGCCTATCTTGTTTAAGGATGTTTACATGTTGGTTTTTGTACAGAACTAACTACTATGTATTTACTGATGACTTTGTGCAGCGTATCACGAATGCATTGTCACAGTATTTGACACTGCATTGTCGATACTGAGGAAATGAAACAGCCCCACATTGAATGGAAACAGAACCTCCTCCCATAACTCCAATTTAAAGCACAACAATAAATGAATCCACATTACCACATTTCCTCGGATTCCTGCTTCGTGTACTGTCTCAAAAACAGCCACCGCCTCTCTCTCTCTCTCTCTGTGTGTGTGTGTGTGTGTGTGTGTGTGTGTGTGTGTGTGTGTGTGTGAGTTTTGTGTGGACCTGCCCTTCAAAACATAAACAAACTTTTCCCACTAACATTCAGAGAAAAAAATAAAAATAAATTCTTTCGACGAGGCGCAGATTCGACATCGCAATTTGTTGTAAATATAGAGAATCTGGCTAATATTGGAAAGTTAATCTCGGATATTAGAGAGAGGAAACTGTTTCCACGTGATTGAGACACATGTAAAATAAATAAATTAATACATAAAAATAGAAAGAGAGAGAGAAAGAGAACGATTTAACTGATTTACGAATTACTTTATAAAATAGATGCCACTGCACTTTGTCATATGTATATTGCTTTTGAGAATATATGGAAGTATTAAGTTATATTCAAGATACGTTGCATATTATTTAATGTAGTAATGACGGCAAATGAAAATATAGTTTTTTTATTGGGCTAAAATTAACTGCTTTTTCCTTTATAAAAAAATATTAACAATAATTTATTAAAATGTCATAATAAACTTGCACATTTTACACTAAACATGTCCCAGATTTACTTAGCTAGCAACACAAATGTTTTTTTTTTTTTTTTTCACCACAGATTTCATAAGCAGATATTTGATGAAAATATTCATGCCTTTCAGAAATAATTACGTCAAAGTTCTCATATGAGGCATGCTGCACAGTTACTGTCCATAAGGTCGAAAATACCTATAACTAAAGAAACACCAAAATAAAAAATTCTGGAAACACTGAAGCTTATTTATTTTGACTAACTGACTTTGAATAAAGGGTACATTTGTTTTCACACCTCTTGCTGTGGGTCATTTTCTCTGTACAGAGCACACAGATCAATAAATCTATATTGCGTAACCACAGCAATCCCGGATTGACTGAAGATCCTTAAGGCAGTCACAGTCAAATGGCATCATGCCTACCCCTATGTAAATGTGAAATGTTTCAGCCTTTGTGTTTACATGAAATGACAAGGTTTCGTTTCTTAAGAATTTCCAAAGTTTAATGCTGAGGTGCACCAGTTACAGATGCAGTCCACTGATGAGGTTGCCATAGTAACTGCAGATCATCAGAGGTCTCAGACATTGTATTCTAGCGCAGCCTGTTCTGCAGCTCTGATGTCTGTGGGAGAGACAGAGGATTATTAGCATTCAACATTATATCATACGGTCATAACTCATGAAATGATCTCGACCTTACTCTCTCTCTCCTTCTTTGTGGGGAAGTACGACATCTTAAAATGGCAAATAAGGTTCTTCATTCTCCATCATTTTTTACCATTGCAGAAATGTTACGTAAATCAAACACACATTCCTACACTCTAAATGAAATATAAAGATGGTTAAAGTGAGTGCATTTTCTAAATCACTGGTTTATGCATTACCCTAATTTGCGTGTATTTGTGTGAGTGTGTGTGTGTGTGTGTTCAGTCATTCTGTGGGCCAGCTGAGGCCAGGCACATGCTGTATCCACCAAATGTCAGAAAGCATTTCGGTTCCTCATTTGAGGCATTGTCCCCCAGGGGAGAGCAGCTTCCCTTTCTTCTCCTCCTCCATCCCTCCCTCTGTCTGCCCAGCTGAGCGGATACAGGGGCGTTTGGGTGTAGGCAAAGAATCATTTAGAGAATTATGCAGCTACCTGATACTGCACCATGTCACATCATTTTATTATTAATAATAAATATTATTCAATACTTATAAGATCAGATGAGTTGATAAATAGTGTGTCATTATTGATGTGCAACAAAGAAATCCATTGTTTTGGCCAACAGTTATTGCAAATGAAAAAGTGTATTGAATACAGTGACAGCCTGTGATTTATTTATTTGATTGTTTGATTGACAGTTAATTAATTAAAGACAACAAAAAATCTACAAATCTCTTTTTACCTAATTATTAGTTTGCTTGTAAACTGCTTGATTCTAGTAAAGCATGATGTCACGGACTGCTGTGCAACTGGGAACAAGCAATAAAATAATCAACCAACCAGCACGCAGACTGGAAAAATCTTCTCCGACACAAAATCAGTGCTGAAAGCCTAGAAAGCTGCCGCATGAGCGTCATAAAGAGAGAAATTCAGAAATCGCATCTTGAGTCCTTGCATTATTTTCCATCCTGTTGTGCTGTGCCTCACGTTTTTAAACTCACTTATTGTTTTAAAGAAGGTTTAGAAACTTAAAAACTTAAAATAGTTATGCATTACCATGATAGCATGTTAATACAATGCACAAATTCATAATATGCAATATTTAGAGCTTATTTATGTGTCCAAACCACCCAAATATTTTACATGTTTGTCTGGTGTTTGGGTCTGTTTATACAGTATATGCACACATTTTTGTCTGTGTGTGCTTGAGTGTTCAATGGATTTCATTTTCAATTGATTTTGGGAGAGCAGGCTGAGGTAGACGTCTTGACACTGAGCATCAACTCACAAGGAGAAAGACTGTCACCAGGCTCCTAATTGGTTGGAGGTTAAACATAGCTCTGGCTAGCCATCATGGGACTGATTTACAGCCTTCATTTACAAGGCTAACACACTCTCACTCTGCATGATGTTTCCAAATCTTTATCGTTATCGATTGACATGAAGGTCCTGCAGTATATTCAGCACTTGCTCATGCATTTATCAGTAAGAGAAACAGATTGAAAGTCTTAACATTTGTTGATAACCTTCATTACTGCAAGGTGCTTGAACATGAGAGAGAAATGTCTTTATTTGTTTAATTTATGGCAGGCACTTCCATATGAATATGCAGAATTCACTGAAAATATACTTGAATAGAATAAATGATCAGGATTTGTTCACTTTTAAGCTTCAAGCAACTCTATGTCCCAGTGTTTATCATGCCTTCATAATTTACTTTTGCCATTTAAAAAAAAAAAAAAAAAAACTCACTTTCTCCTTTCATGTCTTACATAAATTCTTGATATTCCAGGCAAAAGGTCTCAAAATGATTCACACACAGAGATTTTACTCAGGACTGTGTCATTTGAGGGCTGACTTAGCTGGAGGAACAGCTCAGGACTGATATTCACTGGATGCAATGTGACCTGTCACACTGGATTCAACTTCAAACAAGGCGATAACACAAAGGGTTCAAATGAAAATCTGATGGCCTCATTTAAGATCAAGATTCCTGTATTCACATTATATACAGTGTGTTTTATTTGTATTTAATATATGAAGCTGCTTTTTGTATATGTAATGTTTTTGAAAGAAGTCACTTAATTAAAAAAAAAAAAATTATATATATATATATATATATATATATATATATATATATATATATATATATATATATATATATATATAGTCAGGATTATGGACTGTCTGTGTGTTTTTCTCCCCACATGCTCAGCATTTATTTGAAATAGTAAAATTTTATATATTTACTGTCATTTTTAACAATATAATGCTTCCATTATATTAATCAAATAATTAATTTCTTTAAAAAATCATGGCTTTTTCCTAAATAAAAGGTATTGTATATATTATATGCCTATTAATTTATTTTACTGTTATATTGTATAATATTGTTAGAATCAATCAAATGGATAAACTGGGTAATTCAAAAAGAGACTGATTTTAATAAACTAGAGTTCATATAGCATAAAAGCAATAAAGAAAGACATTAACACAGAGTATGTTCATGCTTTGTCTTTAATCACTTCATAGAAAAGTAGCTTCAGATTTTATTGAACACAATATACAATATTATTACCATACATTGTGTGAAACATTGAATATTCACCTGCAACAATGTGGGATAACCAGACATAAAAACTCATCCCTCATGCAGATAGAACTAATTCTGTTGAATCCTTTTGGACCCAAATCGGACCAAAAGATCTCAAACATAGATAAACAAAGTTATACTGACAATTTGAATTTCAAAACTGCTAATAAGGTCAGAAAAATAGTTAACATCAGCACAAATAATTACAGAAGGTCACATTTTCGTAATTATATGGATTTCACATTGTTGTTCACAGATTGTGATGTTGGTGACCAATTAATCTCCTGTAAATGTGCATTACAGGCCACTTCTGAGCCATTTTTAGCAATCCTCATCCAAAATGTTGTATATATTTGAGGGCCATTTTCTGTGGAGAATCTTGTGAGATACTGATTTATTGATGTTACAGCAAACAGTGATACACAAAGCTTCTAATATCTGACAGATGTCTACAGTATGCATTTATGTCTTATCTACAGACTCTCCCCGTTACCAATGGGTCGCGTGTCTCATAGGCTACTGTTCTGGGCAGTTGAAAATTGTGCAATATATTCATACATAGTATATATAATATATTTATTTATATTAAAACAAACAATATTACGAAATAAAACAGACTCAGTCCAAGAGCCCACTACACAAGAAACACCACCAATTTTCGGTAATGCAAGTGCATATAAATTAATCCATTTACAAAGAAACATTATTTCCTATGTACAGTTAACGATAATAAATACACTGTTATAAACAGTAGAGGACCAATCTGAGCGCATAGAAACAAGGTGAATGGAAGGAGTCATGAAAAGTGTGGGCTGGTGATCAAGCGACCTGACGGTTGCTTACACACACAAACACAGTAATGTGTAGACACATATATATATATATATGTGTGCATAAATGTACATTTGCATGCTACTTTGGCCATTAACTGTTGCCACTGTTGAGACTTTGAGTGTAAGGTAGTAAAAGTACCTCAAAGTATGAACTACACACAAACTGAAACGTTATTGGTGACAAAATGCATGAGACAACAATGCTAACATCAATAGATTCATTACAAAACTGGCATGTTGAAATCTGACAAGTATAATCGTTGAAGTACTAGAGCAGATGTAAGTGGGATGTTTCAAATGTTTTTAATCATATCTTGGCGTTCTACGAGATGGGGAAGGAAATCGGTTGACGTCAATGTGTTTATCTGTTATAAAAGTGAGCCAATCATAAGAGAAGATGTTTTATTTAGAAGATAAATGAGGAAATGTTCTGTATCAAAGTGTGTAGAAAAGCTACAAAAGCTAGTATAGACTGCTTTCTGAGGTATGATGGGAAGAATGAAAAATTAATGCTTTAAGGAAGACTTTGTCAAATAACATTTATGTGAATATAGCTTTGGCTTCCCCTTTGATTTTAGTAAATTACGAGACCCCTGGTTATTGGATTTTTTTTTGAGGGGTGCTTGTATTTTGTTTTACGATCTAAGCGAATGGGGTCTTCATATTTAAGGGCATTTTTAAAAATCTGTGCAACAATGCATTTACCTAACAGGTTTTTTTTTACCCTAATGTGGATGGGATGATGTACGGATCCAAATAAACAGAATTTGTGCTCATCTTTAAAAAGTCTGATACAAATGTAGATAGAATAAACAGAAAGTGCCTCTGTCATCATTTCTTAGTTTTCTGATCGTTTGTCAGATGTTTGGATTATTAAGTTATATTGCCAAATAAAGGAAGACACTAAGTTTTCTCTCCAGCGTAGATATAAAACAATTCTGCATGTTCGGTCTGGTTTTGCTTTAGAAAACGAAAACATTTCAACGTACAGTTATACTAAAACGTTTTCAATAAATAAAAGACTGATAAAAAGACAATAGTAAAAAGGCACACAGTCTTTAGACAAATGGTACAGAAAAGTAAACAGTTTCTCTCTTTACAAATACTTGTTCTTCAGTAGTTCATCTTTGACCTCAACACATACCCATAGCTTTACAAAAAGTTTGTGTTGGTACAAAAAAAAAAAAAGAAGAGAAATCCTCTCAGTAGTGTCTACTCCTCACCGGCAGGTAAATGAACAAACAAACAAACTATCCACCTTGGCCCCAGTCCTTCATGTTTATCAAAGTCGCCTGTCAAATGTTCAGGTCCAAAATGTCTGCAGCATTTATTTCCTGAGAGCTCCTACCAACTGTCTCCAAACCTAAGTGCAAGGAGGGCAAGACATCCTCCTCCCATGAGGGCCTAAAAAGCACCCCATGTGGGCTTTTTAAAAAGCATCAACTGCAAGATTGCTCCTCTCGCAAGGGAAAAAACAACTACCATATATTAAGAGACGCCGAGTCCTATGTGTCGACAGGTGATGCGTCTTCGGTAACTATCTGGATGTGTGTGGTGGACTCCATTAATTCCCCTCTGTCTTCATCTTCCACTTCCTCTTCCTCGTCACCTTGACTCTGTTCGTCTTTTTCCGTGCCTTCTGAGTCCTCTTCCTCTAGCGTGAGCTCAAACTGGAACTTGTCCGGCCCTGAACCCCCTCCGTTGCCTTCTTTGTCGGACTGGTAGAACGGTGGGGAAGGGCTCTGGGGGATCATGCTCTGGTACCAGTTCCGATTATCCTCCAGCGTGTCCAGGATATCCTGGGCATCTGGATGCACCAAGTCAGCCCAGGTTTCCCACAGCGGGTGAACGATGTAGTCAATGAAACCCACCTGAAGAGAGAACAATGCATTAGATGTCGTAAAGTACTTCAAATAAGGTACTCCAGGAGAGTTCATACATCTCAGACAGTAACTAACCTGGGATTTCTCCACCGAGGCAGTGTGTTTGTCACACATGGGGCTGATCTCCATGCCACGCTCCCTTTCTCTGTCACCCTGGTGAAAGAACTCATCCATGATGCGGTCAGTCCACTGGCGGTACAACTCTAGAGACTTGGTGGGATTGCTCAGATCGGCGCAGTGAACCATGTTCCGCAAAACCTGAAGCAACACCACAATTTTAGATGACTGCAAAACATTACGTTCCTCGAATTTACATGAATCATTCATTGACAGGGAAGGAGAACAGGAAGACCTGTACCTGTATCCTGTCTGTGTAGTTGTCCAGAAGTAAAACTCCTGAGCTTGTCACTTTCTTCGTCTCTACCATGGTCTTCAGATCGGCCAGTAAGCTCATGTGCTTAGACATGTCTGTGGCCAGTACCTGTTAACAAGAAACATTGAACAATATATGTTAGCATATAAATCACTGCAATGTTAATGAAAGCAGATGGCCTGGAAGGAAAGAAGGAAGGAAGGAAGGAAGAAAAGAAAGAAGGGAAGAACCTCACCATGTCGATGACCATCTTTCGGAGTGACTGCCTCTGTTTCTTAGTGAGGTTCTGGAAGATGTCGCAGTTGTCCTCCTGGAGAAGTTTAAAGCCCACCGCTAAGTGGTGATTCTCCAAAACGGACTCATCGTTATACATGAGCGCCAACTCGGAGTCTGTATGAAATGAATAAAAACAGAATTAAATGAAGTGTCTCCGTGAATTTTACGCTGATGGTAGGGGTGGGAATTGAGAACACTCACTTGTATTGATGAGGAACTGGTTGGAAACTCCAGGATGGTCCACATCATGAATAGCTGCTGCAAAAATGGCTGCCAGGATCTCAAGATCAGTGAAGACAGCCTGTTAAGGACAAATTGAAAATGGTGAGATACGTGAAATCTTTCGAGGGGAAAACTCTTAATATTGCATCTGAAAAAAATATCGCTCTTACATCTAGTGCAGGTGTGGACAGCAGAATGTGAGTTGACTGGGCCACATCAGCAGCATGAAGGCTGTTATGATAGGCCACATCTTGGTGGTAATGATCTTCAAGGGTCATCATATACGTCACAAAAGTATCTGCCGGGATCTTAAATGTCTTAAGCAAGTCACGTTCCTGTTACAGAGAGAAGCAATATTATTACATTATCTTGGATGATATGACATATTTGTTGCAAAATCTTGGAAGTCATTGGCAAAAGAAAGGCTGGAGGAAGAACTGACCTGGAAGATGGCGTACATAATGCAAGTGAGAGGCCGGTTGTAAGAATACTCTGAAACCGTAAAGATGTTCAGGCCCCATTTGTTGAGGTCTTCTAATTCCTGGAAATAGAAGACACAAGTGGAATGAGATCAACAGCAATTTTCAGTTGAACACTCTGTAGAGCAAGTATTCAATCTTCTACATACCTTTGACAGTAAATCCTCTTTGTCAGTTTTGACGCCGAAGCGAGCGCTGCCGCAGTTGAGGCTGGGACCGTGGGACACTTTCTTCACACCACTGATCTGAGTCATCAACTGTTTTTTCTTCTTCTCGCGGGCTTTAGGAGTAGGCGAGGGAATCTCCACCTCATTCTGTTTGTCTGTGAGGAACAGCAAGAACCAAATGATTAGAACGATTTTGGTCTCTTTCCTGGTTTAAAGACATTTCCCTTGGCATTTTGGAAAATGACCGATTGCTAACTCGTCACCATGAAACTGTGATAGTCCTCAAATCTTTCTATACCGATTATGCACAACTGTGTCAGTTGTTGGCAGATCGCATTCCAGATCACTCACTCTTTTCATTGTAGTTTCCACACAGACGAGACACATACATGCCCAAACAAAAGCCCAATGTTGGGAAACCGGTAGCCATGTATTGTGTTTCCCTCAGTGACGTAAGCAGGCAGCTTTGGCCCAGGTGCAGTGCCACAGCTGAATAGCTCACATCTGCACTCAGTGCATGTGCTTCTAAGGATTTGTTGCCCTTGAACGGCAAAACAGACACCCAATTCACAGCGACTTTGCCACTGAGCTATTCAAGTGGGGCTTGCCCCTTCTTTCCTTCTCCTCCAATTCCACTCTCCATTTTCACTGTGACAGACCTGTCAACAAACTGCAGGGGAGCCAGTGTCTGCCTCATATGGCATCTCCAAAGGTCAACCATCAGGAGATCTCAACTGACAAACAATGCTGATAATGCCATAAACCTTCGTATTTGGGATTCCTTGTGGAAATGCTAATCCAAATCTATCTCAAGGAGCCACAGGCTGTGAGTGGACTCAATTTTTATTTCCAGTTTCTCGATTACTGCAGATAACGTTGTTCTCTCTTGCCGTAAAACTCTGGCGTGTGGCTGATAACACTTGGTAATAGCCGCTGGCTTGATGGGGAATAAGGGGAGGTGAAATATGAGAATTAGTTTATTCACTACAGACATTATCATATGTCTCTGTTAAACATGAACCCATGCTGTAATCAGCACCGCAGTCCTTCAGATGGGCTTATATCCTGAGTGAAGAAAAACGAGGCATCCTATTACAGTGATGGAACGGAAAGGGACAGGAATGAGGGAATACTTGTTTTTCTTTCATCTCAAAAGACTCTGTCTGTTTTTCTCTCCTTCTCTTGTGGTAAAGATGCCTGATCAAGAGAAAATGCCTCTTATCTGATCCCACGGAGCATTCGCGGTGCTCATTATAGCCAATTTGCTTGTTTTTTCATAAACATCCATCAGAGCTTTTTTTTCCCCTTTCGCCCCTCCACCTCATTCCTTTCAAGATTCTCCGTCACATGTCGCTCCATGTCTCCTTCTCATTTAAAAAGCAAACAACCAAAGGCAAGCCACATGTACAGACTGTGTGCATAGATCCAAGATTTCAGAAAAAGCAAGAAAAAAAGAAGGAAAGCGTCATTATGTCCGGGTCAGATTTAATCTCATTGCTGTTTTGATGCAGACAGCGGAATCACATAAAGAAAGCAGTCACACGTGACGCAGCGCACAGATGTTTCACAGCTAAAATTGAATTCCAGGAAAATCAAACCACTTTTAGTCCCAAATAATCCTTCCAGAAAGTTGTACACCATCAAAATGGACACCTTTTCACACTGCAAAAGCATTTTTTTTAATCAGTTAAAATATCTAAACATTCTCTTTTATTAGTAAGCAAGTCAAAAATAATGATTAAGAAATAGTTTTTTGTGGTAAAATGGGATCTCAGACTGCGGCAAGGAACATGAGTGTTTGTGTGTTTAGACGGGGCATGCGATGGTGTCTCGATGAGAGCCCAGGAGCTGGATGAGTCACAGGTTCTCTTGCCTGGATGTTCCGTGCTGGGGGGTTCCACCGTCAGCATTGCTTTACAGCAGGATCCCATCCCCCTCCGTCTCTCTAATTCTGCTCTCCTTTCCACCCTCCCCTTCCTCTTTTCCAAATGCTGCATTGGGAATCTCTCTCCTCATGCAGAAACGAAAGTCTGATGCCATCTCATGGCATTCCACAAACAAAATGAGCCTTTGTAGCCTACTGCATGTCTTATCTTTTAACGTACAACACTTTCACAAATAATGGATTTATTTTTCCTTGTTTTCGTAGCTTTTAGATACACAGCATCACTGAATCTCAACCGCAGTTCAGTTCTGGAAATGACGCAGCCCAAATTCAATCCACAATGGCGTATGCTGTATATAGCCAATGTTTAGTGATGACTGCGGTTGTTTTAGTGTGAGAGTAAATATGCGGGTGATTACCTAGGAAGGTGTTGGAGATGAACTCTGACACCTGATTGCCAGATCTGCTCATCTCAGAGAGGTGCGTCAGCTCCCTGTTCAACATTCTCTTGAACTGGAAAAGATAGAGAGGGAGGATTATTAGTCAAAAAACATTACAAATCTTTAGTAGGGCAATCATTTTCCAAAGTCTTGCAAAATGGCATATTTAAAATTCCTTTTTATAGACATTATAGGCATTTACATACAATACTGCAATGTGTTATGACCAAATAAATAATATAATTAATAGAAATATAATAAAAAAATTTTTATTAAATATCTTAATATTTAGATCTTAATATCTCTTTTTAAAAATATTTATGCAACAAATTTGAATGCATTAAATTCTAAATAAATCTCTTATACCTCATACCAAGCGTAAACAAATGCAAATGCATAAAGAATGAGAGACAAGGAGACAAGGAAGACACTGGTTGGGATTTCATCTGTAAATTGCAATTTTCAAACTGTTGGCAAGTTTAAAGTAATATTTTTCTTTAACATTTTTTCTCCACATATAATGTATGACTATAAGTTCCAAAAGCACTGATTTGGTTCTAAAAGACGCAATGTTGGCAAGAAATAAATAAACAAGTGCATATATAATTAAATAAGTCAAAAAACGGCAGCCATATCCTGCGCCACATCTCATTTTTAAGCTTTATTAGTTCAAGGGGATAAATCACAAAAACCAACCCATATAATTGTGCTTATGACAACAAAATTAACATCTCTGCTTAATTACAACAGATTCTTTAGAAAAGAACAGCTCAAAATAGAGCTCAGATCTAGACATTCCAGCACAGGATGCCACACAGCGAGACTTGCTGTAGGTTTCCCTCCTCAGTGTCTCTCAAGACCACCAACAACCACCGATCCAAAACCAACCTCCATTAAGCAGACCAAAAACAGCTTAGTAGCCACCATACACACCTTAATGTAACCCCAGGATACAGAGAGAAGGTAATTGGCCTCAGGCATTTTGGATTGTATTTAATCTCCCGAAATCCACAACAGTGCACTCCTATACCACGAAGGAAAAGAGCCAGAGAGAGGCAGACGAAAGGGATTCTTCTGTTTGGGAAAAACGAAAAATCCCCTCTTCTCTCCTCTCCTACTCTGCTTGGTATGGATTAGTAGCCAAAAAGCAGACAGAAGCCGTCTTCACGGCAGCTATCGTCCGAATCGCTCTGCGCTTGACTGTCCATGGCTGTAGATACGAGCGGGGGCCGACAACGGATGGGAACACCCGTCAAGGGATGGAGGATGATCCAGAGAGTGGTGGCCGGAGCTGGAAACGAAGCGGAGGGTCTGGAAGTGCCAATGAATTATGGAGGAGATGAAGGAGCAGTGGAGCAGAGGGAGGGAAGGATGTGGAAAAAAAATGCTGGGATGCTCATCTGGCTGGAGGGGGGTCTTCCTCTGCTGGATTAGTGCCGCTCCGCTGCTGCAGTACGCTCGCGCTCTCTCATCATCTTGCTCTGCCTTTCTCTCTCTCCTTTCGCTTCGCCCCCTCCCTCACGCGTCTCTCCCCCAGTCTCGAGTCTGTCAGCCCCAGCAACACGCTCCACAGGCACATAAGATTTGACATAGAGATGGCAGAGGAGGGGGGAGCCCCTGCTTTGTTATGCAGGGAAAGCGCGAGAAGAAAAAGACACGTAAAGAAGAACAGAAATTCGGGGAGATCTAAGGATGCTCTTGGCATTTTGGGCACAATTCATCGACTTTAAGGGATTCTTAATTGAGAATAACTTTAAGCCTTTGCAAAGCTGGGAGGGTTACATGAGTCTGGGTGCTTTCAGGCTTGGTCAGCTTTCTTTATTGCACTCCCATAATGCATGAGATTCCACATGGTGCGCTGTGCTATTTTTACCATAGAGTATGGTGGTAGAGGAGAATTGGATAATTGCCTGTCTTTGTCTTTTTTATTGATGACATCAACACCCCCCCCCCATGACTCTGTCACTTTTTTTCTGCCTCTCTGTCTACATTCAAACACCAATTACACCAACATCCCAACGCCATGGCAACAGCATCATGTGACATGGGCTGCCGCTGAGGTTTCCCTCCCTTCCCAGCCTCCAAAGATGGCTGCCCGGGAATCACGAGGACACCACTGCGTCTCAATAACATCTGCCAAATCAACCCCCAATTCATCAAGAATGGGGAGAAGGCAAACGTCCAAAATCGATGAGTTGTCCTTGAAATAGCCACAGGGAGCAGAGTCCAATGACAGGGAAAACCCTTAGTGAATATAAGGAAAAAATAAGCCAATTGTTGGATTAGGATGGTGATTGCATGATTTAGTTGGACAACCCATTTTATTTCCCAAATGTACAATCTTTAAGGTGGCCAAAACCAACAAAAACAGAAGACCAGACCATGCTGCCCTCATCACACTCACCTAGGATGGATAAAATGGTGCATTTCTCAACCAATAAAAACACTAGATGCACAATTACACAAAGGATTTACACTCAAAAAAATGCTCTTAAATTTCATTAATAATTACAAAGAAACAGCAATATTGAAATTAACATTAAATCTAGTGTTTACTTGTGAAACATGCTTTAATAATCTTTCATTATTATTATTTTTATTTTTTTTACTACAGTAAATTTGTTATTTACATGCAACTGAGCCTGTTTTCACCCCTTAAAACAGAGAAGTTGGTCTCAGATTTGAGAAGCTCAATGAATTCATGCAATGATTTCGGATTCTCTGTACTGTGAAATGTGTGTGCTTGTCTTCGCCTTCATGAGGAAAAGAGAGTGGGAGGGAGAAAAGGAAAGGGGGGGGGGAGAAAGATGGAAAATAGTGGAGAATCTCTGCATTATGCTGCAGTGGGGGTTCCTCAGCTATGTGTGAAACGTCTAGTCAGAGTAAACAACTCTGACATATCAAAGTCGGGCTGCTTTCCACGGCTCACATTTCTTCTTATCATCCATATCAATAAATCCACGTGAGTGTATCTCTCTAAGCCCCGTGAGAAACATGGCTGTGGGGGGCGGATGTGCACTCACTTCTGCTCTGAGAAGAGTAAAGGGTGAATGAAGGCAATTTCATTCTCAAAGACCTTTCTTCTGTAGAGAAAGAGCCTTCAAACACTTGATTCTATCAGCTAACATTGATTCCCTGTGTAAGGCATTTAGAGGCAAAAACTATTTTATTTAGGAAATTATAGTTGACACTTAATGAACAACCAGATTTAAAGTAAAAATGTATATAAATGTATTTTTTCAGCCTTTTCTGACATCAGTAATTAATTTAAATGAACCTACATGGTCATCATTTTTAATACAAATATTCTCTTCACATTTCCTTCTGTATCTCAGTAAACATTACTTCATAAAAGCTACATTAGAATAAAAAAATAATAAGCAATTTGCTTTTTAAAATAGTTTCATGGAGCATGACTTGAGACACCAATGGAAACACCAACTTCCCAAATGTGTTTCATGTCAACTACCCATATTTGGCAGCAAATATGCATGTCATAATTTCAATAAGTTTTCATTTGGACTTTTCTTTAGAATGGGAAATATAGCAATTAGATGCAATTTTATTTTCTCCACTAGTGGGCAGTATATACCCACAGACATTAAGTGAGATAGATTTGTGCAGTCACCTCACACTGTTCGCCGGCGGCATGTTCATTTAATTTGTACTGCCATCATGACCTTGTCTAATGTATCAATGTGTCTGGTGTAGGACAGGCGAGTCAATCAATCATCTAAATACATTTCACTTCTTCAGCTGCCCATTGTTTATTTTCACACCTCTCTCTGTATTCAGGCTTGTGTGTAAATGTCACTCTACACTGATGTTTTTTAATCACATCTATTTACAGTAAATGTCTTGTGTATATCATCTAGTGGGAAACCCCCCCATCTGTTTCTTGGTGGGAATTTTATTGCACTGAATGATGTCACTTGAGAAGCACATAATTGCAAAATCTGCTAATTCTCAACAACCATTGTATGATGATCGCTGAAAGAAGACTTTGAAAGACTGTGACGCACACTGAGATGACAAACGAGTTCTCTGGTATATTTGAATGGTAACATCAATAATGACACAACAGCTCCTGAAGAAATCTCTTTGTGTGACAAACCAACAATGCCTGAGGATACAAGCGCAACGTTTCACTTCCTCTAGATTTCTCAGTATGTGCACGAATGTGTGCGTGTTTACAAAATCCACAATTGGACGCAATAAAATATTTAGTTATTACATTACAGGCTAAAATACTTTAAGCTGCTTTAGTCTCAATTATATCCACATGGCAAAGAGGGACTCTAAAACCTTAAAGTTTAGAAAGGAACTTAGGCGGTTTACAACTGACGAAGATTGTTTGCAATGTTTCCGATTATCAGGAAAATACAACAAAAAATAATATTAAAAGCACAAACTGAACATTTACACTAATCATTTAACAGTAATTTCCATGCAAGCTGATACTAGTGCTCTCAGTCTGCAACATACAAATTATGCAGGATCTTTAGAAACTAACAGTAGTTTTACTTGAGACCATTTGTTCAATATTACAAGGCTCATTATTACAATTCATTTTTTTTTAAGTTATAACTTAAAGACCACTGCTTACATGACCCCACATTGTCTCATTTATAACCTTCCAAAACAAGAAAGTCCTGTGCCAAAAATAAACCTTTTCAGCAATTCCCTTTTACATAAAGCACATTCATCCTGAGAATTCAGAAATCAAACGTTACTTTAGGCAACAGCTATGTGCTTGAAAAGTCCACCAAGTAACTTCCAACAAAAATGAACATCCCACTAACAACTTATAAAGTATAAGACGAGGCTCACCTTTTTCCAGGAGTTAACTTTTCCGATCTTTCTCTGTTCTTTCCTTTCAAAGCAGCAAGCTCCCATTTTAAGTGAGTTAAGTTTTCTAAGTCCTGCTTGCTGTGAGGTTGTGTCACCCTGGCTGTCTTGAGTCTCAAGGTTTGTCGTACTAACTAATTTTGAGCTGTGAGCGCGGACTATCCTTCAGTGTGTACACACTACCCCTCTCACACAGGGACCGCCTCCTTCTGACAAACACACACACACACACACACACACATACACTGGAACTCTAACCACATTGCAACAGTTTATAGGGTAAATAGTGTGCTCGAGAATCAGGTCAAGCAAACTGATGTAATCTCTTGAAGTCATCAGAGCAAACATATACTGCCACGAATATACAGATTTATAAGACTTCCTGACTTGCAAATCAGACAATCGGTAGTTATACAATTTTGAAAGTTTACAAGCTACACCCAAAAGGATAATCATAAATGAAATCTCTAATGTTTCATTTGCTTCTTACTAGACAATGAGATTATACAGTATATACTGTAGAAGGGAAGTGGAAACTTTTATGTATCCTGCTTTTCAGATCTTTTTCCTGAGGACTTTATTAGTGTCTCCTCTTAATGTTAGTTTTAAGAGATTGGCAAGTCTGCAATAAAAAAAAAAAAAAAAAAAAAAAAGATTTAATGTAATATAAATAAGATGTTATTTTTATATTGAATATAAAGTTTATTTTTAATTCTCCATAGGAATTTCATTAGAAACATATGATTAAATTTGACTGAACGTTATCAAAATAGTCCAAAAAGGAAATGTTCATGTATTATAAACCATGTTTTCTCTCATAGCTTCAATTCAATGACTACATTTGGGGTTTCATGTCCATGGACTTTAGTAACTATTTAAACAACTATAATTATCAATTATCAATTATCTTGACCGGAATGGCCAGTTGACTGAAAC
This sequence comes from Carassius gibelio, assembly GCF_023724105.1. Classification (NCBI taxonomy): domain Eukaryota; kingdom Metazoa; phylum Chordata; class Actinopteri; order Cypriniformes; family Cyprinidae; genus Carassius; species Carassius gibelio. Next base: position 18,792,532 of record NC_068376.1, read on the forward strand.
AGAATATATATATATATATATTACATGTTGGCAGAGAAATCCTGGAGCTGATACTGTATAGATTTTACATGCACACATATGCACATACAGCTAAAGTATAATACACATCGGGGACATGTGTCCGAAAGGGTTGCAAAAGGTCAGATGTCCTGGTATTCTCTGTACAAGTCTGATGACTATCTTTATGTGTTATTTCCACAAACTCATACAACAGCTCCTAGGATATGAGTACATCTTGAGCCAATCATAACATGGTCACAGGCTTTATAAATGTCCCATTTTCTTGCATATGTATTATATTGTATATTCTTGCATGCATCTCATTGCTGGCCTGCATGCATGCACATTTTCCAGTAAAATTATATATTTATATCCTTAGACTGATAATTTTGCTTAATTTGCGCATAACAGTTGTTGAGAAATATTATTTTAAACGATTCTTGTTTAAGAATAAGTCTGACAAAATATATTGAGGCTTGTGCAAAAATAAATAAATAAATTCTTTTAAAAAATCTTAATAATAATCTTCTTAACTCTTCTTAATAACAAGTATTAACATGCATATTTCCATGAAAAGAAAATGCTCACATTTGAAGGATGTTTATACCTTTACAGGGAAACAGTCCAAAATGAATGATTAAGAAAATTATTAACAGTGAAAACTCTGGGTCCCTTTTTCTGTAGATGTATCTATATTATTGAATGTGTGTGTGGAAGTTAGTGTGTATGTATTCATCCCTATTGTCTGCAGTAAAAGTCCCCATGCTGCAGCGTATGCCTGTTTGACGTCAGCAGAAGGAGAAACAAACAGGGAGTGCGGCCTTGCCATGCCATACAGCACTCACTCCTATTGTAGTCTGGACCTGGCTAACGCTTAGGAAGGAGACAGGAAACCTGAGTCACAGCTGCAGGACACACACACACACTGTGGAGATATGCAGTGTATCACATGAGATGACACTGACGAAGATGTGAAAACAACAGTTATTAAAAGTAAAAAGAGGATGACAAACGAAATAGGTTGAAACATGTACGAGTCTGTAACCCTGACAAATATTGTGCTTGTCATATTAGCAGAGGTTTCGTGAGAAAACAGGTTATTTGTGTTTCAAAAAATTAATTATATTGTATATCATATTGCTTTGATCACGCAATAAAGTGCTGTACATGTACATACTTCCCTGTTCATATAAATTGGCCCACAAGCTGTCAATCAAATCAATTTTAGAGCAACGTGGAGAAAACGTGCTGGAAAAAAGGCATGCTATAACCTGTTCAATAGGCTTGTAAGACTTGCTAACACATTTATACAGAGAATGTGTGAGACTGTTATGATAATAAAGTGATGTGGCATCTCCAAGGGAGCCTTGTACTTCAAATACCTTGGAAAATGCACCAAAACTAAATCAGAATAAACCTTACCATTTAAAATCGAGTGTATATCCTGCATATTCAATATACTCCAAAAACAAACTAGAAAGCAGCAGCTTGAATTTTGAATGCAAATTAACTGGCATGAGGACTGACTCTCAATAGCCCCATTCACAAAGCGGCCATTGACAGAAGCATTACAAACTATCTAAGCTGTCAGGAAAAATGTATTGAACTCGCTTACTGCGCAAGCATCCTCGGACTTCCAAAGGAGCTCCTAAAAGTGATGTGCTGCATCTTCTCACCTTGTTGGAGGCCATGTCGCTGACGGAGCGGTACGTTTGGATGGTTTCCAGCTGATCCAGACACCAGTCCAGCTCCTCCATGGTCTCCACGGCCAGCTTCTGGTAGGACTCGTCTGGACAGAGACACACAAAAAGGGGGGCACCGTGAAAATCCTGCTGCACGGCCACTCCAGCACAGCTCGCCAGACGATCCTTCATCCTGGGCTCGCACACACACACACACACACACACTCCCAGAATGTATGAGAGAGTGAAGAGTGGGTTCTTCTGAGTGCTAGCTGTGAGAGAGAGACCCCCCCCCACCCCCACGCGCTCCCTCTCATTGGCCCGGTCCTCGTGGCTAGGTGATACTGCCTCTTTGGCTTCGTGCCCCTTCCTCTCACCCCATCCTGTCTCTCTCGGTGTCGCCCTCTCTTTGCGTGCCACTCTCACTCATGTCTGAGAGTTGGCTGTGTTGGGGTGATGCAGCCTCTTAGCTCTGTGCTTCCTCATTTCATCGCCCAATTTGGCATCTCTCTCTCTCTACCCTTCCCCAATTTATAATTTCTGGCTTTTGTTGGCTCTGATGTCAATAGAGAGGAGTCCAAGCCAGGTTGTTACTTTGCAAAGTAACAACCTTGTACACACACACACACACACTTTATTGTTGTGAAAAACACAAATTAAAACTAAATGCTCATTTTAAGACACAAATATTCACTGTATATTCACAGTGATTTCAATTAAAATATACAATTAAGCTGCATCTTAGTGATTTAATTTATTCTTATTTTAATTTTTTACTTAGGAAACCTAAATGTCATTTTCTGGAAGCATCTTTATTTCAAACTTTAGTAAATCTGATTAATTTCTGTCAAAGCTCACTTTTGCCCTGCATGGAATTGTTGTATTTTGCATGTATTTAAACATTTTCATAAAACTTGCAATACCATTTATACTGTAGGTTTGGGGTCAGAAGAATATTTTTAAAAAGTAATTAAAAAGTAAATAATGTATATTTCAAATTAATTCTAAGAAGAATTAAACATTTGTACCCTCCCCAAACTTTTGAATGCTAGTGTGTTTGGAAAATATTGCTGTTTGTTGTTATGTTGGTGACAGACATAAAAAATTTGTTTTACATAAAAAATATGTAAAAAAAAAAAAAAGATACATGTTTGTATTTTTCATTAGATTTTCACAATTTGCTTTTATATTAAACATTTTAAATCTACTTGGAAAAAAGACATTTTTATGAGAATAAAAATAAATTATGAGATTATGTGATAAATCAAATAATGTCAAAAGGCTGAAAGCCTATACTGTTCAACCCAACAAAATAAACAAAAGCAACAAAAAGCACATTTACACACACACAAATGACACAGCATCACGTTTTATCATGTGCTTAAATGTATGTCAAGATGTACGTAAACATGTCTGCATCATTCCTCGTACACCACAGAAATGTATGAAGCAACGGAGTAAGCTGTGTTTGTGTGGGTCTTGCTGAAGCATAGATGTGTTTACAGTAGAGGGGAGTTTGGTGAATCGGTGCCCTGTAGGCTCTGGGACACAGACGAGCCCTTGTGCGCCTCTGACTTTGCTGTTGTGGGTCTCCTAGTTGCAGAAAAACAGGCTTTAAAACAGCAGTAGAACTTTAGCAGGGCCCTGTCGAATGATACTTCTCTCTAATCTCCACACGCTCAAAGCCACACAAGCATATTTGCTCTCTGAACACCAGGAGAAAAAAGCTCTTTGGGGTGCGTAATTCTTTTTTTCTTAAAAATAGAAAAAAATCTTCCTTCAAGACATGCACAACAGACAGACACACTAGCTTTGACGGCCCAAGCTGATTCAGAAAAAGGAGGCATCTGCCCACATACCATGAGGTCACCCAATTACAGACAAAAGCCACTTCACATCCACAAACAAAAATAATAAAGAAATGATAGAGAGATATGTGTGAACTTGACTTGCATCACTCAAAGACAAGCGTAGGTGTGGTGTTAAAAGAAAAAGTTTCAGCATGCCGAGAGGTTGGCTTTTGTGACCGCAAACTGTTTGCATATGTGTCATTTGAGGTTACTGCAGATCACAAATTTCAAATCATGTCTTCTGGTCGTTTGAAGGTGTTAATGTCATGGGTGAGTGATGTGCGTATGTGTGTGAGCTGTCAGATGGGTTGTGTGTGTCGTTTCCCCGATACGCACTGAGAATTAGTTGAGAGCATGTGCTTAAATGTGTCATTTTTCCTGTCTCTCTCTTTCTCGCATTCCTTCATCTATGCCCCTCCTGAATTCATACGTAGTGTCTCAATGCTTAGTCAAGCAGTGGAAGGATAAACACTAGCATTTCCAATAAAGAGGAAGTATGACAACTGACGTCATTTCAGATCTCAAGGGACCTACTAAGAAAGCGCTTCTTCTGGTTCTGATTGTAAGATGAGAGAGAGAAAGAATGAAAGAGAGAACGATTTGGGGAAATTCTGGAAAAGCCTAAGGACATTGTGAAAGAGTGTAAAAAAATGGGTTTCTCTCTGTGAGCAGAGCAAAACTAATGGGTTTCTGAATTTAAGGAACACAAACAATATCATTTAGATCACATGGTATATTATCCAGATTAAAAAAAAGAAAAAAAAGAAGCTTTTTGGGACACTCTTTACCAGAAGATTGACTCTTTATCCAAAACTCAGTACATTATTTTTTTATTTTTTATGTAAACAAATCATCAACCTTTATAAAAAAAATATGTACTGGTAATTTAGAATAGATTCATATCTTCTTCCATACATACTTTATTTTTTTTTTAATAGTCTAAAGTCTACAGTACTATCTTTCTATGGAGCTCCTCAACACTGTCTCGTTGGAAGAATATTTGTTGTCATGAGAGCTATAAAAATAAATACAAATTAAATTCAATCAAATTGCAGAGATTTGATCCAACCCTGCTCCAACACACACACACACACACACACACACACACACACCATGTAGTTTTCAAATAAGCCTGAAGGACTTGGTAAGTTGGATCAGGTGTGTTTATTTAGGGTTGAATCTAAACTCTTCAGGGCTCCGGCCCCCCAGGAATTGAGTTTAACACCCCTGACATAAGGTGTCTTATTTGCTTTTGTAATGTACTGTAGGTTTTAGAGGGTGCTCAATAGCACCCCCTTTGGGACAACTAAGCACCCATACTGGTATGGACATCACAGCAAAATATGAGAAGCACCCGGCTGCAGCCTGCAGATCAAGGTGTACCTACTCTGATTGGTTCGATCGTCTTTCATAGACATACATGATAAGAAATGTGTGAGTAGTTGGTGTAGGACGAAGTATGTTGATTAAAAGGCTAAAAATGCAGTGCAGTTTTACAAAGCCTTCATTATAATGCACAGAAGAAAAGAAAAAAACATTAGCCTGTAACTAGCTGTGTCCCTGAAATGATTGTTTTGTTAAATTAAGCAGATTTTTAGGCTAACAGACGAACAACCCACTACATTCAATAAATGAATTGGGGGCGATTATCCACAGTGGGAGGATCAGCTCTTCAGATAGAAAAGTGTATTATGAATTAAATAATTTTTTTTTTTTTAATTTGATTATTTCTTATCATCAGAGTATGAGAAAGGAAATGAAAAGGATGTTTCAGTATTGTTTAAATTTATATAAAATGACAAGACAATTATTGTTACATATAATTATCTGTTGTGCAGTTGATAAATGACACTGCAATAATATGTCTGTGTGCCATTTCAATTTTTATGAAACTTTAATTTTCTTTACAACATTGCAAAGCACAGACTTTTTCCTCCCCTTTATTTCAGGAAAATATGCTGCTCCTCATTATTTTAAAGTGAAAAATTATTATTATTATTTTTTTCTCTTCCGGCCAGTGATGATTCTGAAAGGACATATCTGTAATTGGTTGCAATAGTAACGAACACAATTTCATGATCATAATGCTCTTATTTTAGTGCAGTTGTCTCATAGCCATTGCAGTCAAATAGGTAAACTTCATAAAGTATGATCTATTTTATTAAATTAATATATTAAATTGGTATCTTCTCCGATACCCATTTTTTGATCATTATTGAGCCGATTATTTTCTATCAGCTGGAATGATTTGGGACATTCTAAGTTTAACGTGGCTTAATGCATTAAAACTGTGTTTTTAAAAGACCAGACTCAGTAAACACATTCATAATAAAGCATTCTATTCACAGACAAGCAGATGAGTCCAGAATAAGAATGCAATGCATTTAATTACACCTTAAGCATTGTCCTCCCATAGAAAACCATTAGACTAAAAGGAAAACGCGTAATGTGACGTAATGCTTTAAAACGTGTTTTAAAAATACCAAACTCAGTAAACATTTTAAAAAAAGCATTCTACTGTATTTACAGACAAGCAGGTTTTGGGAGGAAAATGCTTAACGCCTAATTAAACATGTTGCATTCATATTCTGGCCTCAAATCTGATTGTCTGTAAATATAATGCTTTATTAATAATTTTTCTACTGAGTTTGGTCTTTTTAAAACATCGTTTTAATGCATAAGGCCACATACTTTCACGTAAAACGCTTTTGAATGTCCCAATTATTGAATTAGACTGATCCAGATTAAATTTGCAGCAGACACCTCTTGATTCAATTATAGTGAGTCAAGTTAACAATAAACAACTGCATTATAGTAAAGGCTTTGTAAAAATGCACAGCGTTTTTAGCACGTGCAACCCTGCCCGAGGCGCAGCACCGCCTTGATTGTGAAATATTGCCCAACAGTTCATGCAGCAATGAGTAGGATTGTGAGGACTGAAAGTGTCAGTTATTTCTGACGTATGTTTTTAAGCCTCCAAAGAGCCATACAGACAACACCTTTTACAGCAGATTCAGTAGCTTCATTTCTGAGCCTTTAGCATGTAAAAGAAGCACAGAAGGATCTTGATTTTTCAAAGCGAATGTGAAAGGCAATACTGTGCACAAAGTTGATACTGTGCTCATTTGTGATGCAATAACCTTTCTCAAAAGATGTTATGCACTTTTTAAATGCAACAGTGGAGCATCTTAGAACTATGTGGGACATTCCATGAGCTGGTTGGCATTCCATGGTGTTTTCAACATGGCAGTTTAAATGGAAGCATAAAAAAAGGTTTTCCATTAAGAATAAGCCACTGTTTTGGCTCTGAGCACTTCAACAACAGACACACCGAATAAACAAAGAGTGCTGGAAAAGACCGCAGCGAGACAACCCGACCACATGAATGGGAGTCCTCTGCAGAAGTTGAAATGGGTGCTTGTTGAATTGGGCATGTTAGACCACACAAAACACGACTTTGAAGCCATATTTTCAAACGAGAAAATGAGAAAGGACCGCCAGTGAGCAATGAGTTACTGAGGGCCAAGTTTTTTTTATTTTTTTTTTTAATTAAAGGTTAGAATATGTTTAGTTTCAGAATTTCATTGTTCAATTGTTAAAACATTAAATTTTTAATTGTATTTATTTTTTTGTTCCATTTCCATGTGTGGGTGTGAGAGAGACGGGCCAAATCCACCCAATTTACAAAGCCTGTGTTTTGAAAAACAGCCCCCTCAGTTCTTCTTTCTCCATCAGAGAGGTGTCCATCCACCTCTCGAAAACTATTCCAGACATATTCTAAACTCATTTACAAGGGTACGCTTAAGAAACAAGAACTAAAACAAGTGAAACTAAGAAACAGCATGGCACAAATAATCAATCAACAATGGTCTAAAACCCACGGCCAGTCTTGATCCAAATCCTTCCCCTCGTTCCTCACACCCATTAGTTTAGTTATGGTCAGAATCACCCCTTCACACATATGTTATCTCCAGAAAACTCACATTTGCCCAATAAGAAAATGAAAAGCATAACAGGACTTAAAAAATCACTTGTAAACACAGAGCTAGAAAACAATATACATCAACAATAGGTAAATATTTGGAGTTGTAACAATGGTTTTCATGTTCGCAATCAGTATCATTATATTAGAACTGATAGGTTGGTATTTATACGTAAAGTTTCATTATGAAGCTGCTGTCACATTTGGCATTGTTCGAAAAATTTCTGTTTGTGAAGTCTTTTTAATAGGAATTCACATAATCAAGAATTCTGTGCGAGGATGAAAGATTACCACAAGGGTTTGCAACAGGTATAAGTTGGTTGCGCAGATTCACTGTATTAACCAACAGAAACCACCTTGCTTTTAAACTGTCTTATGTGTGAGCTGTGCTTTATACATAGCTACAGTACATTAGTAACAAAAGACAACTAACAATCACAATACAATTGTAATATTCTGAAAGCTTTTATTACCCCTGTACTGAAACATACGCATGTTTATGAATCCTTTAAGCTTCACAGACTATTGAATTTGTAGAAACCAATTGGTTGATTTATTGTTTTTATAATAACTGAGCAGAAATGAATAAAACAAGGTAACATTTGATTTGACACCAGCTAAAGATGTGTAGGTCTCTAAACCTTTTTAGATATTGTCAGTATGTTAAAACTTTACATTTCAGTGTCTAATCCAAATGTAGCAAACTGTATATTTGTTCACTTTATGTAAAAGCACATAGAATCCAAATGAGATCACTCTGTTGACAGTGGCATTTGGAAATTTCCAGATTTGTTCCATTAAATTCTGAATTGATGAGCAGCATTTCATGAGTCAATGGTCAGTTCAGTGAGGGGACATGGGGTAAGCGACCACACAACATCCAGACTTGTATTCACGAGGTCCTGGTGGTTAAAGTGAACATACACACACAGGGAAGACTTTGTCCTTTCACCTGGCTTGAACCCTGCCACCAAAGTCTACAGTATTGACAGAACTCAATAGGGCTGTTGTCAGTAACTCGCTGACCCATTCCAACCCCATTGCCATAGACTAGGAAGCCAGGATAACTCAATTAGCTCTAACTTTTGTCAGGTTTGGTTTTTCTCTCACTCCTACCATTACTGGAACAGTCAACGAAGATTCCTAAGGAAATCTGGGGTCAGTAGAATACTGTATACAGTATGATGATGTGCAATGCTAGAACAAATTCATGATGGCAGTTTTAATGGATACCAGCTGGACTTTTAATGACTTTGGAATCGTAGCCAGATAATGGGTGAAATCAATTTGGAATTAAACATTATGATGTCCCACCCACAAGGTCAGAGTGGTACTGTATGTGTGTATTTGTCACTATATGTTACTGACACTTTATTCATTTAGCATTTATACGCAAAACATTGTGTTTATAGATGTTAAGATTATTGTAGCAAATAACACGAAAAACTCAATATTGCTTCTTGGCCACTCTGTTTTGAAACAACCCTGCGGATAGCAGTGGATTTCCCACAGTGCCTGTCAAGGGCACAAAAATGCCATTTGGATTCACGTGTAACTTCATCTGTGTTCAATAAACAAATCCATATGAATGAAAGAACTAGGGTGGAATAAAGGGTGGCGGAGGGGAGTTGTGTGCAGACAACTCATTACCAACTTAAAGCTAAAAACTATTTCATAGCATAAAACAACAGCAATAAAACAAACCTGTGGCCATCATGCTCACTACTCTATTCAGTGACTCTGTTTTCTTTTTCTTTCTAAATTATTCATCTGTTTCAGTCACACAATTTTTTTAAGCTCATCTGGCAAATTTATGACCAAAAGCGGAGCAAAGTCATGGCAGTAAATACAAAAACACAAGAGCAGAGATAGCAAGTGATCACTGGATCCATACCAAGTATCAGAATGTTTTTAAATTAGCATATGCCCTAACAAATCTAACATTAATTGACATTTTTTTATATATACTTAATCCACAATCCATTTCCACATACCAGCAGACTCTCATCATTATAACAGAGGAACATAGAGATGGATTGTGGATTAAATATATATAAATGCCAGAGAACATTAGATTTGAAAGGGTTTTTGCTAACCTGAGATTTATAAAAAAATTAAAATAAAATAAATAATAATAATAATAATAATAAAGGTAATAATATTAATAAATATATCGGATCTATGTTCACAAAATTTTGTTTGGAAAAATCACATGACTCAAACATGATTAAACTCTGATGTTGAATAATTATTAGTAAATAAATATTTTTACTTTTTGGAGTAATCACCATTGATTTTTGTTGTATAGAATATATATATATATATACATATATATAATTTTTTTTTTTTCACATAACAGACCACATGACAACATAATATGGGTGTTAATAAACCATGACAATTCATTTTTTGGTGAATTAATCCTTAAAGTAAAACTTGTGAGCAGTCTGTATAGTATAATAGTGTGTTGTCTAATGTGAAGCATTACGTGAACGTTTCTCAAAACTGGAAAGTATGCTTGTGTCAGAATAAATGTTAAAAAGGCCTCGCTAATGAAAGATAACTAACAAACCTGTTAGTTAACCTGCACTGCCATTAACAACTTCCAATAAGTTGACTCACAGATGTTTGTATTTGTGATTTATTTCCTCCCTCTGATTTTCTGAGAAGGAAATAAAACTTTGAGCCAGTAATGTCATTTTTTGCCTTAGTTCTCTTAAATAGCTGGCGACTGTTTTTTCCCAGCTGTCCATAGGAGATTTAAATCTGATTAAAACACCCAAACAAAAGCATCTACTCCTAGCTCTCTCTCTCTCTCTTTCTTTCTCTTTGAGCTTATTTGAAGACATGCAGGCCATTTGGCAGGGTTGTTCGTTGTGGAAGGGCAGTTTGTCTGCTTTATGGCTGTGCTGACGTCAATGGCATAACTCAAATAGTTAGCAGGGTGCATGCTCCCAGCTTTCAAAAGCTGCACAACAGCAGAGCCAATGCTAAAACCCGAGACAGATTTCTCTCAGACAGAAGTCTCAGCTGACATCTGTTCCTCTCATTGAATACCTCTCATCTTAAAATGTATGCATTTGCTTATAGATCAATCAACACTGTTGTCTAGATAAAGCCTGCTCATATATAAATGAAAGCGACAGTGCATTGATTATCTAAGGTGCTAAACACTGACTAACACTTCACACTTTTTGTTTAGAGACTTGAAAGAATTATGTCTACAGACTGAGAGCAAAAGACTTGACTCTTTCTAGCTGACTCCAACATTTGACAGATTGACTGACCCATAATATCTCTGCTTTTCCAGCTATCCCCCTTACTCCCTATGGGTAAAGATAGCAGAGTGTTTTTGAGCCACAGACCTCTTGCTCCTACTGGCATGATTAACTCTGCCTGAGCTTTGTGAGACACTGAAGTCATTGATTTTAAAGAAAGAGTTAATAAAGAGCTCTGAACTCTTTGCAATTACAGCAACAAATTATTTAATCTGACATATTGTTAAAGGCAACTTAAATAATAATTCTCAAAGCTTGAATTCCTGCATCACTGATTTTAAAGGCTGTTAGGGAGATTAAAGTCAGCACTTTTGTATTCAATTTCACAAACTGACTCTAACCCAAGAATTCACAGGTCAGGGCTGGTAACAGATGCTGATGTTTAACACAACTCCACAAGCAAAATCATTCATCTTAAGACATCCAATGTCCTACAAAGGCATGCAAACTATAGAAAATCCCTGCTGAGAAAGCTGTGGATTCTGAAATGGCTAAACAAAAATCATTTTTGTCAGGTTATGACAGACAACAGAATCACGAGGTGGTGAAGGGCACAACCGCACATTTGCCTAGGGGTATGCAAGATCAGTGTTGACATATATTCTAGCCCCCTAACATTAACCCTCACAGAAAACTGTCTGCAAGTCAGTGACTAGCCCAATAACTAGCTTGTGCATGTAAGGATACACACTCATCAGGAGTGAAAAAATTAGGAATCTTTTTTTTTTTCAAAAACATGTAATATTGCTCACCTTTCTGTTTTTTTTTTTTTTTTTTTTTTTGCCTCTTTTTTTTTTTGTTATTCGTATTGTTGTATATTTTTATATAAAATTTGAAAATGATCTGTAAAATTCACTTTAAAAAACACATGCATTTTTTAATTTTTACTTATGGACATAATTCAAAGAAAATTTGACATGCTTAAGGGTCACTTGGTGGAAAATATACTCTTATTAAAATTAAATTGTCCTGATATACCCACTATAACAAATAAATGGCTGCAGAGGATCACTCATTGTCTCATTTACCATTCCCACCCTGTAACATACTGTACCTGTAGTTATTTTCACGTTTTGCTTTTGGGGTTTATATTTTGACATTATAAAATCACTACTATAACATTTAAGATAATTTTTTTGTCAAAGTTTAGCATTGTCTTGTACTAAAAAATCTGATCTACACAAATGGCCTAATTTGAATACAAAACGGCAATTTTTGTGAAAGCTGACTTCAACTCCAACTTCTCAGTTTCTCTCAAATGTAAATCAAACGCCCATTCATAAACATATAACAAGTTTTAATATTTTATATTTTTGGAGAAATAGAGATGTACAGAAATGAACAGATATTGGGCCTAACTTTAATCACTTTGCCCTCTTAGGCAACCACTTTTAATGTTGAATGACTTCATGACTTATAATGAATAGTAGCATAAAGTAAGATCAAAGTATAGTCGAACGGTTGATATGTGTCATAAATAATATTATAATAAATAAATGTTTGAACTCCTTAAAATGCCAAACAGCCATTAAATAAAATATATAATTATATTATTTTTTAACAACTAAGCTTTTGATTATTTCTAACATTTTATTAAACAAGATTTTCACAGAATGATTTTGGGAACATGGGTCCCCCTCCGAGTGGCACCCCTATGCACTGCGTATCCCCTTTTTGCACCTCTGGCAGGTGATCTTATATATTTTGTAAAATGTGATTTGTAAAGCAAATTAAAAAAAAAATTAACCACATATTTGCCAAAATGTACACCAGTTACACATTGCAATGAGAATGTGTTTGTCGTTGCCTAAAAGATATGCGTTGGTTGAGGCATTGCAAAATTTGCTAAATCATATTTGCATAGAAACTAGAACATTATAATATCCCTACACACTGTACATTTCAAATTTATCTGACTATTTAAATTGTAAATATATGTGCATACTTATAAATTATCTAAGTGTCTTATATTTGGTGAGAAACATTCCTTAAGATTCTTTAAAAGTATAATAGATTTGATCAGACAAAAAATTGATAGAGAATGGTGAGTTATGTAAACTGATAGAGAACACTGAGTTATGTAATATTCCTTGGAGAGAAAAAGGGTATGTATTGCCATTGTAATATATCAGCAAAACACAGGCCCGTGTCTCAACAGACCCATGTTAGTCCTTCAGGACGAGCATCTGAACACAATGTGATGTCAATGGTGTAGCATATATAACATTTATATACTGTAGACATTTGAAAACACCTGTCTTTAAACTATGGCAGGAGGTTTGGTCTTTTCATTCATACCACATTTCATTCATTATTACACAGTGGAACAATGTGGGGTGACTTAGAAGAGTTCAGAGTGAATCCAGCTACTGTTAACAACCAAAATTACAAAAATATATATTATAAATGGTATCTGTCAGGATATCCGTTTGGCAAAATGGTGCATCAATACATAATGTAGACATCCATGATGCACTTGCTGGAGACCAGAGGTGTTTGAAAATATTTGTAATGAAGTCACGCCGTCTCTAGGGGTCTTGCGTGTATAAACATGGTGCAAGACAGGGATCTGAAGCCAGTTGGGCTTTGAGAAGAGAGTGTGGCATTCCACACTGTCACACACACAATCAACACACACTTTAGACATCAGTCAGGCAGTCGAGGCTGTGATGACATGTACACATTTCCCACAAACACACTCGTACACAGCAGTTAAGCCAGTTAGTAGTCAAATACCGAAGACAAATGATGTCACATAGACACACAAGCCACACATACAAAGGCCCAGGGGAAATGTCTCTAGACTCTACAGCTATTACAAGGCCCTTACTGGTAAGGATGTGGTGTACTTAAATATCACTGACCCATCATGGTCTTCCAGTCTCAAATGCTTCCATTCTGTTGACGTTTCCCACTTTATTGCCAGACCCTGCCTGTTTGGGTGGGCTGTTGCTAGAGCGGTTGCTATGGCACCCGAGTCTAAGGTAGATGATGAATGGAAATGATTTGACCAGAGGTACCATGTTGTTTTCAAGAGTTTTCTACTATGAAGTATGTAATTCCTCTCCAGGAATGAATACGGCCGAGAAGTTTTGGTAGATTCAGTGATTCATATTTTTGGGTCCAAAAGACAAATACTCTTCTCTTTTCTTTCTTTCTTTCTTTCTTTCTTTCTTTCTTTCTTTCTTTCTTTCTTTCTTTCTTTCTTTCTTTCTTTCTTTCTTTCTTTCTTTCTTTCTTTCTCTTTCATTTATTTATTTAGTTTATTAGTGACCTAGAAATAACGGAAAATCTTTAATGTTTTTTAGTCATTTATGTCAAAAATGTATCATTTTTTTTATTTTAAAAATCGTAACATTTTATTTTAAGACTTAAATTGGCAAAAAAAAAAAAAAAAAAAAAAAATCTTAATTTTTATTCCAAACGTTTGGACTCTATTGTTTGTCCAGCAATATTGCATGCCACCAACTAAACAAATATCATGCACAATCACATTAGTGATGACGCATATTTGAATGGATGGATCCTGTGATAAAGATTATTTTTTATGTAATAAAGGGATGCAAATGTAATCTTTTTTATGTCATAAAGAGATGCAAAACAACAGCGCAAACCAGGTATGCATGTTTTTGCATATCCGTGCAAAACAAACAGGAAGAGTCTGTCTTTCTTCCTGGTAATAATCATAAAATGTCTTATTATGGTCTTTCCTGTGGTAATTGAGGAAGCAAGTGGAAATACAAAGCTCATTGTTTGGAGCTTTCCATAATCTTCACCTATTATAAAGACCTTCCTACACCCTGGGTGCTCTTGAACTTAATTCATGTAGTGCTTGCAAATAAAAAAGGGGAAAATAATATTATTAATAATAATAGTATACTCTCATAAACCATCATTCATTTCTGTTAATACGGAAGGGAAATCTGAGCTCATGCCTCCAGTTAACCAAAGAATTAGCCAAAACATTTGTGGCTGCTCAGTTTCCAAAGTCCCCTTTCAATTCACAATATTTCCACTCATGTGCAAGCTAAACCTGCAGTTGAACATGTGATGCATTACCTCTCGTGCCATTCTGAAGCATGACCCCAATAGCTGTGACGATGACACTGACGCAGGTCATCGCTCCCTTGGGTGGACCGCTATAAAGACCACCATTGTGAAATCCAGCAAAAACAACCTCCAAAAACACCCCTGCCAGATAATACCTGATGGGGAGTTTGAGTGTTTTGTTGAAGCTAAAGCCGTTAACGCTAATATCATTAGCCAACAAAACCCCTGCCAGGGAAATAACTTCAGAGGGAATGCTACCTACCGGTGCAACATTTTTGATCAGAGGTCACATTTCACCCTGTCAATCCTAATCTAAACTATTAAGCCATTCGTCAAACTCTGACGCAAAAGCAGATTTAGATGAGCCACGTTCTGATCTTTTACACATAAAAAGACCGAAAACGAAACTGATTACGGTTCAGCATGAATAGGCTGCTATTGACGTAAACATCATGGATCAAAGCTCGAGTTGTGGGTTAAGATCGGACGTGTGGTACGTGAACTACCTGCATACATATTCAATAACTAGAGCGCTGAGGCGAGAACTTGAAGGGATTTCCCAGAAAGCATTCTCAGGGCATTTTTCCCTCGATATATCTGAAGCCTGTTGAAAATGACCAGAAACCGATTTGTATTTAAATTGTATTTTTGGAAAAACATGAAAAAACTATGTAAATGAGCCGGTATCAAGTGTCACCAAAAAGACAAATTTACATTTTTACTGAGTTTGCAAACAAAGGCCCAACACAAAAAATAACACTCCCCCCAAAAATGTATACAATTATGCAATACTACAATGTGTACAGCAACTGGCAGACCTACTACAAAATTCTCTAAAACAAACCATACAAATAATAAACGGGAACATTTTGCTTTTTCACAGAGATACAATTACTCAAAGTAACACCGCAGTCCATAAATGTGCGGGAAACTAGTAACTGGTTCTGAAATGGTGACAGTTCAAAGAAGAATTCAACCTAAATATAGACCTAGACAACCATTACTGAAAGTGTCAGAAAAGAGCATAATGGAAAAGAAAGAATTTCCCCTAGGGAAAAGGAAATGGATAGTTACTGGACATACAAGAGTGACTGCTCAGCAAGTCTAGCACATACAAACATGGAGAGCCTAAAATTGTGCACCCTGACTAGTCCTGTGACTGGAAGTGTCACTATATCTAGCTCACGGAGCAATGGCAGGAAATTATCTCCACAGCAACATTGTTTGGTAGCTCTTTCAGGGTGAATCGCACACTGGTATCATTTCAGATTAAAATTAATTGCACACTGGTCAAGGTGTCCTTGAACAGAGCTTCCTGGCACCATTTTAGGTGGATCTGGCTGCTGGGAAAGCCGTGGATTCCAAAATGACTAAGCAAACAGACAGACCTACTTTTGCAAGGTTTTGACAGATAAGACAACTTTGAAGAAAAGTAAAGAGTAATTAAATTATTTTCACTCGAGAAGCGTGGGTAGACTGTTTTCCCATAAAAAAAAAAAGTACAAAACATTGAATTTCATAGCACAAGGATGTTTTAAAGTGCCTGTTTTTGAATCAAGTGGGGAAAGCTCAATCCAAAACTAGGCCAGTCGGCTGATAAGAACGTTGCACTGACCTTCTCTAGTTACTCTGTGAACACTTTGTATCATGTCATTACGTGCTGCAGACAGCACTTTTCTATTGTTACAGCTCCTCATCTCTATAATCTTACAGACATATTTACATTTTACATCTGTAACAGTAAGCTTACCTTACTATGTGTGTGAATGCTCAAGCCTGCTAGGATAAGATAAGGAAAAAGTCATGAAGTTAATTTGTGCATTACCCCCTGTTTATCGTTTCATTAGACTGACACAATGCCCGGATGAATGGCATCTTAAAAGTGTCATGAAACATTCTCCCTCATCAGTCCTCAGAAACTCCATAACAGTTTCCATAAAATAAAATAAGAAATAAAAAAAACTTTGTTTTACTTCTGAAGGTATTTATGAATTCATGTATTCCTGAATAGCCAAAAGTACTAAATAGGCATAAAGTAAGTATATTGCAATAAATGTTGCAAAGTAAATGTTTTGAGTGACTTGATGAGTAGATCTGTCAGATTGTCTGATAACACACCAGTAAATGTTTCAATGATTTTTTTTATTTTTTATGTGGCGTATTAATAAATTGTGAGTCAACATTTGTATGCAAGCACATTTCCAGGCACATGTAAGGTGTGCATGCTATATAAGTTCACTGTGTGCTTCCACACCCTGAATTATGCTCAACTGTATAACAAGTAAAAGTTTTATCGGAAAGTCCTTGAACACCGAGATCAAGGAAGATGAGAACAAGGAACCTAATACATTCCCTTGCTTAAAATCATAGTTTATGAAACAATAATGATACTAACAATATGCCATGAACCCTTCTACTGGCTCTGCCCGAGGTGATGCAATCTTCATAAATGACGATGTTTTCTGTAAAGAAATATGTACGTGCGGAGATGTCTACCGCGATTTAATCTCATAAAGTAAACTATAGTCAAACAAACACTGCTACTGTATTTTTCTCTGAAACGTATCTCTCACAGGGCGTAAGAAAAAAACTCCGGGCTAATCTGCCTTCTCTGTAAATACTCTAGATGTTGATCTATGATCGGTTCTCGAGATCCTAATCTCCTCCTCATCTTGCCCTAACCCTAGATCAGCTGCTGCAGTCGTTAACTGCTCTCCTCAGCATGAACAATGGCAAAGTTTTACCTGTGACTTTCCCGAGCTCACAAAAACACTGAAAACATTCCCATTGCCGGAGACGGAGAGATCCAGAAATTCTGGCCATCACAACAAATTCCTCATACATCATAAATCATGGACAAATGAACCGTTCATATAAACTAATGTGGAAAAAGACATTGGTTTATATTCTTCAGATGCTATAGTCACAAAAGGAATGCACGCTATATTTTTCAACTCTTTTAGCTCACAGTATATACAATGCAACAAACCAGAGGCACCTGATCCAGCAGTCATTATGAGCATGTGTGTGTCCATATCAGTTTGTGTTGAAAGAGAAGACAATGGTGTTTGTCAGTCTACATCCTATTTTTCCCATTTGGTCATTAAGCCACAGGCAAGTTCATCTCACGACCTGCGTGTGTGAGGAATTAACACCCGCGCACTGAAAAACACCTCCTGGGTTCCGGAGGATTCCAGCGGTATGGGAAAAACAGGAAAAATCTGCGCTCTCCTTCCTGCCCAATGACCCTGTTTGCATGACACACAGGAGGCAGTATAGGTGCATGCAGAAAGTCAGTGGCTCAGTCTCATTGTCTCTGACATGGTTACATCACTACAGTTCTACATGCATTGGGGGATTACATTGTGAATGGGAGATTACTGTCATTGTTTCCTTTCAGATTAGTCCCTCTATCTGCATTTAAATATATCAATTAATAACTAAACAGCCTTGTCATTGCAAAAACTTTCTGTTAAAAACACACAACGCAGGGCAGTGGAGCTAGAAAACAATAACCCGCAAGATTACCTTTCTAAGTTGAATTCCTTTTAACCTAAATGTCACAGTTTTACTGCGCTGTGTCATACAAGATGCAAGATAAGAGTGCTAACACATCTATCTACCTCATGTTTACATAGAAGCAGGGCAGAGAAATGATAAAACACAATCTGTGTGAACTGCCTCTAACAGTAACAGAAGGTATTTGAGAAGCTATTTGGAACTTTCTACACAGGAAGCAACAAAAAAGCCACAAAACGTCAGAGTCACTATTCATTTCAATGGAGTTTGACATTACCATGTTGCAATGCTAAAGGATGTTAACTATAACAATTATAAAGTGATATTCATTTTAATTCTATGAGAATAGTGAAGTCCACACCGAGTCTATAATAATAATGACACAATGGAAATATATTGTTGCAAACACTATCAGAGCAATTTTTATCAGCGGATAAAATAGGACAAAACATTGATAACACTTTTAGCAAAAAAAATAAATAATAATTATTCGCTACTTTTTGGTTTTGAAACAAGGTTTTCTTTTCTTTTTTTACTCATTACAATGCATTGCAGGATTGCCTTTTCTGTTAAAAATACATATGATGCTGCCTTTTAATTTTGCTAAACAAGGTATTTCAGAAGGAAGCATAATGTAGAACCATCACATCATAAGCAATTTTGATCCCTTAAAATATTGCCTCTGTAGGCAGCGCACTACATTTTGGAAAAGAAGAGAAAGTACTGTATCTATGCTTCTGCAATGGCAGGGCTTTATATAAAAAAAAATTGGAATATATCTTACATACAGTAGCATACTATAAAATGTATGATACATTAGCTTTAAGCAGTCAAGTTATGTGTCATTTATGTTGTAAACAAATGCATGAATTCTGCATGACGATTGCATATTTTCAACATAATTAAAATCGAACAGCTTGCTAAGAGGTGAGTATGTATGACGTTTTACTCAACAGGCAGCATAGCAGGCATTTATCAGAGAGCGATCAAGCCTTAAGAGAATCGGGAAGTGAATCTCAGTCCACCTGGTTTAAGAGGAAGTCAACAAAGCCGCATTCAAGCTGACTGACGTCAATCACAACTCACCGCACCTGACAGGAACTCCTACAAACTGCATTTCTCATGCTCTTAGCTTCAGTAGAATGCCACTTACCACTTTTCTTTCACATTACTCACAGAAGGCCTCGTCCCTTTGCTGTAGGCCAGATTTAATGCAGTATGGCCTGATTATTGATGTTCATTATTGATCTTACAAGTGCATTTTCAGCTTTTTACTGGATCTACAACAGTGTTATGTGGAGCTGAACTCATGTCCCCTTTATACTTTTTCCTACTGAAACAAGAAATGATACACACACAGACAATATTCCAATATCCCTTCTCTTCCACTGTATTTTTCCATCTTTCCTAGAAACATATTGTTTCAACTGTGAATGCAGCATCCTAATTACAGCCAAAGCAGACTGTACAGGTCAAAACCAGCAATCTGTATTCTTTATACTAACAGTTTGATCTTTTCTATACATTTTCTATACATATTTTTCTTTATTTGATACAAATGTCCCCCCAAAATGCTTTCTGAAATTCGTAAACGTGTTTTATTTGGGATCTTTTGCCATTTTTATTTATATAGATAGTAGAGAGGACAAAGGGATTCATTTGGGGAGAAAAATGTGATCAGGACTTATTACTAATCTTATTACTTTTTTACACTGCAAAAAAAAAAATTCTCTTTTTATTTATTTTTTGATTTGTTTGACAGTACAATGTTATGATTAAACAAGAAAAAATATGTCATTTGATATATTTTGGAACATATTTTACAAAAAAACAAGACAGTGCTCTCACACAAACTTTTGTCCAAGCTAATTTAGTTTTATAGATTTTGAGTTATGATTTAATGCATGTGTTACAAGAATACAGTCAATTGCATAATATTCTTGCATTTCATTAAACAAAACCTGCTGAAGATTGCATTTTTATGAATGCTCTTCCTTCTCTAAACAGGAACACTCTTTCTTATTATCCTTCAGAAATGACCTCACCTCGCCGACATTTCTTAAAAAACAGTTTGAGCTGTATAATAGAGGCTCCAAGGAATGGCCTTGTACTGTTTAGTTATAGCATAGATTACAGTTTTTTCTGAAATCTCTGAGTTCCGTGTTCTCTGATATCACACTGGGAGCCATCCTCAAGGACAGAGAGTGAACTCCGAGGAATTTTCCCACCCGTTATACAAAGCCTTCTGCTGAGGTAGGCCTGTTGTCCGTCGTGTTATTATATTTGGCAGGTGTGCATGCATGTGAGAGACCAACACGTAGCACCCATGGCCTTTTCCTATAGTCTAACACGTTCTGTGCAACTAGACAAAACAGCCACTAATATGGGCACCGTGCTTGAATGTGTGTGTAGAGTCTACTAAACATTTCAACACTGCCGGGCCAATCAGCAGAAGCTGCGGAGGAGATGAGTGATGATGAGGGATACAAGAGGGCAACGCCGTGGGCAGTCACGTAGCATGGCAAGAGGTCTCTCTATCATTAAAAATATACTTAAACACAGCACAACGAAACGCGTGTTTACAGGCACACACACAAACTCATGAGCTGTAAGATGTAGTAATTTTGAAAGCATGGGAAATGCCATAAATCTAAAGAGTAAATACTGAATATCTAGGATTTGACACGTTTAACCCAGAAAACAAAGCATTTTATGTGATTTGTTTTTAGAATTTTAAAAATTAAAAATACAATATGAAGAAATAAACTCTTTTTCTAAAAATCTAAAACTTGGATGGCTTAAAGGTATATTTAAATTTTCCTTTTTGGCTAGACTATTCCTTTAAATCAGTTTGTTGTTAATATCATTTGTAATTTTAAAAAAATCTGAAACATGCCAAATATCAGGATTTTCACTAGTGGTCTATGTTTTTTGGACCCCACTTTCAAAGGAAAAAGGAAATAAATCCTGCACTCTTTCCCTACTTGCAAATGTATAAAAAATCGATTTATTCACAATGTCTCAGCCCTATGACCTTCATCATGGTCGTGTATAAACGCTGTGAATAAAACTATTTTTGATACATTTGCTAGAAGTGCTAGTCTTTTTTGTTTGACGATTGACCTGTTTTTGGTCTTTTATCCTATGCACCTATTTTTGATTGATTGGACCCCATTTTCAATAAATGTATACAGGTGTGAAGGTATGGGACTTACCAGGTAGGCACACTCTGGTGATGGGTGGCTGGTTGGACACAGGGGACCTCCTTCAAGAGAAAATGTTGAAGAATTACTGAAAATGCAGCTGAATAAATAGACACAAACAATTATGACACAAGCAGGAAACCCCTGCAATTCAAACACTTCTGGGTGCCATTCTTTTGCGTCATCTATAACTGTAACAGGATGCATAATGTCAAAGAACAGAGCATATTTCCACATTAAAGAAGAATGAACGAAGCTCTTTTAAAGCCTGTGCATTTTGCAATATATATATTTTTTTCTCAAGTGTCCTCTTTTCCGCACATACCGTTGAATTTCCCTCTAAGTTCATCTGAACTGGGTTGCCCTTGTACAGACTAGTGAAGAGCACAACAAAAGCCTCTAACAGTGCGGTATAATTGCCCTGACGTAGATTCATGATTATTTGGAAGGGCGAAATAGTTGTTCCATGAGTAACAGCAAGTAAACACCTTTTTTCCCAATTTACCCGCATCGCTCAGGTGGAAAAATGGAAATCTGGGGCATGTGGAAATCTTCTCCATAGGCAACTGATTTTGGGCTGGGATTTGAAATCTTGAAAACTAGTAACATGTTAAGTGGAAAATGGCTATAGTGAAATGTCAGTGAGTGTGCATGGGTGGCCAAGTCCATAAAACAAACGATTGGAAAGACTGCCCTCTTGTGGTTGCTCTTACAAACAACAGTGTGGACTGACAAAAAAGAAAAAGAATTAAAATGTCTATATATATTTAATTTGAATTAAAAATATCAATAATAATAATAATAATAATAAATATGTTTAAACAAATGAACACTAACATTACTACATTATATAAAGCCTATTTCTTTTATAAAAGTACATTTTATAAAGCTTAACTTTTACATTAATCACGTCTTACAATACGTGTGTGTTATTTGAGCTTTTAATACTTTTAGCAGCATTAAGAAAACTGTTCCCAGCTTTTATTTGGTCTGCGCTACTGAGGTAATCCCCGCTGGTGGAGTGTGGTTCATGTAAACAGTATTTTGTGGATAGTGAACTTCCATCATATTCCTCTCTGGTTTCATCGCATGCATCATGTGAAAGTGACAAGGTCTGGTAGCTTTATATATTCTCAAAGGAGATAAAAGGAGATCAGATTTAAGTTTTAAACATTTGTATTCTTCAGCATAGTAAGAAATTCTAGTCTCGTGTGAACATGGATAAAGTTTTGTGGTGTAATGTCTAATACAGTGTGTATTTTTATTTGTAATTTGTATTACAATACAATACTTTGCCCTTATAGACACTAACTGTAAGTCCATTACTGCATGTGCAGCTTTTTTTTAACTGTGGCACAAGTCTAAAATATTTTGCAGACTTTTCTGTAATCAACAGAACAGATTCATTTATTATTTTTGAACATAGAACAATCCTTAAAAAAATTAACTATTTTTCAAATACAAAAAAAAAAGTTAATTTTAATGTATTTGAATGGACCATTGGATTATAATTATTTGGATTAACATATAGATTCTGTTTACAATAACACTCACTTATTAGATGCACACTGAACGTTGGTCAAGACAGTAAAGTTGTTTCTGACACTTCGAAGGCTTGCTAGAACCTAGAAAAAGACAGAAATAACGTAAAACTGTAAGGTGAACCAAGCACATGTCCATTTGAAATGCAATCTTTAAAGAAACATGACACTGATGTGTTTACCTGAGCAAAAGGTGTGACTATCAAGTCATCCCCATGCCTGTAATCAAGTGAGAATACATTAACATCCAGAGAAGTCAACACTCAAACAAAGTCATGAAAAATAAAATGAGCCTTTATTTTAATTGATGTTCTTGATCTCATTGTGAGCAATGCTTTGGTTAATTTGAATCCAGAAAAGAAGTCTGGCTCTTTTTCTGAAATGACTTTGCCTTTCAGGCTGACATCACTTACTAACAACCAGATAGCTTAGCAAACTCTAATCCAGTCTTGCTAAATTCCCATCTTGCATTTTTTACATGGTAAATATCTAGTTCCAGTCAGTAATATTTCACCCATCAGACGCACTTGTCAGATGAGGTTCCGTTCACTATCAGGGCCATAAATGGCACCAAAAAAAATGGGGTTTCCAAGAACAATCCAACACATTCCTCAGAGTTCAACAGATATTTGGCATCTAACGCTCTGGAAAATGCGTTCTTGTATAATTCCAGCCAGTAGCTGCCAGAAGGCTTGGGAAATAAGGCCTTGATTGAGATACGCTCTGGCATGCAAATCTCACCGCCGTGAGCAGTAGCGCATAAATCAACTCCACTAATCAGCCCCGCCTCCACCTTTGCCCCGCAGAAAAGTTTGGAAACAGAAATACTAGTGTTAATGAAAAACGAGGCTTATTAAACAACTTTAGATGTGGTGAAAAATAAATTTTAAAGTGGCTTCCAAGTAACATGACTCATTAGTGAAGATGATTCAGTAATTTCTGTTGTGAAAAAGTACGAAAGTGAAAAAGAAAAAGCTTGAACCAAGCTATGGATGTTTGCTGGTCTTAGCTGATATAACATCTCTAGGGGCCTGCAAACCAGTTCAGTTTGGAAGACAAGACCAGTAAACCATTTTAGGCTGGTTTTCAACTGGTTCAATACATAAAAAAGGTAGCTCTTAACATTTAAAAAAAACAAAAAACAACTTTACTTACAGTTCTGAGACGATAGAAGAATTTCGAGACATTGACTTAGGTGAGAGGTCATAGTCGCTGTCTGAGCGGTAGAGGAAGGACTCTCGCCGCTGGTTGTGGCTGGGAAAGTTTGCGTGCAGAACCAGGCCAGAACCTGGTGAGGCCTGGGGGTCCAGAGGACTGCAGCTTGCAGACGGGCCATTTTCAACATCAAAGCTGAAAACCGAAAAACAAAATACATTAAAATGTAGGTCAGAACACATACGTCTGTTTAACGGTCTTGGAATGCTGTTATTTTAACATACGTGATATTATCTCTAGTACTTGACACACTTTTCTTTTACTGATGACTAAGACTGTTCATTCGAAACCAAAAACAAGTCAATACTGATCCACCTTGGCAATCCGCAAGATTCAAAGTTATATATGGCTTAATGAAAAAAATTCAGGAGAAATACACAAGCTGTCCTCTGGGACCGGAGAGCTCTGGAAAGTCTCAAAGATTCCCAGCACTTGGGGCGGAAGCGTGTCTCATCTTTCCAAACCATATGGGAAACATAGTGGAGCCCACATCAGAAAGAAGAGAAGCAGGGGAAACGCATTACGTTCAAGTCAAATAAACAGTTAAAAAAAAATCTGTTTGGTTCAGATGTGCTTGTGATTTCAGAGGAAGTAGCGTAGTCTTTACACCACTCAGGTTTGGTGACCTTTCGCTGTGGCTGAAAACACTGGAGAGTCTCAAAGTAAAAAAAACAAAAAAAAACTAGAGAATAGGAGAACCATTGAAAACCAGTTCCTTGTTTTGTTGCTGTTGACCAATGGAAATTTACTACAACACACACACACCACACATACATGCATCAATTTGATAAATGCTATTCGAATATTTCTCTAATGATAACGAGAGTTATGGAAACATTGCTGAATGTCCTGATCAACGCGGAGGTCCGCTGTCTGACAACCAACAGCCAACACTGAATCAACATCCTCCTATTGTGCTTCCTTTTCCTGTTGGCCAGCCATTCACAACAACCATTTGTGCTTTTCACACTGCACTTAACCCCAGTTTATCGCCTTTTTAAACCCAGCAAAGGAGTGTTTCACACTTGTATTTTTTAAAAAGGGGTAAGCACATTTCATGCAGTCATGGTCTGAGAACATGTATTCAGGACAAATTAGATTGTACAGTCAGGAATAAGTGCAAGTGATGTGCAAGAGTGAAACAAGTCATTATATAAACAGGTTGTGTGCTATGTTTAATCAGTCTATGACACTAACACCTCAAATATGTAAATAAGAATGTTAACCCAGGTTTTGATACAAATGGGGTCTGATAATTGTTGGGAAATAACATATTTAAATAACAGCCTGGACAATTATTCTAGGTTTGTTATTTCAGAAGTTTAGATTATCCTCCTTGAAAAATAAATCGATAAAGCGCCACAGCCTCTAGACACCGGAATTCTTCAAAAACTCAATTATAAATGCATCTGTTTACTTGGCCCTATTGAAGTGTTTATGTATTCTGCCTCTGTCTTGTGATTACAATCAATATATCCCTCATCTTTTTGCAAATGTTTCTATTTTGTGCTTACGATGGCCGAGAAAGCTCAACGCGCTGCAAATAAAAAACACATACAAATTAAAATATTTGCAATTACCAATTTTATTTGATTTTGTTGTGGGTAGTTGCAGCATGTGTGTCTTCAGATTGATGAAGATGTTTTCTTAGTTTGCAGGTGTGTTTTTTTTCTATTTGAATGTTTTTTTTTTTTTTTGTTTTTTGCAGTGCATTGAGCTCTCTCAGCCACCGTATGTGTCTTCTTTACTTTATGTATTTCTGTTTAAGCCTGTCCTCAAACAAAAAACGACCATATAGGTTGTTTGTGTAAGCACCTTATTACTACCTAGATTTACATTTTAAAGTTAAGTACCTCTAGCTGGCATAAAAATAATGATAGTATCATGTTCCGTATCATCATGAAATGACATAAAACGTCATTACCAATCAAAATGTATGTTTATTTAAATGCAATGTGTGGACTTTTTACACCAATCTCACAGTAATTCGGACATTTTTTTTACTAGGTGGCTTATTCGTTTGAGTGACCACACCTAACCCCACTCCTAAACCTACCCTTCACAGAAATCATGCAAAATTATGATTTATAGAGCATATACATTTTATGAGCATGTGCGTTGTCTGGGATCGAACCAATGATTGCATGATTACATATCATCGTATAACGCAATACTCTACCAACTGAGCACAAAACATTAATATGAGTATATTAAACTGAGTACAAAGTACAGTATGCTTGAGTTTCCTCAGACGTTATTTTGTTTTTTTTATCAATATAGTTGTTATTGTTACACAAAAGTACAATGCAATTGGAAAGCATTAACCAAAATGCTTATTTGATAAATGAGATCATTAGTCAGATATGACTGCACTAGAAACTGCACTACTAAGAAGGAAAACCACAAGTGATTTTCTGATGTGTCCGCAATGCTTGTTTCTTTGTGCATGCCCAAGCAACACCAGCAAGTGAAGAAGCAACATGTCTGCTGCTGCGGCTTTATACAGAAAAAAAAGTGATTTCGGGGGTTACTACATTGACTATTGTCTTTAATAACACCCATCATTATAAAATAGTTATAACACAACTTAGTTCTTTAATGCTTATGCTACAAAGCTCAAATGTGAACATCAAGGAAGGGTGTGACGATTCTGTAAACAACACTGCTTACAAAAAAACTGAAACAGGTTTACATTTTGGTGATTTCTCTCTGGACAATATGCAGTACATTCAGCCTGCTCGATCATTTACTCCACTATACAGAGGCTTTATGATATAAAGCAAAACCCGCCATTGACTCAACATCAAATGCTGAACAAAATAATCTAAACAGATCATGCAAAGCCAGAAAAAAAAAAACACTTTCACAGAAACTGACTGACTGGCAGTTGTGTTTTTTTCACTGTGGCTTTTTTTATTGCACTTATTTTTTTTACAGTTTCCTTTAAATGGAAATTATTCGTAACAAATGTTCAATGTGAGTCTGCCAGGCAGTTTCATAAAGTAGCTGTCATGTCTAAAGCAAAATTCACTCGGGGTCATCTGAGCTCCCTGGAGAGGTCAAGAGAGAGAAAGAAGCCTCTGACCTCAGCTGTAACCAGTATCTCTGATTCCCATGACATTATAATGACAGAGTTCATGTAAAGGGTGATAGTAGCTTTACATTAACAGGAAATTAACAATCCTAAATTAAGTACAAGTTAAGCACAACTTGTAAAATGGCCAAATTGACATCTCACAACATAAAGACCCCATTGAATCCACTAATGAGTGCAGTTTTCTATGATGTGGTGATTTAGGATGTGAAGTTTAGCCATTTGCCAACTTTATTTGCATCACAACCATGAACCATGATTGTGCTACTTCTTGGTAGGCTCCAGGGAATGGTTATTCTCATTCTAGAGAGTAGTAAAAATCCACTTTTATTTTATAGCTGCAATTATTACTTTCAATTTAAGTTTTTGTTATTTTGTTATGAGGTTTTTTTCTTCTTCTTCTTTTATTTAAGTTTTCATTTATTTTTGGTTTCAGTTTTAGTATTAGTAATTTTACTACTTATATTTATATTCAGTGAAAATGTTGCCAGGGAAAAGTTGGCGCTGTACTCTTTCTAGGAACAGTTTTTCTTGGTGGAAGCTTTGTGTTTGTTTAGCTAATAAAATATTAAAACTCGATTCAAAATGGTGTACAATTATTTAATAATTTCATCCTGGTATCGCGGACTCGCACTCTCATTTCATACAAACGTTGCTGCTGCATTCTGCTACGATTGTTTTGTACGCCGTAACGGATTAGAAAATAACTAATAATAACTAATAAAATTTTCGTCTTAAATCTTTTATTGCTTTACTAATTTATAATGTGAAATGTCGTGTAATAAGTGGCTTGCCTTCACCGTTTCCCTTAAATGTCCATCTAGTTGAACTTGCCACTTGCTCACAACTGCTGTCTTCACGGAAGCTTTGCGTTCAAATATTTCAACTCGAATCAATACTTTGTGTCTAGTTATTTACTCATGTGGCAAGTAGCCATGTAATAAGCAGGATAATGTACATCCAGCCAGTTGTTCTCTCAGAATAAACCCCTTCAGGCTGATACAAGACCCCTCCTACAAGACAGAGAAAGAACATCACATGGATTTAAGCTAATGAAAATGTTTTTCAGCACTTAAATAGAATAAAGATGTTTAGTGTTTATATTTTCACCATGAAACTAAAAGGATAGGATGTTGTTTCCAGTAAGCATCTAATTATCCTGTGACTGCTGTTGAGTCACAGTCTGGTAGCACATACTGTACAACACAACAATACAGGTAATTTACAGAGAAGCTCCAAAAGACATCCGCTACTTGTATACTTTGCTTTAAGTGTCATGGCCTCCACTCTAGCAACGGTCCATCTTTACACAGTGAGAAATTGGAATGGGTTTCGAATCACAAGGTCTCTTTGCCTCACATACATTTTCAGTTCCTCTGTCTGTTAGTGGAACTGTTTGACAAAATGACACTTCACTGTAACATTTATTAAATTACTACATTATCAGACATCGTAGATCTGTTGTAATGCTGGATTGGCTCACGTGTTTGTGGGGAAGAAGGGGACTTCTAAGGCAAGTTGCACTGGATTCTACTCCGGCATCAGAAACTCAGAGACAGAGGAGGGAAGTTCATATGATCCGGTCCGTGAGAATATTCAAGGCTGTGGACCCTGCTTTAAATGGCTTTCTATGAGACTGAAAAATGCAGAATGCTATTTTTCCATGACATATTTCGGAACAAATAGATGCCCAACTCTGAGGATAATTTGAGATGACGTGGTTGTTTTGAAAAAAAAAACAAAAAAACAGTTGGTATGCAAGAGGATGTTTGTTTGTGCCAACTTTAGTAGACTAATCGCAGGAGAAACACCCCCAAGAGTAATCGCTGGTGACTTGTTGAAATCCCTGGTCCCAATGTCAAATTTATATTTGCTTTTTTCTAACCTGGACAGTATGTTTAGATCATTAACCACACAGACATACTTTAAGACTAAAGTTATGATAGTAAATGCATAACAACAAGTTTGCCTTTTTTATTATTAAAATAACAATGATTTAATATGACTGCATCCACCAGAATACACAAGTTTAAACCAAACAAAGTCATTTCAGATGATCATTTATAAATAATTTTATATGGTAACATGTTTTGTATATTATGCATGAGTATATTTTAAAGGTTCAGTTCAGAGATTTTGAACTTATAAGGTAAAAGTATTTCACAAAGGCCAGTTTCAAGCCACACATTTCTGCCTATTAGCACAAATCCATCAAACGTGGAGATAATCTTTGTTGGCATTTGGAGACCTTTACACATGGTCTCCTATGACGGACGTCAGAGTAGGCTGTGTGTAAACCCAGATGTTCACAAACTCATTGATTCAGTTGTTTGACAAATAGAGTGTATATAAACATGCATTACAGATTGACACAAAGATATATTCATAACTGAAGAAACCGTGCACTCATACAAACGGAAAAACTGAAGCATGTAACAAATCGCAGAGCTGATTAAAAGTTTGAACACTGAATGTTTACATACAGTACATAGGATACATACATACATGAATGAATGGGCCATGGAATGACTGAATTAAGGTTATTATAGTTAACAAACAAAAAACAAAAAAGACCATTTAAAAGTGCATTACTTGATGGACTAAAATAACTAAAATTAAAACTGAATTAATAATTTAAAGACAAAATGACAAAAGCACTCCCAAAATTACTGAAATCTTAACCTTAACTACAATAACATGGAAAATAAAAAAAACAAAATGTTCAAACTATTAATAAAAACTGTATAGTATGTTATAATAGTATGTTATAATAATAGTATAACAGCATAATAGTATCTCCATTATACTACAATAACACAGAATAAAAAAAAAAAAAAAAAATTATCATTGGGGAAGCTTATTTTAGTTTGAAATTGAGCTAAAGCTGTGGTGATGTTTACCTAAACAAAGTAAAGCACAAACAGCTCTCAGGTTTGAAATTACAGTAGAGGTGAATGTATCAATTGATATCAGGAGCACAAAGAGCGCGTACAACGTCCGATCCATTGCATGCACACAATAACCTGATGGAAAATGTACAACAGCTGTGAACAGTTTGACTCTTATATAAACACAGAGCTCAGTTTACTTACAAACACATTCACAAACTGCTTGAGAAACAACAATTCATCACAAGGAACTCAAAAATAAGCCCAGAAAAAGGGGAGGGAGAATAAGAAAACGTACAGAAAGTGATACTATAGATGAAGATCTGGTTCGGGAGTAAAGGACAGGACATCTGATCGCTGTGTGACAAGGGTCCTGAAGAAAGGCACTGAAATTCATGACGTAGACAGGCTGAGAGATGGACAAAGAGTGGCCCATGTTTAAAGTAGTACCATATACATAAGCCAGCAGAAGAAATTAAAAACAGAGAGGAAGAGAGAGTGTGTGGAAGCATGTGAACCACACAGAGTCTGGGACATAACAGAGAGAGAGAGAGAGAGAGAGAAAGAGGAGGTTAGTTCTGACCTTAAGGTGGAGGTGTGCAGCCTCTTCACCACCTCCTCACTGAAGTCAAAGTGAACCCTGCCTCTGTGGCAGGGCGACCTGCGGAGCATGGCCCTGAGACACACCGCTGTGCTGTTCAGCGCGCTCTAGTAGCGTCTCCACTGCACGACTCCCCTAACACTTAGTGCCCTCCCACAGAGCTCAACTTCACCACACAGCCACTTCCTTTTGAAGTCCAGCTACGCTACAACTCAACTCAGCTCTCTGAGAGAGAACACGGCCGCACATGAAACCCGGGGCGGAGCTCTCAACAGGGAGTCGGAATGTCTGAACAAATGAGAAGTTTCATTCCTAAATGGCATTTGTAGACAAAAATAGAATAAAAAACAATGTATTCTAATGAGCATACAACATTCCAGAATCACTTTCTGAATGCCTCCAATCATGGTAGGGATACTTTTGAAGAAGTGTAAAAATGTTTTGGGTTATTTGGGACTTTTGAAATGAACCGCTGTCTATTTCAGTGATGAACTGTGGTGATACTTCTGAGCTATAATGATAAGGAACTTACCACACAGTACATCCAAATCTATGTGTGAGCACTGAGAGTTACTACACTGCAATCTGTTTGTATCCACCTAATTAAATTATGAATAATTATTGCTAATGCACTGAGAAAGTAATACGTTAAAAAAATGTCGATAATGGCATATTCATGTTGCCTTTTTTACTTTTTAATTATACCTTTGCCCACTCAAAGTTAATTTTTTAAAATCTTAGATTTTTTAAAAATAGATTTACTACTACAAATAATGATGTTACAAATAAATTCTTATAAAAATAAAATATTTTTTGTCCTGCACATTATAATGCTGTGATGCCTAAATTCCCTTAAACAACTGATTTTAGATTTTTGTCAAAAATATGAAAATAATTATAAGCAAATTGCATTATTATTTAGTATGTTCTGTCTGTACTATATAACTGTTTGCATAATGGTTTGACAGACAGCTAACAGATTCAAACTTCAGTTCAGACAGTTAAAGTTGACAGAGTTAAAGCTAAATGTATTTATTTTTGTATTTCTGTATTTTACATTTATTATTATTATTTATGCATGTACTGTATGTAGCCTATCTATTGATTGATTGTTACGTTTCTTAAGCTGCAATCACCTTAACTGAAACAAAACACTTAGAATACTTAGAACCTCCTATTGCTCAAATGTCTCTGTGAATTCAAGGGTCAGAGGTTATCAAATCTGAACTTTGGTATACAGCGGAAGACAAAACTGCATGAGCTTGTGTTTCGGGTCTTGTTTTTACCTTGCATGCCTATAAATCCAAGTTTTGTATTTTTTTTAAACTGAAAATAAAGATACAATTGAAACAACACTGTATGCCATTATATACAGTGTTTTTATTTTTATTTTTTATGAGCATGTGGAACATGAAGCGCATGAAGTTTTGTAACGCAGACTAAAACATAGTAAAAAAAAAACACACAAAAAACAAAAGAGAAACCACTCCTGGAAACATTATTACCATCAATGAGAAGAAGTGTGTTTTGCATTATAGGATCACAAAACATTCCAATCATTCCCCCTTAAGAGTCTTTCCTACTTTACAAGTCACTGTTTGATGTGTGATGACGTGCTGTGTGGATTAAAGAGTTAATTTCGTCATCTTATAAAATACCATTAAAGATCACAGACCTTTCGTGAAGAGACACATATGAAGCTAAATAGAGAAAACTTTGACACAAGACAAAACAATTTATAAGTGTGAAGTCTGAGCTGAGCAGAGGAGCAGAAAAGACAATGGCAGCGCATGGAAAGATCTGTCTGCCTTAAAACTGATTATAATAAGAAAAACAAGACTGGGTCAAACAGGCTAGTGTTAATTCAGAGTTGACTCAGTGTGAAAATATTTCACAAAACTGCCTGTCGAAACGAAACAATTAAACATCATCCATCAAAATGTGTCTAATTTAAATGTGTAAGAACCTAATAGTTAATATTTTTGACTTCATACACTTCACTCACTAAACTATCCTCAGAAGCCACAATTATACCTGCAGTTAAATCATTTATTTAATTTGGTTTCTTATTTAATCGCATCAATTTAATGATTTTAATTACAATTTTTGAAATAAAATCATCCAAAAAGACATGGCTGTTTGGTGCTCAAGGGTTTGTAGTACACAGAAATCTGGAATGCTATAACTACTTATGCTGATAAAACTGTACTGCCCACTAGATGGCAGAATTTTACAAATAAAGAAAAACCAAGCCTCAAGTAAGACTTTAATGAAAACCTTGCCTGCCGAGTCTTTTATGATATTTTGAGCTATTATAACTTAATTATGAACAGGTTCTAAGCAACTAAGTAATATTGATAAATTAGCAGATCAAACTTCAACTAACAATACAAGAATTACTCATGATGAGTCTGCTTCTGCAATAACCTTATAAATAAATATTTTGAGCCAATACCATTCCTTGTTACAGTATTTTATGTTAAATTAATCTAAATAAATTAAAAAAAGCGATTCTTTGAAACTGACCTCAGTAAAGGGGGAAGTTGTGGCCTAGTGGTTAGAGAGTTTGACTCCTAACCCTAGGGTTGTGGGTTCGAATCTCGGGCAGGCAATACCATGACTGAGGTGCCCTTTAGCAAGGCACCGAACCCCCAAACTACTCTCTGGGCGCCGCAGCATAAATAGCTGCCCACTGCTCCGGGTGTGTGTGTGTGTTCACTGCTGTGTGTGTGCACTTTGGATGGGTTAAATGCAGAGCACAAATTCTGAGTATGGGTCACCATCCTTGACTGAATGTCACGTCACTTAAACGATGTAAAAAAAAAAACGTTTAATTTAACTGTAGAATAACAGATAAATACAAAGTGGCATAGTACTTTTTTAAAACAAATTAAGATCATATCAACAGCATAATATTAACATTTATAGTTTTTAAAACTTCTAATATATAAGAAACTGCCACTTTACACATGTTAGTAACCATCTGTAGCGTTTTTTTCTCTCGACTTACTATCAGCTGTTTGGTTACCAACATTTTTTAAAGTGTTTTCTGTTGTGTTCGACGGAAGAAAGAAACTCATACAGGTTTAGAACAACTTGAGAATGAGTAAATGTTGACAATGTTCATTTTTGTTTGGAACTACCCCACTAAGACACTCATCTCTGGCAGCATGAACAGCAGAAGGCTGACTAACCGTCTGTTGAATCAGAACAGTCACTAAGCAGACTTCACCTACTAGGTTCCTTTGAGCCTGTACGTACAGCTAACCTCCAGATCTGACAGACGGGAAAGAGAGGACAACAGCACAGCAGCACACCAGCTCTCAGTTCTAATGTCATTTCTCTGATTGGTGATTGGTGCTCAAGTAAACTGATTACAAATTATCCTTGATTGTAATTTCACCTCAAATAGACTACAGGAACTGTGGAACAGAAAACATGAATTAGGGTGTCAATAATATTTGGATTTAACGTTTGGAAATCTTTCTTTATGAAGTATAGTTATAGCCTTAAAAATCTGTATCACATCACAATAGTTAAGGTAAATGCATTTTGATAAACTGAGTTTGTGAGTTTCAATATGATATCTGTGTATGATGTCAAATGATTAATTACTGATGCGCAGACTTGATCAATGTACTTGACCTATATTAATAGTCTAATCTCTCAAAATACAAAGAGTGACACTGACTAAGAATCATGACCAAAATAGGCCCTGTCCCAAATTGCACACTTCCTCAGAGTCCACACTTTGGTGATGTCATGTAGCGCAGACCTATAGGGCCCTTGGCGCGAGTCCACGAGGGCGCATTGAGAGGTATTTTTGGGACAGACTCGATCGTCACGCCGGAAACAACAGTCTAGTCTGGTCTGGTTGCTTATGCGTTTGAACTAAGATTACAATTTTAACACATAAAATATATGTGCGTGAGTTTCAGATGAATTTACAGGTTTAAATATGAAAACTAGGTTTACATATGACTCAGTAAAGCCCTGACATTCGGTTCTATTTATTTAATGAATCATAATGCGATTGTATTATTCAACACGCTATTATGACGTTTGAGATGTCAACCACTGGTCGATGACCATAATGTTTGTAGAAACTGTAGGTAACAACTGGTAAAATGTACACCTAGGTCATAAAAACCGTAATGATACCTACACTTAAATATTTTCTTCTCAGCCATGTCATCAATTGCTCTTGAGCGAAATCTCCTCCCATCCGTCGTCTGATTGGAATTTCGCAAGGATTCCCGGGTAGTTAAAGTGTGCGGAGCCTGCATCTATGCGGACTTCGTGGAAGACTGCTTCAAAGGTACAAAGGGGGCGCTGTTGAGCACACTTCAGAGTATTAAAATGCTGAATGGGACGGCCTACGGACTCATAGACTTGGCGAGCATGTGCAATTTAAGTCCACAAGACCGAAAGTCCACATGAAGTGTGGCATTTGGGACAGGGCCACTAAAGAGTATTTGGGATATTGTCATGAATTCTGTCCGTAGACTTCTATCCGACTGCCACAAGAGGTCGTCTCTTCATCATATTGACTCTCACACCACACAGACTGTTACATGTCACTTCAGACTATAGTTCCCATCATCCATTGCACTGATTACACACACACACACACACACACACACACACACACACACAGCTGAATGGACTGATTAAACATACACAGCTGAATCCATTCAAACATGCTTTATAAGGCCTGGACTTTCTTGTTCAGATTGCTGAGTATTGTTCTGCATTTATCACTATTCTAGTGTTAGTTGCTTTACTGAGCCATTCTGTGTTTCTGTTTAGTCTCTAGTATTGTTCTGTGTTTATCACTCCCTTAGTGATAGCTGCTTTACGGAGCCTAGTTTCTAGTTCATCTGGACTTTTGCTCATGTTTCTGGATTACCCCTCTTGTCAAGCCCTCTGGATTCTGTCTGCCGATCGATGACCTACGCCAGCCCCAGTCTTGTCTTATACGTATCCCTGACTGTGCTGTGCTGTGACTTATACTCAACCCTGACTGTGTATGACCATGTTTATTAATAAAGCTTTGCATATGGATCTGCACGTCTCGTTCGCCCTGTTACAGATATATGGTTGCTTTTGATTCTGGTCTCCGAAATATCTCAGATTCATAGTTAAAGGCATAATTGACCCACAGTTGAAAGTTTGCTTAAGATTTACTCAACCTCAAGATATTGATTAGTTGGTTTCTTTATCTGAACATATTTGTTTAGTACATTATATATTGTATAATGTACTGCACTGAATGGGTGCCGTCAGAAGTTCAAAAAGCTGATTGAAGCATCACAATAATCCAAAAATAATCCACATGACTTTAGTCCATCAATTAAGGTCTTCCGGCTAACATTCGAGCCTTCTGTTCACAAAGTAATCCAATCTGAATTAAGCACAGATCACTATTTACAAGTGAAGACAGGCCAAAACAGTTCTGAACAAATACAGCGGGGGATTTTGATAGGAGACGAAAACTAGGAATGGATATTTTTACTTGAGGAAGTGTTATTATGGACTTGATTTATATCTTGGCCAGAAGCACTGGTTTAAATGATGGAGTTGTTTCAGTTTTTTACAAGGCATTGACTTTCTCAAAATCTGTCATAGACAGGATTAGACATTAATTCCTGTAAACATGAATAAACAGTCAATTCTGAACAAAATCTGTGTGAGCACTTATCAATAAAACCACCTTTAAAAAATACATAAGATGATCGAGAACCATTAACTAAATATTTCTCAGAAACGTCTTCAATTGAAAATCACTGAATCATTGCATAACATCACATACCTGTCACTGATTCATGTGACAGACTCACTCTCTCGCTTCGAATCAAAGTGCACAGACCTTTGTTTACCTGCTCTGTCTAATTTAATCTAACAAGTCCAATAGGAACTTCCATGCATCTCTTTGATTTATTCACAGATGTGATGTTCTTTGACAGGTGTGAGACAGAAGGCAGCTAAGGAGAGAGAGAGAGAGAGAGAGAGAGAGAGAGAGAGAGATAGGAACAGTTAAAGGGACAGTTCACCCAGAAATGAAAAACCTGCTTTATCTGAATCTATTTGGTAATTCTGTATGAAGAACACACTGTAATGACTTTCAGCGTGTTTCTCACATAAAACTATGGCTGCTCGATAAATCATATTGTGATCATGATTTTTGCAATATTCGCCTGCTGGTTATTTATCCTAAAACAATTCATTTTCATTTGTCATTTGATGTTATCTTGCATTGGTAAGAGGCCTCATTTGCACTTTTTGCTGCAACTAAATCTACAAGCAAACCTAAACAGTAATACACCTGAACATGAATCTTGAAAATATTGCTTGTGAATGAATAAATATGCAACCTCTGTGTCACAATACAACAAATGAAATGGCAGAGTAAGGGGTGTTCTGCTCTAGATGGGCTTAGGTAGGAAAGATGGTGAACCCAGTCTACACACTTTCAACATTCACTGCTCACTCTATACAAACTTATCTAACTGGCAAAAACACAGGATAGCACATAGGTTTCAGCTACTAGGATAACTGCTTGCTGATCATGAAAATGACCCATAACTGCTTCTTATTTTCATGAGTAATGTGGCCCTATCAGGTGTCTGCTGCTTAATGCGTTAGATGTATTCCATAATAGACTGTATTAAAGCATTAAAGCATGAGGATCAGTTCCATCTGTAATGCAGTCGATTTCAAATCTCACTAAGGTTGGAGGTGAGATGGTAGAGTGGAGATCTAGGGATGCAGAGCTGTGAATTACATTTCGGGTCGATAAAAAAAAAAGTGGCTGAACTGGTAATAGAAATGCGTCAAATGTTCAATGCACTGTCAGAGAGTTAATAAAATTGCTCACTATGAGTAAAATATGTACTTTAAGGAATAACCCATGAGTAGACCAGTAAAAGCTGTACTGCATTTTTCTTGTGTGTTTGTGTGATTCCTTGTTTTTAAAAGCATGCTATAACAATATCAAAGTTTTTCCATATCAGACACTTGTATTACACCGTTCGAGGGGTCAGGGCTGTTGTTGGACATGATATGCAGCGAGCAGAGTATTCTATGACCCTGTCACAGAGCATGCTGTAAGCTGATCTGCTGTGCAGGCATGACAGCTGCCTTCTGTGTGCCAGTGTGCAGCTTTTACAAATGAGTTCTAAAACAAAAGGTCTGAGGGGAGCATGTGCACCTAATCCTGTCAAACACAATACAAGCATTTAGCAACAGTCTATCTCACTCTTACGACAATTGATCTACAACTCAATTGTGAATTAACACAATTAATATCCACTAATTAAAGGTATTTATTATTTATTCTAGATGGAGAGGGTCACCCTCATGGGTGCAGTCATTTTGAGATCACATGACCAGCCAAAAATGACCAAAATAACCCCTATATTTTAGGGTCACTGAATATTGATCGGCTGTTCAGTATAACATCCAAGTCAACTCTTGTAACAACCAGAATATGAGCATGTGAGCTTCAGAAAAGATTTTGAAACCCCCACATTTAGTTCTTTGTAGGCCAGAGAGATACTGCAATAATTGCAGCTATATACTGCTATATAAAATTGAATGTATTAAAAAATCCTGAAAAAAAGCAGTAAATCAACCACAAACTGAACCCATTCAAGCACCGTGGCTCTTCCATTAAGCCATCAATGAGAGAGAGAGAGCAATGAGAAAATGTCGAGCTGAGAGAGAGTGAATGAGAGAGAGTGGCAAAAGGTCATACATTTCCAAGAGTAAAATAGCTTACTTTTTAAGAAATTCACTCTCTTTTCTAAGACATTTTTAGTATTACTGGAGAAAAATCCTTTCAAGGCAGCGCTCTCTTCTGTATGAATAAAATGAAACCCCATCCACCTGGATCTCGGTCTGCTAGAGTTATAGGGTGGCACATGCAGTACATAGGTTTACAAAATCCTACACACCTACACTTCACAAGCAAAGTCTCTAATACAATGAATGGATAACCTTAAAACTGTGATGGCACAAAGTTTAAGAGCCGATTTTTAACATTCTGCTCCCGAAACATTGTGCAACTGTGCACCTAGAACATAAATTAGTTTGATTTGCCATTACAAGTTATGCATGTAATCCAAACAAAAGAACAGGTGGCTGCAGTGGTTACAACCTTTACACCCACATTCCTGCTTACCAGACCCAAGAGTGCCGGCGGTATGAGTAGGTACCCAGACTCAGACAGGACTTTAAAAACCTCTCGTTGTCCGGCAGATTAAAATCCGTCATATTTAAATTCCCAGCAGATTCAGGAGTTGTCCAATGGAAGATCTTTGAACTCTAAACTCATCCTTCCACCAGTCAAAAACACTGGAGGGACTCGGGGCAGAGGAGAGATGGTTACTGTATCTGTTAGTGGGAGTCTCTGGTTGCATTGTCAGTCCGTCACGCTTCTACCTCCTCATGGGGTTGAGTATCATAGGTCCGCTCACACCTGCCAGAAACATTGTCTCTTGAGTGTACCGCAGCTCTTTACTTTCAAAACAGGAAGACGGTGGTCTCTGCTCAGCAGTAAACAAGAAGATCCGGAGTGTGGGGGGAAATCACACAGTGGGTAAGTCTGTTTCCAATCACACTTAGAGACAGAAGGCACGTACCTACTTTTCTTGCACAGTTTAAATATTACTCTGATGGAGTTTACCAACAAGTAGACTGTACACATGGTAACAGTCTAGAAAATGAAAAACCAGACGCCCCGCTGATCTCTGTGGTGATGAGGATTTATGCTTTATCCAAAATCCATTATAGTCGTATCTTCCTGTTCTAAAAGAGAGAGATTTGCAGATGATCCCTTTATTTAGTATCTCTCTGGCCCTATTTCGGTTCTATATTTAGGACTTTTTTTTAAGTTGTTATTGTAGCTTTATTTAGATTCTGGAAACCTTTTTTTATTTTATTTTTGGGTGCATTCTAAAACAAAGCTATGGTATAAGTGAACAACACTACAGTTTAAAAGTTTGAGGTCAGTAAGATGTGCATAATGATAAGACTAATAATACAGAGTAATACTTTTGTTCAGCAAAGATGCATTAAATTGATCAAAACTGACATTTATAACATTCAAAATGAATCCTGAAAAAATATATATATCACAGTTTCCACAAAACTAGCAGCACAAATGTTTTTAAAACTGATAAATAAATAAAATAAAAAAGGTTCTAGAGCAACAAATCAACCTACTTGAATGTTCTCTGAAGGATCACGTTACACTTAAGACCGGAATAATGGCTGGCAAAAATTCAGCTTTTACAGCACATTACCAAATGTAATTTTTAAATATATTACAACTGCAAACAGTAATAATATTTCACACTTTTTCTGTTAATGAATGTTTAATTAGTAAAAAAAACTTCTTTTAAACAAACCTTCCCAACCCCAAACTTGAACAGTACTGTACTCATTTAACTTTTCCAGCATTAAGTGGCATTTTTATTTTTATTCTCGTTAATTACTGACCTACCTCACCATCCATTTTTCTCCCACTATTTTTCCCAGCATGCACCACAGTATGAAGAAATCATGCTTATTACCACTTCACTGTTTACTGATATTTGCATTATTTGCACTGATGTTGTGTTTGTTGTTACTTTTGAGCTTAGTGTCAACATGTGTTGATAATTAAATGCGCTTATTCCTTTCTTGCAAATGTTTATTCATTATTATATGTGGCGCAAGCTGTCATCTCTTTATTCAGAAACCATCCTCATCTAAAAATAGCTTGCGGTTAAATCTCCTTAGGGACTGATGTGGTAGGGATTTTGATTCTCATCTCAGCGAGTCTGTTTACTAAAAAGATCAATTCACATTTGTTCGCTGTTTTGTTCAGTGGCTCTTTCTGCAAGTAGAATACTGTTTCCGAACACCAGTTTCCGACTTTTTGTGTCAGTCGGTGACTTTTTGTGTGTGTTCAGTGAATCTCAAGTCGTTCACAATATTTATTATTCATTATTAAAATATGGAGCTATACAAATCTGCAAAAATTGCTCAGCATTACATTTTATTAAAGAATAAAAAACAAGAATAATAGCCATAATACATTTCAATACCAGGTTTCAATAAGATCGTTATTTTGTGTACAGCGTCAGTCGTTTTTACACATTATTAGTTTTCTCTTTCTTTCTCTCCTTGTTGTGAATGAGACTAATGAATCAAATGACAGTCATCAACAGATCAACGTTCACAAATGAGATGCCCCAGTTCATTCAGTTTCTTCAAAATCAAGATGTCCCAGTTCATTCATGAATGAGGTGCCCTAGTTCATTCAGTTAGTTTACGAATGAGATGCATGGAAGCAAAACAGATCAATTAATTCACTTAAGATTTGTTCAACAAACTGTTTTTCTTCTAAATATGACACATATTGCAACAGTAAAATATTCTTAAAACGGTCATATGATACGATTAAAATTTTCCATTTCTCTTTGGAGTATTACAAACTCTTGGTGCATAAAGATCTGTAAAGCTGCAAAGACTAAAGTTTCAAAACCAAAGAAATATTATTTATAAAAGTTAAGAGTCAACCACACACTCCTAAAACAGCTCTTTCCAACACGCCACCACATCTCTACATTACGTCACAATGTGGGAAGATTTGCATAACTCTGCCCAAATGTTCATGCAAAGAAAGAAGATGTAACTTTTATTCTCGCTGTTGCCGCCGCCGCCATGTTCTGAAGACGCTGTGTTTCATTTGGTACTTTTTTTAGCCTTCCAAAAGAGGACACAGCTAGGTTAAGTTGTATTTACAACACTGTTCCAGAACAGTTCAACCCAAATGTTCAGATGTGTGCAGCACATTTTGCGGAGGACAATGACTGTTTCGTGAGAGAGTAGCCTACAATGCCAGTGTCTGTTTCTATAAAGTAGAGCAATTCTAATTTTGCAATGACAGTCTGCAGACAACACATAAAAAGACAGTATAAGTAATTATAATCCGTAATTATGTCCCCACTGGATCCAACAAATGACCTGTTTGTAATGGGTTTTATTGGTTTTGTCTCATTGCGAATTGGGACACCGCATCACAGTAAGTTAAGGGGCATAACATTTCAGTCACATGCTTAAGGCATTTGGACAATCACAATGCACTGGATAGCTGGCCAATTAGAGCACACCTCGCTATTCAGACTGACAGATCAACGCATTTCAGAAAGGCGGGGCATAGAGGAGAAATGTCTTGGTTACGTATGTAACCCTCGTTCCCTGAAGGAGGGAACGGAGACGTTACGAATGGGCTCTCACCCGAGAGCCCAATCACCTTCGAGTGGTACAAAACGAGCCAATGGTACACAAAGTACCTTTGTCTGCAGAATTTACTTCGCGAGCTCCACCCCGCAGAGCGGGTATATAAGGAGCAATGCGAGCAACTCGCATTCAAGTCTTCGCTGAGGAGCCGAGCCAGTGACCCGGCCGTTCAGCGGAACAGCGATGTGGCAAGGGGATGTAACATCTCCGTTCCCTCCTTCAGGGAACCAGGATTACATACGTAACCAAGATGTTTCCTTTCAGTCGGTCACATTCGACGTTACGAATGGGGTCCCTTACAAAACGCCATATGGCTGTCTTCCAGCGACCCGTGTGAGTGATAGCACCCTGTAGTGAGGCCAGCACGAGTGAGGGCCTATAGCTCGTACAGAATACAATGGGTAGCATATTCCAGCTGGACAGATGCTAGCAGGCTGCCTGCCCGTGGGAGGCAGGTATCTACCAAGGTGGTGATACATAAGAACTCTGAGGTACCCAGCCCGCAGGGTGGAAGTTTCAACGACAGAACTGGCAAGGGGCTTGCCAAGGGAAAGACACATGCTGCGGAGAGACTTACTGTGGACATACACATGTGGATCCTTACTGGCCCGAAGGGGCGAGTACCCAGGAGGACACGGGCTCTACACAGAGATTGTAAAATCTCGCAAATGTGTTAGGTGTCGCCCAGCCCGCAGCTCTACAGATGTCTGCTAGCGAGGCGCCATGCGCCAGCGCCCAGGAGGAAGCTACACTCCTAGTTGAGTGAGCTCTCACCCCTAGGGGGCATGAGCCTGATAAGCCAGGACAATAGCATCCACTATCCAGTGGGATAACCTCTGCTTGGAGACAGCCTTTCCTTTCTGCTGGCCTCCGTAACAGACAAAGAGCTGGTCTGAGGTCCTAAGGCACCGAGTTCTGCCAACGTAGGTGCCAAGCGCACATACTGGACAGAGCAGCGCCAGGGCTGGGTCTGCCTCCTCTAGGGGCAGCGCTTGCAAGTTCACCACCTGATCCCTAAAGGAGTGGTGGGAACTTTGGGCATGTACCCAGGCCGGGGTCTCAAGATAACGTGAGAGGTAGCCGGCCAGAATTCCAGGCACGCTTCGTCAACTGAAAATGCCTGCAGGTCCCCGACACTCTTCACCGAAGC
This sequence comes from Carassius gibelio, assembly GCF_023724105.1. NCBI lineage: Eukaryota > Metazoa > Chordata > Actinopteri > Cypriniformes > Cyprinidae > Carassius > Carassius gibelio. Next base: position 18,835,874 of record NC_068376.1, read on the forward strand.
CAAAGCCAGCCAAAGCGGCCAGCTGTGTGCCAGGGCGTCCGGGCCGAGGGTGCCCTCGGTCAGGGAGTAAAACAACAAGGTAATTTGTGTACCATTGGCTCGTTTTGTACCACTCGAAGGTGATTGGGCTCTCGGGCGAGATCCCATTCGTAACGTCGAACGTGACCGACTGAAAGGGAACAATAATGTACTGTATGTGGAAAATATTGTGTTTTTTGAACCTTAAACCATGTAAACACATTACATTACACCAAATACACAAAGAGTTACAAGCAATCAAAGCTTTTGCATATAGATTGTCTGCAAGCTGTAACATCAACATAAATAAAACAGGGACAAAAATCCAAAATCAGATCCCGATGTCTTCCTTAACCTGAATGAAGCACGTTGATGTGCATCCTCTTGCTTTTGTTCTGGTTGATGTGTGTGTGCACTCTTCTGGGAAAAGCACATACAAGGAATTTTACCCTTTATGATGTCATACAGGGCCACATTCAATAAAAAACTTTCTGAAATGTATACGAATCCTGAAGGAGTGTATTTGGCACAGAAATACTCAGTCAAACATCAAACAAATTTTTTGAGACTGTGGTCATGTTTAGCACGAGAATCCAAATATTTAGCAATTTAAATAAGTCAGATAATATAATTAGACATCCCCCTTAACAGCTGTTTAAATATTTAGTCCTTGTGTTTCAGAATTATACACAGACAGAAAACGATTGCATATTACAAAATTATAATTGCCTTCCAATTAGCTTGTGACCTGATCTGTGAATTATTCAGATAACTACCACAATTTCACAAGTTGTCAGTCTGAAAGACAGCTGTGAAAATCAAAGCACATTCCAAAGATGTTAGGCATAATACAAATACTTCCAATAGGAAAAGTATATGAAACAATAACAATATGGTTTGGATATGCGAACAACTGTTGGCTCATGTTATCAGGAATTAACAGTATCTGTGTGACCAAAATGAAACTTAAGAAAAGAGTAAAAGATGATTATTTTGAAGAAACAGAGGTCTGTGTATTAAAATGGAGTATAGCTGCCCCTGTCAATCATATCTAAAGCTATGTCATGGTTACCAGCTCAAAATGGCTCAGTCCAGAGCACAGCTGACCATACAGCTAGACGGTGTTAGCTGCCATAAATCATTTCAAGCACACAACATCAACAACATTAGCTAGCTATTTTGAAATGTTACTGAGAGGTATGAGACACAGCTAACTGTGATATTTAAAAAATAATGAAAATCATGTTAAAACATAATGGTACCTTAATGCTGGTGGCCACCAGCCATAAAACAGAAAAAAGGAGAAGGAAGTCTGCAGGAAGTGCTGATCAAAAGTGAGTTTTTTCTTTGTACTGCATGCTTTTGTAGAGTTTTGGTTACAAACTCTCTGCCTCCCTACATTTATATTTTGAGGTTCACCGGATAAAAAGAGAAAACCCAATAATGCAATTTGATCGCATTATTATTATTATTTTTATTTTTATTTTATTTATTTATTTATTTTTTTTGGGGGGGGGGGGGTCTATAGATATTGCAATAATATCATTATTTTGAATTAATTTGGCCTCAATATTCGTGTAGTAAAAATCTGATATTGTGACATTGTGCACTAGTTCACATATACTTACATATTACTTACATATTTAGCATATTGTCGAAAAAAGATCTCTAGGCTGAGAGGTTTTGTATGTTGATTTTACATTACTTATTCTATTAACTGGTTCACATTGGAGTGCCTGGTTATTAATCATACTAGACTGAATTTTTTTTATTATTATTATTATAAAAAATAAATAAAACTGATAGAAATAGTCGACAGCCCCAGTTGTAACATTTTTGTTGTTGTTGTTGTTTCTTGAGTTAACTTAGTCTGTTGTAAAAGGAAATCATTTTAACTGCAAAATGCTGCCGTTAGATCAAAATTGGATATTGGTTTTATTAATTTCTTGTTGCTGGAGAATAGGACATCAAAATGCGCAGATGTATCCTCAGGATGTGAATTTGCATCAGGCTTCTGCAGGTGCTTTTTACTACAGCTGAGACGATACCTGTTTTGGACACAGAAACCCATGCTGGAACTTCATCTTAGAGACAAACTTGGCTATCAAAAGGCTGGAACATGACACACAGCTGTTGGACATATGTACTCAAGGGATGGAAGCTGAGTGCACTCAAACTTGCCAAAGGCCTATCCTGTTGGCAAAGTCAATGCCATATGCCGCTTGGACTAGTGTATAGTTTCTTCAGCTAGGCTTTAATGCAAGGACAAAAGCAATCAATCGTCAGACATAATGGTCTATCAGTCTCCAATCAGATTTGTACAACTGTGCTTTTGAACTCAGTCTGAATTTGGCTTAAGTCGTCAAGGTGACTGTGCTTCATGCGCATGAATTTGTCTCCAAAGCATAATTAGACAATTTTCGAAAAAACTAAAACCACACTACCACAGAAATCTGCCCATTAGGCAAGCAATTTGTTTGAGAATGATGTGCCGCTACCAAGGTAATGACATCTGATTAGGTCAAAGAACCAATTTTGGAGGAGGAATTGAACAATGGCCATATAAAATGATGGTGTTCCTGAATCAACAAAATGTCCAGTCACCCCATTTTGGCAGAGGATATCATTTTGATCTCTTTTACCGTGTGTCTGTACATCCAGAGTACTGTATGTGAGCAGTGTCTAGTGAAAGTGGAGCGGGGAGCAAAGCTGCATGATTATGGCTGGAACAAGAAGAGGTTTATGTTGGAGCGTCTGTGTTTTCTCTCATTTCAAGTTCACTCTCCAGCCAAGCATAAAGCACAAACCTGCAAGTCAGCAGGAATTCATCACATTAAACAGAGTTAATAGATTATTAGGAGTCAGACTAAAATGTAAAAAAATATATATTGTAAAATATTGTAAAAAAACAACAAATAAAAATAATGGCACATTTAAAAAAAAAGGTTAAATTAATGAATATTAGTCAATGCATTAGGTTTGACTTGATATTAAACTAACAATGAACATATTTTCCCGCTAATATTTATTAATTAAGCTTAGTTGATTTAAATGCACGATTGTCTATTGTCAATTCATGTTTGTTCATTATATTACCAAAAATATATTATATATAGCGTTCAGCTGAAAAGTTTCAGGTCGGGAAGGTTCTTATTTTATAAAGAAGTGAATACTTTTATTTCAGCAGGAATGCGCTGAATTGACAGCAAAGACTTTTCAATCGCTACAAATATTTTCTACTTCAAATAAATGCTGTTCTTTTCAAATTTCTATTCATCGAAGAATCCTGGGGGGGGGGGAAGTATCACGGTTTCCACAAAAAATATTAAGCACAATTGGTTTCAACATAATAATAATAATAAGAGAGGAGAAGAAGAAGAAGAAATGTTTCTTGAGCACAAAATCAGCATATTAGAATAACCAAAGGAGTAATGGCTGCTGAAAATTCAGCTTTGTCATCATATGAATAAATTCTAATATTCAAATACAAATTAGTTATTTTAAATTGTAATAATATTTCACAATATTACAGTTTTTACTGCACATTTGATGAAATAATGCAGTATTGTTAAGAACAAGAGACTTCTTTCAAACACACACACACACACAAAAAAAAACACTACTGTACCACAGACTTGAATGGTAATGTATAAAATATTTGTTTTGTGATTAAACACTAATATTATTGTCATGGTGTGTCTTTTTCATCTCTTATTTGTTAACAGTGACAAAAAAAACTCTTCAACAAGACATTTCTATCAGTAATTTTGTTGACACAATCAACACTATCCTTTTTTTAAAGAGCTCGCTCTCATATTTTTCTAAACCTGGTCATCCTATTGCTGTAAGTAGTGTTTTTCTGAGTCAAAGTACCAATATTAATGCTGTAACTAAAAACCGTAACATTAAACACAATCAAGGTTTACGCAGCTTTATCTGTAGAATGCAGAAGTTTTTCTCACATTCATGTCAAACTCGCACACACAACCATCCATCCCGCCAGTCAAGATCCAGTCACTTCAAGCGTCATCTGTGGCTTTGTTCAGCAAATAAAAGATGATTCACACATGCTGCATTATGAATCACTAGCAAAACTTGGATCCTCTGGATGCAGCGGATCCACAGCATTCATGATGAAGTGCGAACAACGTCACCACAGTTCAATGACGTGGTATTCATGCTCATGCTAGTCATAATCACGCAAGTCCACGCACGGTCGTCGAGGCAACCTCGTCACGTAATCCCTTTAATGTCCTGTCTTTGTTTCCATGGCAACCAGGTTTGTGATTTTGCCCCTCCCAAAGCAAATCTACACCTAGTGTGTCTTGCATGTGTGGGTAAGTGTTAATATCTGTAACATGTGGAGAACACACATTTATAACATCCAGTGGCTTCCAGTAGATAAGGTCAAATTGCTATACAGACCAATTGGCATTACTATAAGAATTTTAGCAATATAACAAACATGCAATTTCATTCTTGTGTATTTAGCATGTACTCCTCTGTGGTTAGAGGTGATAGTTGTGCTTTACACTGGTACAGATATTAGCAATGTTGCAAAAATCTGACCCAGGTATATGGATGGTGTGCTGTCACCATACTAATTGGCTGGGTTAACAGATTACTGTGAAACAACGCCAAGATAGCACAGACGTCCAATAAACTAGCGTATATGAAAGAGGTGCATGTGCACACTCACACACAAAGTCTGCGTCAAACCCACGGGAAACATTCAATGGTAATTCTGAAATGACCTCACAGAATAAGTGCTAAATAGTGATACAACCAAATAGAGGCAATGTTTTTCCCAGAAGATGAAACATTAGCTCATCGTCATGAAATTTATTACACATCTGGCTACATGACTAAGGATCTGATTTACTGAGGGTTTGCGTGGATAACAACACATGCAAATTTAATCCACTATAATAACATAGTTTATTTAGAGTACTGTCTTTTTTAGATGCATGTTTTTATGGGCATGCATATAAGTTGCAAATTATGTATAATGCACTATAGCTGCTGTCTTTGTGGCCAAACTTGAGCATGGAGAATAGATATAGTGTAGACCCATCCAGTGCCTTAAATGTATTAATGTGATACAAAATGGCTTCTAGTGAGCTTTTTAAATAAATGTAATTTATTCAGAATTACATTATTGAATTATCTTTGTTATTATATGAAGGTACACTACCGTATTGTCCGGACTATAAGTCACACTTTTTTTCTTAGTTTGGCTGGTCCTGCGTCTTATAGTCAGGTGCAACTTATTTATCAAAATTAATTTGACATGAACCAAGAGAAATGAACTAAGAGAAATTAACCAAGAGAAAACATTACTGTCTACAGCCGCCAGAGGGCGCTCTATACTGCTCAGTTCTCCTGTAGTCTACACTGAAGACATAGAGCGCCCTCTAGTGGCTGTAGACAGTAATGTTTTCTATTGGTTCTAAATAAATTCGACTTATAGTCCAGTGCGACTTATATATGTTTTTTTTTCCTAATCATAACGTATTTTTGGACTGATTCGACTTATACTCAGGTGCGACTTATAGTCCGAAAAAATACGGGTACTGATTTTTTTTTTTTATTATTATTATTATATTAAGACTTTTATTCAGATAGGATGCATTCAATTGTTCTAAAGTGACTGTGAAGACATTTATATTGTTAAGAATTTCAGCCTTTTTAAATGCTGTGCTTTTAAACTTTCTATTCATTGTATCATGAAAAAAAGTGTCACCATTTCTGTATCAAGCAGCACGGCTGTTTTCGAAATTTAAAATAAATTATATGAAATGTTTCTTGGGCTCAGAATCAGTACATTATATGTCTCACACTTACAAACCAATACACGGAAAATAATATGTGGAATAGAATGCTCACCACCACTCAAAGATAGATTAAACAATCTACTTCAGAATGAATGTCTCTCAGTGGCTATTTGAGATGATTCTTACTGGCTAAATGCACGGGATGACCTGCATCAGATATATGATGTGCACCTGCTAGGCTTTCTATGTGTATAAAATGTGTTCAACCAAATTGAATTTGACCTGTTTGCAGACAAAAGACTGTAGATTTAACTTTAAAACCAACAAACAGAAACAGACGTGCATATGCGCTTGCTAATTTGTAAGTCTGTGCTGAATTGGGCCCTTTCTAGTCACTGGGCATGACGCAAGCTAAACAAAAGATCTTTCTGTTGCCATGACTCAAAGGCATCAGATGAATGATATGTTGCTCTTTCCCCTTTCTTTATCTCATCTGGACAGGAAGCCCCTTCAAAAAAATCCCCCTGCACTTCCTCTCATACCTGAGAAAACTGTGTCACAATTACATACACAAGGACAGATTCTTCTAAAATCCTTCATTGAATTAAATGATTAATAAAACCACATCATTAAATGCAATTACATTCTTTGCAATAATATTTTAGATTCTATTAAATTTTCTGGCATTTAGCAGACACCATAAACCAGCACAAAAAGGCTTCTAGGAAAGAAAGACAGATGATCAGCATCAAACGGTCGGGAATCCCACTTTGTGATGCATTTGCAAAAGCGTTAAGCAATCCTCCGCACTTTACATCCTCTGCCATTGCTAAATCACTCTTGATATTCTCCTAATCAATATGAAATACATTTCGCAAGTGCTGAGTGCTGTGTATAAGGGAAAAATTAAGGGTCGTTCCAAGAAGAGTGAAGCATGCACTCAGCGACACTTATCTCAGTGTGATGTATCTTCAGAGGAACAATCACTTCAGAGCACACGAGAACTGCCACTGCTCCAAACGCTTCTCATGTTAGAATTAAACCACTACAAATATCACGATAAGTGCAAACTAATTCCCTTTAGAGGTCTAAGTGACCCATTTTAAAGATGATGATGGTGGTTAAAAATGACATTCTATCTGGTTACGTGAATTCTTTTATTTTAAAGCTAGATGTGTGATGGATTTTGTAGCAGGATTGGCCGTCATTCAGAACTGAATTAAAAACGACTTTTGAATTTACATTTGATTCCTGAATTTGCTGGTAACAAACGGGATACAGAACTACAATTAGACAGACTTACTTTTTTAGTTTGAATATTTCATTACATAAAAAAAAAAAGGCTGGAAAAAATCTTCATTTTCCAGAACAGAATATAAAAAAAATGTGGTAAGCAAGATTATTATTATTATTATTATTATTATTATATATTATTTTTGTTGTTGTTGTTTTTAGAAGAAGTATCTTTAGCTCACCAGGGCTGCATTTATTTGATCAAAAATATTATTGCAAGTTAAAATGACTTTTCTATTTGAATATATTTTAAAATGTAATTTATTCCTGCAATGTAAAGCTACATTTTGAGTCTTCAGTTTTTATATTTCTAGTCTTCGGTGTCACATGGTCCTTCAGAAAACATTTTAATATGGTGATTTGAAAACATTTCTTACTATTATAAATAAGTTTTTTTCAACTATTATTGTACATGTTGAATAAAAGGTTCAACAAACTATTTGTTTGAAATATATCTTTTTTTACTAAATTTAGTTAATTTTTTTTACTAAATTACTAAATTCCATTTCAATTCCTGTGGCATGTGGCCAATGCATTTCTAATTCACCATCACCAAAATAATGCGTTCTTAGCAAGCATGCATGTGATCTCATCTCAAAATACCTTCCTGAATAGGAAAGCATTGTTAGCTAAAATGGAACAGTACCAGTTAACTATAAAGTATGTTGGCTGGAAGAGCTGTGATAAAATATCCCATTGTAATCTTTGCCAGCACTACCCAGGAAAGCTTTCAGTGATGGAATGACATCATCAGTGACGATGGTTCTTTTGTGAAGACTGTGTGTGTAAAGGCTCCTTTTTCCACATGCCATTGTTGCACGGCACCGTCTGATACCCCCAAGTGGACCAGTGTTACACCCCCTCCACATACAGGAGATGTCACATCACATCTCCTGGAGTCTGGCTCGACTAGAACCCATGGATCGAATCACAGCATCACAGAAAATATAACCTATTACATAATGCCAAAGTAAAGCCAACTTCACTGATCTTTCTGTGCAAGAACCAATGATTAATACCACACCTGAAAACCCTTTTCTTTGTACAAGCAGGAGTGCAGACCTTTGAACGAGTAGAGAACTGAAAAAAGGCTTTCTTCTTTCTCAAAGTATCATTGTGCTGCAAAAGGCACTGAGAATTTCAGCAAATTACGAAAATGGAAAGAATGGCCATGTTCAAAAGATTCAAAAGAAAGGGCACTTTACTGTGCTCACGAAAATTAAAATGCTTTTATCCTTTGTTTACCAAACTTGTATTACTTCCTTTCTTCAACAGAACACAAAAAGATCAATTTAGCAAAATTTTGACACTGCTCTTTTCCTTGCAACGAAAGTGAATGGTGACCTGAGGCTGTCGAACTCCATGTGTGTGAGTAAACAATGACAGAGTTTTCATTCTTAGGTGAACTATGCCTTTAAGAAAAGCCATCACCACACTTCTGAGAGTGATACTTGAAGAAAGCAAACTAATGCAAGCCAGAAGTTCTTATTTTAAGCTACAGTGCCAAATGTAGCTGTTTGGGCGAATAGAAGTGAACGAACATGTGAAGTCTGTGTCTGTGTAGACAGTGTATACGTGACTATAAATGGTAGCCTTTGATAAGTACTGCCTTGAAGGGATTTATAAGATTCATTTCATGAGCAATTTTCTTAAAAGAGCACGTATTAAAACATGAAAGATGACTGAGTGGAGTAAGTCGGTGAATTGATATTAAAAATGGTCTCATAAATCTCAGGGAAATGCCTGCCAAATAGAGACAAACCAGATCAAAGGTGAAGAACAGAGGGAGGGGAAAACAATTAAAGCATGCGGCTGTCTATCACACCTAGCATATAGTAGCAGATTCCTGTACCTGGAATAAGTCTGAATTATAATATTTTTGCACAAACATGAAGAAGATAGGGCTTATGAGAAAGACCTTATTTACTCTACCTAACGACATCATCATTTGTTGTATGTTTTTGAAAGTCTTTTATACTCACCAAGTCTGCATTTATTTGTTAAAATACAGTAAAAATACTAATATAAGATTAGGTGCTCAAATAACATATTTTTGTGGAAACTGATACTTTTTTGTAGGATTCTTTGATGAATAGAAAGTTCAAGAGAACAGCATAATTGGCACAGAAGTCTTCGTACTGTAATATTACAAATGTCTTTCCTGTCCCTTTCCTTTTTTTGATGAATTTAATCCTTGCTGAATAAAAGTATTAATTTCACTATATCTCTCATCTCTCTCCAAGAATTCAAGTCATCTTTATTTCTATAGAGGTTTATATAATACAGATTAGAGCTGTAATCGGGCCAGAAAAGTTAGCCCCGACAGGACCCGAGCCCGACAGGTTTCGGCCCGAGCCCGACAAGTACATTTTAATTGACAGCTTTTTAAAAGCCCGAACCCGTTTACAGCCCGACACTATTCAAATATGCGCGCACACACAGCTCTTTTGCCTTTTGTCAAAAATGAGTCATTTATACATGTTTTAACACAATTTATTCATAACTAACGTAGACTAGACCACTTGGAAGTTGGAATAAAGAAATAAAATAAGTCCTCTGTAACATCTTAACATCTCAGCACTCTAAATAGATATAGGCTTATTTAGCCTATAAATAGACCAACACACCAATAAAAATTTGTCTTTTTTAACAAATTAAATTAAGATAAATTTTAAATTAAGATGGGTATTTGGCAATAACGAAATTAAGATAAAGGCTCCGCCGGATTTGCTTCGCCACTAGCAGCTGACATTTAATTAAAGAGTAATGTCAACGTTAGCGTATATACTCTGTCCACATTATGCATTTAAGACTCAATTAATATTTAGTTATCATTTAAAAAACCTTTACTAACAGAGATTAGGCTAAGCCCAGTTTTTGTGGAGGAAAATGATTGAATCCACTGTAGATGGCTTCAGCGCGCTCCTGCGCTCACTGATGGTGTGTCATTATTCACTCATTATTCTCATTATAAACACGGTCAAAACTTTTCCACACCTCAGACTTTGCTTTAGCTGCTGGTGCTACCAAAACGTAATCGTCAGAAGCAAGCCTCCGTTTCACCTACTCAGCATCCATTTTCGCATTTTCTCGCGCTAATCGAAACACATCACATGACCGCTCGTTCACCTCGCAAACCGGAGCTCAAGTCAGGCGGCAAGGAAATCGACCGGAAGTTGAAGTCGGCCGCGTGCCGCCATCTTGTAGCAGAACTTCACTTACATTAGCATTCCCATTAACCTCCCATTCATTTTGGCGTCACTTTGACAGCGAATAACTTTACATCTGAGGCGTTTAAAGACTCCATTTGTCGATTATTTATTTCTAAAGATACACGACAATGTATAAAGGGCTCCATTACCTTTTATGTTACATTATGGCCCCATAGAAACAGTTTTTGTAAAAATAGGCTAACGATTGCATCATAACCACTCGACTCTCTGTCGCACAGTAGAGAAATTACCTTACAGACAGGAGGAGAAGCTCGCAGGCAATTAACTTAATTTGGCGTACTGGCGTTACATTTTAAAATACTATACAAAATAATTAATTAGAATACTTACTCCTGCTCACTCACGCCAAAGAACTCCCCGCTCAAGCTCGCCGTCTCTGCAAGATTAACGATGGCAGTTTGCACGCACAGCCACTTAGAAGATTTACATCTGTCAGACAGGTTGCTGACGTCATCAAGCTTAGTTTGAGTTTGCACGTCAGAAACGGAAGTGCTAAAAATAGCAAAAAATGGGCTTCACTTGTCTCAATTGAGTTCCAATGGGGTCGCTGTGTCCATTTCTTTTACTGTCTATGGCTCAAGCCCAAGTCCGCGTAAGATTATATAAATTAAGCCCGAACCCGACCGAACCAAAGCAGCTTCAATGAGATAAACACGGGAAAATAAAATTATTTCAACAGCATCAACCATGGACTCAACTCAATAGAGCATCACAGTCCTGCCCACAGCCCGAGAGAGTTCTGGTGCCGGAAGTAAATTTCCCATTCATTTCTCCCATTGACCTTCGGGAAAATCCGTATCTTAAGAGTTTTAGAGCATGTGTGAGGATAACCAGCTACGGCTGAACTCATAAGCATATAACATATCATTTTGAGTGAAAAAATTAAGAGAAAATCCAAAAAAGTCAAAGGTACAAGACTGTGTACATATTTTCATTTCGAGCGCAGGAACTACTCATCCCATAAACCACCGCGCCTCATTGAATTCGACTGAAGCCCACAGCCGCGAACGAGCCTTTTGAGCGACTTCCAAATCTGATGACGGCCGCTCGTGCTAACTTTTTCCTCCAGTGAATTTTATTTTATATAGTGAATGTAGTGAATTTACAATCATGTAAATAAATAGTGTTTTATATAGGTATTGTGTATTGATTTTTATATTTATTATTGTGTATTTTATATATGTGCGTGTGTGAAAGTAGTTAACAATAACGTCAGCAACATGGTGCAGTGCTTTGTACCTGACTGCAATCACCGCTCAGTCATCAACACATGTCGTTGCCATTACATAAATGTTCAGTAAATGCACAAAAAGGTATGCCTAGGCTAAATATTGTTTTGTCAGTGGCATTATAAAATGCTTGATAAGACTCATACCATATGAAGGCTACAGTAGCCTAGCTAAGTTACCAACCTCCCTACAAAACTCTCATGGCAGCCAAGGAGATCAAGATTGTATTGATAAGTCTATCGTGCAAAAACGCAACACAGGTTTTTATTTTATTTTTTTATTTTATTAATGATCTTCAGTCTTCACGGACCTTCGCGGGGTTTAACCAGACGGTTACACGAGCTCCACCAATCAGATGAATCACTGTGGGATTGTTCAGGATTGTGGGTAATGAAGTACTTAGCCAAGACATCACAAATAAAAGGCATTTATATCAAAACAAGGTTAGTGCCCCATGATCCATTTGCGTTTATATGAGCATATACTATCGCTTAGTACTGCCGTAGCTGGTTTTAAGTCTACCATGTATGGTTACGTTTTTATGGCTTATACCCCAAATGTCAATGCAGAAATTACATTGAATTTTTACTTCCGGCACCAGCTGTGGGCGGGACTGTGATGCTCTATAATGCAGACATAGTAGCAGACAATTTAGAATACATGGTAACCCATGTATAGTAGATATTTTTTATGCAAAAAAATCATTAGGATAATGAGTAAAGATCATGTTCCACAAAGATATTTTGTAAATTTCCTACCGTAAATATATAAAAACTTTCTCAAGATTTTTTTTTCAAATAGTGGTATCTCGGCCACTATATATATATATATATATATATATATATATATATATATTGTCTTTTGAGTTTTTGTATGTAGGCTATGTGTATTAAGTGTTGTCTCTAAATGAGAAGCATCATGATGACAGTCTGAATTAATTGTCCCAGTGGGATAAATAAAGCTCTAAACTATAAATGTTATATTATTGCAACACTATTTAGGCAGATCTAATTTCACAAGGCACAACAACTGATATTTTAGTTATGAAGTTATGATAAGTAATACAAGTTATGAGCATGAATACTGAAATAAATGCGATTGGATACAAAAAATAAACAGTAAACTACAAAATAATATAAAAAAAGCTCTTTTTAGCGCTGCAAAAAAAAAAAAAAAAAAAAAAAAAAAAACACTCCTTTCTAATTCACTAAACTGTATATCAGGTTTCAATACATTAGACATGTTCACATTCATTATCATGATAGAATGTAGAATCAAATCAAACAAAAGAGTCTTTACACATTGTAAATGCCAGTGAAATCAAACACTATCCATTTTGCCATTTCCAGTATTGACGAGAGACAATTAACCTCTGGGTGAACAGTCTGGCTGGTTACAGGACGCAAATGCCATGGAGCTTGTTTCCAGGGTAACCCTCACGGCCGTCCCTAGTACCACTTTCCGCTACCTACACCCAACATAAAATATTGATCAGTGGATAGAAATGGGCTTGGTGATGTTGAACCTGCAAAGTTAGATTTGATTTGTTTGAACCTCTTCAGCCACAATGTTTCCTCCAGGCCATTTCACCACAAAAGTCCCTGACACTGTTAGTGGAAAACAGAGTTGTTCAATTTGATTAGTTGTGGTAAATGAAATGGAACGCATTAAGTAAAGGACACAGAATTGGAACACAGAGAAGAATGCAATTCAATGGAACTAAACAAAAACCCTTTAGCTAAAATAACACCTCACCGAAATATATTTTTGCTATAGGAAAAAGTGAACAAAAAATTAGCTCTGTGGATCTTGATACAGAGTAGCAGCCACAAATGAAATTGTAATAATAATACGATGTCTATACAACTCCAAGACATGTCCAAGTGTTGTTGTTGCTGTTTTTATCCCCTCCTAAAGGTTTTTTATGAGACACGTTAAAAACTTAAATGTTATGTTACTGAACAGGGACAAGAGAAACAAAGCTGAGTGGCCCCAAGAAGCTGCTTGTGCAACAAAAGGAGATGGTAATTTCTAGAAGGTGGTATAAGTAGCCTGTAATTAAAAAGCTTATTGCCTCACTTTGACGGCAGCAGTGAAATAGATTCTGCATAAGTAATAGCGGCCACACCACTGCCAATTCCTCAGTAGTGTTATTGCAGAGTGATATATGATACCAGAGGTAAGAGTGTATATCTCCCATCTCATTAACTTCACCTCCTCTTATGTAAGAGTTGGATCTCACTCGCTAATAGCTCAAAGAGATATGGGGAAAGAGAGAAAGACACAGAGAACAAGACAAGAAGTTGTAGAGAGTTCGAAGACATTGGCACTAACCTCAACCCTGATTAAAAGCATGAAAAAGAAAAAAGAAACAACATTCATGTGATAATTAAATGAAAACACAGAATTGAACAGCAGTCACTTTTACATGACCTTAACAGATGGACCAATAATTAAAGGTAATTCAATATCAAATGACTTTAACAACTATGGCAGAGATAGATTATGCAGATATATATCGGATGATGATTGATTCTCTATTCAGCGGTAAATTCCATCAGGTGCTTGATTTCACATAGATATTAATCGTGCACCCCTAATACATAGATAGATAGATAGATAGATAGATAGATAGATAGATAGATAGATAGATAGATAGATAGATAGATAGATAGATAGATAGATAGATAGATAGATAGATAGATAGATCGATCTATCTATTCACAAAATTACAAAAATGTACATTAAAATTCAAATAAAAACTGAAAGCATAAAATAAAAGATAATTAAGCAAATATTTCATTTTACTTTTTTTCATTAATAAAAAACGGAAAAATACATAAAACAAATAAATAATTTACAAAAAAAAATGGGCTAAGTAGAAATATTTATTTTTAAAGAGTAAAAATGACAAAAGCACATAAAATGACTAAAACTTACACTAAAATTCAAAATAAAAACAGAAAATATAAAAATAAAAGCTAATTAGTAAAATAATTCGAAATCATTTATAAATACTGCAACAACATATACACAGTACTAAAATAAGAGACAGACAGACAGATCCCAGTAGGATAATGTATGTGGCAAGTGGGGCGGGGCCGAGAGGCGTGGGAACGAGGAGTGAGGCCAGGTGTAGTGATTGAAGATGAGCTGCACCTGCGCCCCACCACCAGTATCAAGTCACATGTAGGAGATGGAAGGATTTAAAACTGGAGCGACGACCGTGAAGGACGAGAGAGGACCAGGCCTGGGACATTATTTTATGTGTTTGCTTTTTATTTATGCGCACCAGTCGTCCGTATTTTTAAATTATTAAAGTGTTTTGATTGTGCGCCGGTTCCCGCCTCCTTCTTCCCGATGAGTATGGAGATTTTATCGTTACAATGTAATAGTAACTGTAACATGTATATGAAAAAATGAAGGTGTATACAGTCATCATCATGAATATCATCATCATCACCATCATTCAAACGATTTTTTGAAGTAATATCCATCACTACATCCATCACCACATGTGCCGTCAATGGGTCTGTTATGCGACTGTTCTTCTTGCTGCCAAACGCCCCCGTTCCCGCCTGCCTCTCTCTCCCTCTCTGTCCAGGAACACTGCAAATGTGGTGGCACAGATGGCAGCAGTTGGTCGAGCTGGTGCCGTCTGTGAACAGGGGTTCAGCAACTTTACCCAGCAGCAATGAACATGAGGGCCGAGAGGGGCATGGAATGGCCTGCCCCACATATTAATAGAGGCATAAATAGATTACTTTTCAACCTGTTCCACCTGTTTCTCTGGGGCCTAGACTTTGCTCCTCTTTGCCTGAATCCAAATACAGAGTGACATGTATGTTGAATTATTTATGGCCACAGTCAGTCACGACTCTACACTGAACTAAAATGCTATTGTCTTGAGAAACTGACGCTGTGATCAGCAAAATTTAAGCATGCACACCAGCTTGCTGTTTATATGATATTATTTGTTCATATTATTTAAGCTGGGTGCTTAATGTAATGAACGCTGTCAGCACACACCATATATTTCTGCTATTAGGAAGGACAAAGATGGAAGGTCATAGGCACTGATGTAATGAAAATATTATGCCTGGATACTTAAATGAGAAAACAGCAAATTTTGAGAAAAAACATAGTTTGAAAGATTTATATATATATTTTTTATCTACTTTATGAAATAATTAGGTACATTATGGGTAAATTGCTCATTCATTATAATCAAAATTATTAGCCTATGTCTTACAAAGCATTTGGTTTTTTTTTTTTATGAAATACTTTTAGATTACAAAATATTGATTTCAAATTAATGTTTTTCTTTTGATCTTTGTATTCATCAAAGAACCCTGAATAAATGTATCACTGTTTCCACATCTGTTTTTAACATTGATAACAAGAAATGTTTCGTGATCAACAAATCAGCAAATTTTAGAAGACTGGAATAATTGCTGCTGAAAATTCTGCTTTGCAATCAAATGAATGCAGTTCATATTGAAATATATGGGAAAAGAAAACATATTTTAAATTACAATAATATTTGACTTTATTTAACCATATAAATACAACTCTGGTGAGAATAAAGGACTTTTAACACATACAAAAAAAATACAAAATCTTACCAACCACAGACTATTGAATGGCAATTTAGGCCTACATTTTATGTATATAATGATATGAAGAAGAATGGTAAGAGACGTGCCCCTCGGTAAAAATCGAGGTCTGGGGGCACCTTGATTGAACTTTAGCACCAGTGATTAAAGGGGCAGGGGCTCGAGCCACTGAGCTTGTTACAGAGCACTTGTCACAGGATGTGCAAAAGCTTCAACAAGAAAATTGATGACAAAAGGGGCTTCAGTCTGAATGACCCACTCTAATGAGAGATCAACCGATTGGCTCACATCTCTGAGTCAGGAAAACCTTTGTTACTGAAGGACAGCGATGACAACAGGTTTATGGCGTGCAGTTACCGAGAGAAGAAATGAAGGTAAAGAGGAGAGATACCAGCGGTCAGCCAGATACACAACCTGCTAGAACTTCTACCTTTGGCTAGCTGGTGGGCCTGTGCCCCATAGAAACATGCTCCATATGTCTGTTTTTGTGTGTGTTTGTGTGTGAGTGTGAACACAGGTGCATCTTAGAGGGATTTGTCTCTCAAAATGAATGTCTGATGTGATACGATTTTTTATGTGTCCTGTGTCTTAAACATGGGTAGAGTAGCTAGTGAAGGCACTTTAAAAATTAGTTTATTTGTTTGTTAATCAAATGGTGTGTTAACAGAGTATGGGGGAATTTTAGTCTGTCATGAGTCAAACCTAAGGCAAGGTTTAGGTGATTTGTGGTGAAGCCGTTTTTGTTCAAACAGGAAGAATGATAAAATCTCTGAAGGTCTTTTGGAGGGCAAGTGAAGTGAGTTCTGCTTTAGCTTTTTGTCACTGTCTATTAATCTGTAGACCATGTAAATTCTAATTTACTCGTTGAAACTTTTAGGAGATTTATTCAGTTTAAGCACATTTATGCACTTCTGAGAAAATGGACCAAAAATTATAGTGACCAAAAAATAATACTGTGAAGGAATACTGCACTTGTCAGTTCATTTCATGGTTTCCTAAATATAGTAAAAAGAAAGAAAGTCTTAAAGGGTTAGTTCACCCAAAAATCTAAATTATGTCATTAATAACTCACCCTCATGTCGTTCCAAACCCGTGAGACCTCTATTTATCTTCGGAACTCCAGTTCTGTTCGTAATGGGGTCATTGGCGATTATTGCCCTTCATTCAAGCCTTCAGTTTACCCGCGCTCATAACACTAGCACAGAATCAGTTCAGAATCAATCACCAAAAGAACCAGTTCGGTTCAGACGCTCTGTGTGTCGGTCTGCTTCACACTGAATCACACATGCGCAGTATCATCAGCTCCTCGGTTCACGAATCGGACGCGTCTGACAGAAACGGTTCTTGACTCGAGAACGAGTCAATCTTTTGTTCGTTATCTGGTTCGGTTCGGTGTTCATCTTCAGTTCTCTCTTCACAGCAGTTCAGTCAGTGTACTGTTTGAGTAAATGAATAACTTCGGGATATTGATTTATTTGAACTTAGAGGGAGTGTCAGCCACATTAAAAAAGTTAACAGCTTAAGTCATTTGTGGATTCATTCTTATTGGTGACGTGAACCGTTTAAAACGATTCAGTTCGATTTGGTGAACTGGTTCAAAAAGATCCGGTTACATCGAGTGATTAGTTCGAGAACCGGATATCACAAACTGCTTTGTTTTGAACTCTCTCTCACAACAGACACGGAAGAGAAGACAATGCTGAATAAAGTCTTAGTTTTTGCTATTTTTGGACCAAAATGTATTTTCGATGCTTCAAAAAATTTGAACTAAATTTAAAATTAAATAAATTAAAATGTATTTAATTAAAAAAATTCTAACTGACCCTCTGATGTCACATGGACTACGTTGATGATGTTTTTCTTACCTTTCTGGACATGGACAGTATACCGTACACACAGTTTCAATGGAGGGACTGAGAGCTCTCGGACTAAATCTAAAATATCTTAAACTGTTTTCCGAAGATGAACGGAGGTCTTACTGGTTTGGAACGACATGAGGGTGAGTCATTAATGACATAATTTTCATTTTTGGGTGAACTAACCCTTTAATAACTTTGTAAATTGTCTCCAAATGATGGTGTGCTTGATTATGGTTGACTATAAAACACATAAATACATCAATATCTATTTCAAATAAATCATCAGAGTTCCTATTTCCAAAGATATTGATTACTTTGGTGCCAAAAAAAAGCTAAAAAAAACAAAACAAAAAAACTGTGAGCAAATAACTTTTTTTGCTGAAATGTCACCAAGTCCGAATTGACAATATGAGAGACTATCCAACCAAAAGACCTCACTGTTAATGAGTCTTAAAATTCAGCAGCTTTTTCTAAGGCAAAACCACATTTACTTTCAGCATTTTCCATCCATAAATCTTCAATCCCCCCTAATAAATATCCCACATAGCAATTGTGGTGATTTTCTTCATGATAAAAGTCTATATTCATTAATGTCTCACATTAATCACATTCTAATGCATGGCACAACATGTAAAAAAATAAACAGACCTATCATGTTTTTTCACTATAAAAGTAAGCTTTCAAACTGGCTTTTTATGACTTCATCATGAAAAATTCTCTGGCAAGCAAGCAAAGGGCTGTAAATATTTTTATTAGATTTCATATTACACCTGTTCTCAATATTGCAGTCCTGTAACCTGTTGAACACAGTTTAAAAATAAATGTGCATACGTAACCTTAAAAGAATAATCCAAAAATACAAATTCTGTCATCAACTTACCCTCATGTCATTTAAAATCTGACATTCTGACATATATATATATATATATATATATATATATATATATATATATATATATATATATATATATATATATATATAAAATAAAGTTTTTGTCTCAGTGGGGTCCAGAATAAACAATAAACCTCACTGATTTCAACATAATCGTTAGTAAATTATTACAGTATTTCATTTTTTTTTTTTTGTGAAAATCCCTTTGACAAGCTCTTTCTAACTAATCTGACCCTGATTATAAAAGGTGTTACCCATTTATTCAAACTGATTTTTAATATTAAACCATTTTGACTTAAAGCCAGTTAATTTAGATGTTTACACAGAGTCCATGTTTTAGACATTATTACCTTCTCTTCAACCCAAATTAATAATGAACCTAACAATGTGACCTAACCCACCAGACGTGCTGGCAATCTGAGCTAAGATTCCAGCAAACAGCAGTCATGAGCAAACGCTTCTCATCAACAAAACATGCATCCAGCTGTGCTCAAACTAAATGTTTGATTTAGCCAGTGTTGTGGAAGACAGAAAAGAGGACAAAGCAAAGCTTCTATTGCTATTGGTTCCTTTGTATCTATTGTATTCCATGTGGTGTGATAAATAGGAAACATGTTTTTGATTTACAGAATCTAAACGGAAACCAACAAGGGCCATTTCAGTGTGTATCTGAAATCTATTTTATCTGCTTTCTTTCTCTCACTATTCTTCAGTATCTGTGTTTCTCTCGTTGTTCTCACTTCTCCTGCGCTCCCAGAGGAGCTGAATCATATTTAAGCTGAACTCTGGGTAACAGGTTAATGTGAGACTGCTTGACACAGCAGCCGCTGCTATCGACTGATTCTCAATTGCATTCATTTGAAACGTAACAGGCCAATAAATCATCCAGCGAAAAGCTGCCTCCCGATACAGCTACCTCGTGAACACGGCAACACACACACATTACACCTCCAAATGAGTGTGTCTATGTTTCAGCTGAACATCTTTAACTGCATATTGTTGTCGAAAATCTACACACGTAGATCATAATGATGTACTTAACTCTACAAACTGTAACGGGATGCCAGGAGCTTCAGTGTAGAATGTATATTTTAGTCAGAATCTATTGCACAGGGCTCCTTCAGTAAACAGTTACCTGTTACCATATGATTATCTCTCTCACTGTGGAGCAATGCTTATAGTAGATCTATAATAAATGCTTATCAGAGAGAGAATGAGAGTTTCCCACTGCTCTTGTCCTTATATTAACCTCTTTAAGGGATTCTCATATGCACTCATTAAATCAGATGTTGGACACAGCCGATCAGTCGCTTGAGGAAGCATGTAAAAACATTCCTGAAATCTGCTTCTCTCTTCTCAACTCTATGACTCATATTCTAATGTGTGTGTGTGTGTGTTTGTTTATTCTGATTTATGGCATGTATTCAACATGAAAAGCTAGTCCACTGTGTAATCTAATTAGAGATGAAAACATGATGTTTTCTTCTTTCTAATATTACTCAATACTGTAGATAATGTTACTATTAATATTGTAAACAATATGTTATTCATATTAAATTAAATGGAGGATAAAATTAGAGTAATGAGGCTATACAGTATATGCCATATATGTGTATATAAGTTTGCTTTGCAGATTCCATCCTTAAGTGTGCTATTTTTGTTTCTGTAAACTTAATATTTGAAAAGGAAATTATACCCCATTGATTGGCTAATTATAATTGATATATATATTATGATTGTCTAAATAAGTGTGTGTTTTTTTTCTTCTACAAATGCACACTGTAATTTAGTTCTTGGCAGCATTACAGTTACAGATCACAATATCAAACTTTTTATTTTGTATAGACAAATAAGCTTATTAGAATGATTTCTGAAAGAAAGAAATATTGAAATGGAAAAAAAATAGTTTCAACTGTAATAATATAATATTAATAAAGTAAAGAAAATGTCATGTGAATATTGAATAAAATTTACAATATTAATTTGTAATCATTTATTGTATTCACGATCCAATAAATACTGTATATCCTGAGCATAAGAGACTTGTTCTATAGCTGCCTTTACATGTTTAAATGTTAAGGTGTGCTGAGTGCCATGAGAGTCATGCAGAATTTCAAGTATTTAAAAAAAATAATAATCTAATTTTCTCTCTTGCAAAAGATTTGAATATCAATCAAAGAATGCCAATCTCATTCCACTCAACATTTATGTTAGAAATGTAAATACCATTACCCAAACTTGCATTGTACACCAGTCAGGAGGACTGAAAACCTTTTTGGTATCACAGCATTCCACCAGAGAAATGTGAAACGATGACCTTTAAATGACGTGTGTGTTGCCATCCCGTGCATTCCGATGCTTCAGCTTTAGCAACTGAGTGTGGGACTTACATTGGTTTCCTCTCGGTTCCTAGGAATTAGGTCTTATATACTGAGAAGAAACAATCCATCCACATGACAAGCAAAGGTATGGAGACATAAATACACATGCATGACTCAAGGACAAAGGTTGGAGAGCAATAAACAGATTTTGCTGAGTGTAGGAGGCTAACACATACAGATGGAACATGCATGCAAGCACACACGCTCAGAAAGAGCAATGTGGCTCATTCCTTGTCCATGTTATTGTGGAATGGAAAGCTTCATTGTGATTACCAATGGAGAAAAAGGACTTACGAAATCTCTAAGCAGTTCTCTGTATTTCAGCACAAAAACCTGGGTAAACCAAACACCCGTAAACCAGTTGAAACTTTTTTCTATGACAGTCTAGCTCTGTGTCATGCATATGCTATTTAACTATGTCATTGTACTTTACAGAGTACAAATGCCTTCTTTCTATGTACATTAGACTTATGCCATTTTTCAGAAAAGAAATTATATTGATAAAACACACCAATTCAAACCTTTCTACCTGAAAATATATATTTAAATTCAATTAAAAGACCCTGGCTGTCGGATTTTTCAAGATGAGAAACCTGCAAAGAAAAAGTGTACATTTGCCAACCCAGGCTCACTGGGGAAATGTGCCTTTACAAACATTGCAAAACTCCAAAAACATACCTGAATATGTACAATTCACTGCAAGTTTTAGCTGAAATGAACAGGCAGTAAAACACCAACAACATGTATTCCTTTTCATGCAAATTATGTTTATCAGACAACTGATTATCAACTGATATTCAGTCGTGCCGCTAATCAAGTGTGGTTTCTTGCACAATAGCTATGTTATCACCTCAAAGCACTTTTGCCATAGTGCATTTATTTGTAACAATTTATATAATAACTACTTTAACTAATTTATAGAATATTAGATGAATTCTGAAGGATCATGTGACACTTAAGACTGGAATAGCAACTGCTTAAACTTTACGAAATGACCACAGTGGCACTCTAGTGTTCACTTTTGCTTTAAACAAGTATATGATGCGGTTTATTGCACAAATTTAGACTTTCAGTTTCACAAATGCAGAAACACATTCCCACAAGAGTGGCAGACAGCTCTGTGTCTATGCTGTGGTGGGCACAGGGGATGAAAGCAAGTTTAAAAACAAAACCAAATTCAGCTCCCTGTTATAATTATAGTTGTGATTTGGGAGTACAGTATGTAGGAGGGTGGTCACCTGTGGTGTGTGCATATGTTCAGTAAGTACTCCATAATGAATAGGCTGTTAATGAGCAGTAAGAGTTTCTTGAGGGAGTGGGTGGACTTTCTTAAGAAGCAAAATTGGATTCTTGCAGGCACTAATGAGGCACTGGAAAACTGCACCGGGCCATGTACCATCAGTCTGTAGTGATTAAAAGAGAACATATATTCAATAAAAGGATACATGCTCATATTTAGAGACAGCTTTTGAATCAAAGACCAGATAAAGCCCCTAATAAATCTCTTGGCATTCACATTGGCAATCTGGAGAGGATGACAAATTGATCTGGCGTTATAGCTGACATCTAGTGACTCAAAGTCCACCTGTTTTTCTGGAAATGCAAGGACACATAAAATGCTAAATCCAGTCTCTTTACAGGTCATAATTTGATTAGAAAACCAAGGAGGTCTATGACAGGCTACAGTTTAAAAGTTAGGGTGGGTAAAATGTTTTTAAAGAAGTCTTTGCTCAACAAGGCCACATTCATTGGATAAAAAATAAATAAATACAGCAACATTGTAAAATATTATTACAACATAAAATAACTGTTTTCTATTTGAATATAGGCCTATTTTAAAATATAATTTATTCTTGTGATTGCAAATCTGAATTTTCAGAAGCCATTACTCCATTCTTCAGTGTTACATGATTTTTAATAAAATTAAAATGTCATAAATGATTACTTAAATAATTTTTTCAGGATTCTTTGACTGTTAGAAAGAATATATATATATATATATATATATTAGAAAAATGTTTTTTGTAATATTGTAAAAATTCTTTACTGTTACCTTTGATCAATGTGATGCATCCTTGCTGAACAAAAATTTTAATTTCTTAATAATTTTATTAATAACAATTATACGGTTGCTAAATGCTTGAACAGTAGAGAACCGGAAAAAAGCTAAGCATTCCTATTCATCCTAATGGATGATGTTCTCCCCCGCACAGTTCCACTTTGAGAAATAAAAATACAAATGTGTAAAAGTGAGCAATAACAATACATTTCTGTCTAGCTTAGGAGATCTTGGTGGAGAGCGGGAGAGAGAGAAACAGAGAGAAGTGTTTGTTTGAACTTCAAAATAGAAAGAGTAAACAGCGCCGTGATGTCTCAAGTAAATTAGAGCAGACCATTAGTTAATGTGTTCCTCTGGTACAGATACACACATGTAGCACCGTTAAAGCTTTTCAACTGCAATCACTCTCAAAAAAACGGGGACGCTATAAGAGCAGAGAGTGTGTTTGGCTTTTGGTTTATTCATTACAGAACCACTGCAATGGCAGATGCTGCAATGGTCCCAAAATACAGTGTGAGGGCAACTCTCCTTGGGGTTGCTTTCGTGGTAAAGGAAGTGAGGTGAGTCAGTAAGACAATTACACTCAGATAACAAACTGGTTCTGAGTTCAATCCTTCTCATGCATGCTTACCATGTTTAAGAACAAAATTAATCCTCTAAAAAGAAAAAAAAAATCTGGAAGAATTATGGAAGTTACTGTAAAAGAAAGTTAGATTGCAAACAACATAGTGGACATCATAAGCCTAGTATCAAATCATATATCTGCTATTATCTCACAAAATCCATGCAGCCAATGAAAGAATATCATTCCAGCGTATGCATGACATCAGCATCATTAACGTCAACATTTAAATATATAATAGCTCTTCCTGTGCAGTTCAACATTTCACAGTCTTTTCTTGTCCAGCCCGCTGAGCCCACTTTGATATCCTAATCACGGCTTTGACAAAAATGAATGTCACAAGTGTTTATTTTCTGTCTGAGAACCCGATTTGATTGATTAAAGATCTAGCAGACAGCAAAATAAATACATGGAGGGATGGAGGCTGGCAATGGGTGTCAGTAAACTGCAATCACTCATTTGAGGAGATAATTTTGAGTCTTGTAATCATTAATGTTTAGTACAGTTTTTAAAGCCTGTATGCATTGCAATAAGTAACAATGACTTATAATAACATGTAATTGTACAGAAAACAGACCTGACTGTATCTAATACATTGTTAGTGAATGGGAGGGAGTATTTTTTGCAGGTCATTTCACAACTGTTTTTAAGGATATGGTCTGTTTGGTAACATCAATTGAAAGAAACAGCTTCTCAAACCCTAAACTACAACTGTAGTCCCTTGTGTGTTTGCTTTTTTTAATGTGGGGCTTGACCAGCGTCCTTGTGAAAGATAGCAGAATAATGACTGGATGAGACTGGAGCCATAAATCCATCTGAGAGAGTCTGCTTCCAGGAGACCCACTGTGTTCCAGATACTTCAGCCCTGGAGACTGATTAACTCACTGGCAAAAAGTGAGTCTACCAGCCTGAAAATGTCTGATCCAGAGAACGAGGTGCATTTACAACAACTGGCAAGTGAAAAGGTCACCTAGCTATTCTAACAAAGTTGGCACAACATTTTCTTCTTTACAGTTGGGTTCAAAAGTCGGTAAAGAGAGCTAAAGCAAATGACTATACTGATGCAATGATATTTGTAATGAAAAAGTATTTTCACTAGTGGTATCACATTTTTGAACCCAACTTAAAAAAAATGGCTGTATGCGTATGTGTGTGTTTTCAAAGCATTACATTACAATGTTTGTTACAGTATGTCAATACATGATAAAATGTCTAAACTTTATCTTTATCTTGTTTCAATGAGTCATGACTCTGATGCGATCACAGCAAACAAAGCATAACACACACACACACACACACACACACTTTTTCCCAACTTCAATTAAATGTACTGAAAGACTAACAAAGGACCTGTGTGTGTGTGTGTGTGTGTGTTTGCATCAGCATTATTGATGCCAATAAAGGATGTGAGGAAAGAAATCACTAATTCAATCTAAAGTGTCTGCATCATTGGATCAGCTCTGTGGTGAAGCTGTTGGCAAACTTGTTTATCAGCAAATGATCTTGAGCGCTTAACCCAACATAACTGCAGCATCAATAGTATGAGAAGAGGAGATACTGAACCCATTTTACTGGTGCACTTTATTGTACTTAGCCCATGCTACTGTAAACTGTTGCTACGGTTCTAAAAGCAACTGACATTTGACCTTGTATGTGTCTAGTAAGAGTATTGCTGTGTGTTAGTTCTGTTTATCCTGTTACTCAGCACCTTTTTAAAAAGACCACACCACCCTCCCCCCTTTTTGTGCTAAAACCAAGTCATCGATACGCATGCATGCATCAACCATGCTGCTTTCCTAACTGTTGTTTCTCTACAAACCGAACTGCATAATAGTACCTTTAGCACTTTAGCCAACAAAGTATAATTCCTTTAACAGTTAATAATAATGACACAAAAAGATAAAATGTACATGCCTGACTAAAAAGAGATAAAATCTGAATATTGCCCACATTGTGCTTGGCTTAACACAAATATAATTTCACACTAGAAGGCACAAATTCTTGATACATGTCAAGAGCTGAGATGTGATCCCATGGAATCTGATTCAGGCCTGTCATATTAAAGAAAGCAAATTTGTATGAGGCTCTGCACACGTGTGTGTGTAAGTCCACTTCAGTGCATGCACAAATCTTTCTTTTTCTCCCACTATTCTGATTATCAACCATTCCAGTCCAGCGGCCCGATGAATCCAGCAGGCAAAGCAGCATAGACACTGACACGCTGCACAACACCGAGTAAACAAGCACTTTTAGTATAACTGGGGACAGGAAGGCTAGTTTACAACACAAAATACAAGACACGCCAACATTATTAGCACAACTGGCCCATTTAAAATGCAAGTCACTGATGTGTCCAAATTAAGAATCGTATAAGGGCAACATTAGGTTTAAAATCTGATTTCCTCATGCAAACATGAGCCAAGCTTAAAGTGATGCTTTGGCCAAAAACGGCATGTGAATAAAACCTCTTTCATACTCGGTTTTGTACCAAAGCCACAGTAACGGAACTCAGTAGCGAAAGAGTTGTTTGCTTAACTTTTACTAGAGCGTACCTAACTTTTTTTTAGGACGCTTCGGATGTTTATGTATGCTAATGCAGTATTATGTCTCCCACAGAGAGAGGGAACAGACCCAAATATTAGGCCCTGGGGAGGCAGAATAAAACAATATCTCATTAGATAAATAGATTATATGAAAAAATGGGAGGATGTTGATTTTTCTCATTTTAGATACAGCTGAGGGAATGTTATCGTTATATATTTAGTAACATCTGCCTTGCAGTCCTCCATTGTGAAATGTGCGTTTGATAACCTTCAGATTCAAATTCAAAACCTGAAGAGAATTGTCTAACCCTAAAAAATGTCATGACCAAGCAACAAGTAATTTGTCTGTTCACACTGATTCAATAAGCCGAGCTGAATTTAAAGAACTGGCTCTCTTTAAGTTTAATGAATTATACATTAATGAAATGACAGAAAGTGGGATTTGCAATGAATTGCATTTCAAAGAAATTTAAGTCTAAGGTCTAAGCCAAGGCATTCTGGGAAATTACGTGTTTATTCGCATTGGTCCATAGAACGCTCTTTCACACCTAACACCTATAAAACCTTAATATTTTAGATTTTAAAACCTCTTTTTCTTCTTTAGAACCAAATCAGCATTTTTGAAATTTAGGCCAATGTGATTTCAGTGTGGGTGGGGCTACTCAGAAAATTAAAATTAAAAATCGATCAAGACAAAACAGTCAACAAAACTTAATGTCAACTGTCACAGCTTATTAGGACAGAACCTCAGGTTTACATACCAAATCTTGCGCTCATTGCTTGTCATGCCCAATTAGGATGTGGTATTATAATTACTTGTAATCTTTAACATTTAAAAAATGCATCAAAGAAATGTGGCAGAGACATGGCACAGTGATTATGGCACATATTAAAGACACTGAGTGGGTGCTCATGTCCCAACACCATTGCCTCTCTCTCCATCAATAATTTCCTGCTACTCTCAAATATATCTGTATTTAATAGAGAGGTTAATATGAACAAAACACATTTTGACACACTTAAGGTTAATCAGAGATGATCCTTCCATTTTTTCCTTAAGGGATGGGACTCTCTTCAGTGTCTTTCCACACCACTGCACTTGTCTTTTCTCCACCTCCATCCATGTTCATGCACCAGCTCACTCCCTCAAGACAGCCCTGCCCTCTTTCTCCATGTGTGTTACCTAACATGGCAAGGAGAACCAAACACAAACAGAACTATGACACAAGTCTCCACTCACGGTAATCCAGATGCTCTGTTGCACAAGATGTGAAACCACCGGTTACACAATGCACAGATGTTTGATGAGTTGCAAAAGTTTACATCCGATCATCTGACGACGTTTAGGTTGCATTTAGACGTAACATCTAGGTCAAGAAAACCACTTCTCTATAAACAGTTTTGAATCTGTTAAGATTAAAACAGATTGAAAGGATGAGAACCATAGCTCAAGGCTACAGTATTCTTTAAAGACCTGCTATGACATTTCAAATCACTCTGATTCCATTTGTGGCTCAATTTATGAATGGTTGAGATTGAAAGCCTGCGCTTACAGTACATTGAGACTGTACGCAGCAGGTGCTAAACGTATCAACCATTATATTCATACAAATCACTGCAGCTGTTGCAGTCTGCACCATTAAACTCCCTCTATTAAATGCTCTTCTCTCTGTGTCTAATGGCTGTCTGCATGAGTAATGCATAGGTGCTGGGTACCGTGTATGTTTCACGGTGTAATTCAGTTCATTGTACCTGACACATTAAAGCTAACTAGGCAGAAGAAGGGACACCTTTTAGACACAGAATGGATTTGAAACAGACCTCCCATTGATGTGTGGGAAACATCCAAAGCTCAGTTCCAAGAGTAACATGTCTTACTGGTTTAAATTCTGGTCACTAAAACAAGGCGAAGCCTAATCCAGTTCACCTACATCACAAGTTTAGTGTACATCTTGCAAACGAAAGCAATAACCTTGCATTCTAGAACATAAAACGGAATTATTATTGCACATGGTGACCACTTTTCAGAGGATTCAATAAGATCTTTCATAAAAAGTGGCTCACCATTCCATTATAGTAAAAACATAACCGTAGCAAGAGTCTAGACAGTATGACAAATGTTCTATTTACTAAAGGATAAAAAAACCTTCCGTGTCACATCATATCCTGCCCACATCCTCCTAGCACTGATCCAATCTCTCCAATAGACAGGAAGCATCTCACGACACAAAGCTTTCATTTTGTTACAGTAAGTGATAAGAGTGGATAGGACTCTTGCTATGTTATTATTACGAGTGATCCAAAACCTTCTTTCAAAGCTGATGCTTTGACCAGCCACACTTTTACGAGGAAACAAAAAACAAAACTCATTTTCTAAATGAATGTTTCAAATAATTAATATGGAGCAGAGTTTATTTTGCATCAACTACTTTACATCATTGCAGTTCAATCCCAAAATACATTACATTTATAAAATTATAATAGATTTGTATAAATATAATAGTTTGTCTTGAACTAGATATTAAGATATTGATAAACAAATATAGATACATGAACACATATCCATTTTAAAACGTAGATAATCACAAAATCGGAAAAAAATAACATTATACACATACAATATATTAACATTATATGTATTCATATTTATATATTATATGTTTTCATTGGAATATATATTAAGAAATCAATGCAAAATTATTAAAATATATAAATATTATGTATATACACAGCACTTTTCAAAAGACTTCGGGTTTGGCCATTATGTTGACATTGCCAACAGACTATAAAATCCATGTCTACCATTTCATCATAAATTCCACAAAAATCTATATAGTAGTTTTCAGAGAAAGAGTTAACAGTCTTTAACTCGTTCCTGAAAGTAGATTACAATGGATGCAAGAGAGCATCACAATATGTCATTTCACATTGACAGAATTACCCTGTTGTTTCATCTTCTCTTGAAGTCGACAAGTCACTTGTCATTGACTAGTTACTTTTCTCATTAAGATCAAATTTTGGTCATAGCACTACAATAATCACACCTGCAGTGCCATCGCTCCTCACTGACCCATACTAACATTTACCCAAACTAATTCAGTGTCATTCATGCAAAAAAAACTGAAACAAGGTAGTACTGAAACCCTCATCATTCACCCTTCCTCTTGCGATCCACCACTCTTCACCCGTCATACCCCAGACATGCTTACCAGGTGTGTGCGACGGTGAATCGGCGCCTGTGGCGAACACCCTTGTTAACCATGAGCTTGCGGAAGAGGCGCGGGGAGCTGCGGGGAGATATTTTGGGGGAGGTGATGCGCTTGCTGCTGGCACCCAATCTCGGAGGCTCCAGCTCCAAATGCATGTGCTCCTTAAAGGTACGAATGCAGGGGTCCAATTCCGGAGCACTCAGCTCATTGGATGACATGGTGATGTTGCGGTTTGAAACAGCCATGTTTCGCTTTTTCTGGGTCACACTACCAACTATTCCCTCCGTTTCTCTCAGTCAACTAGAGGTTATGCCATGCAGGCTGATGTTTCGTGTGTCAGACAGGAATAAATGTGTGCGCTTGAGCTGCTCTGTTCTCTCGGTCCCTCTGTCAGCTTAGGCTTTCGGCAATGCAGTAGAATAATCCTGCCTCGTTCAGTTCCACTGACACACTGAGAGCAGTCCCCGTCAGTGTAGTCACACCTCTTTCCTTTGAGAACAAGAAAAAAAAACTCTCTCTCTTTTTCTATAACCAAACCTCTCTCTGCCTTTCTCTTTTTAGGCAAAACGAAAGAAAAAAGACAGTCTTTCTCTCTTTTACAGACATAACTGCCTTGGATGTCCTCTGTTCTTTCTTTTATTTAGATGCCTCTCTTCCACTCAGTCCTCCTGCTCCGTTTTCGCAGATCCTCAGACTCGCACTTACTTCACTCAGCACTAGGAAACTCCAGCTTAAATTATTCAAAAGTGGGTAAGAGCAGGTCTTCTCTCCCATCAGTGGCGCCTCTCTTCAGGAACTACCAGGCAGAGGTTTACTTGATGCAGGGAGGAAACCCTGAGGAAGGAAATCGACTGAGCGCACCTACAGTAAAACTGCTACCCCAGGTGCTGTCTGCTTTGAAAATAAATGTAATAGCTTTGAGATCCTTGGATTAAAAAACAAAAAGCCCTAAGTAAATGTGCATAGTGACTGTAAAAGCTCCGCCCTTCCCTGCAACTGATTGGCTGAGCTGTGCTTAGTTTGATGGGTGGCTCTGGCTGAATTCTGATGAGGGCTTCTGCCCTTTCACAGCTCAGTGGCGTTCAAGACAATGATAAAAGAAAAAAATCAAAAGCAATTTAAGCCAAGGATTAGCAGTGTCTGGGGAAATAAATATAGCTCTGATGTAAATGAAGGTTTATTTACTAAAGTGGCTGGTTTGAAGAGAAAGTAATGGGAGTGAACTGTTAAGAGAAAATGATTTTAATTGAACATATAGATCATCAAATATATCAAAAGCAATTTAAAACAGAGAGGAAAAATACAGGCAAAAAATTATAATATGTGAATTACTTCAATGTAACACCTAGACACATATACACCAATAAACACCTAATGAAACAAATCGCAGAACCGTAAAGTAATTTCTGGAGATGAATTGTTGAATACCATTCAAAGAGTATTTGTACATGAAACAGCATACCGCTTACCCTGTGTGAAAGCAACACAGCAGGATTATCTCCGGCTCTCATAGAGACATGCTGAAGAATATAGGTATGTTAGCCAGCTATCAACCTGCCAGTCAACACCTGCTGGCAGCCAGGACTTCACCATGGAGACAAAGGAGAGGAGGAAGTAATGAGAACAGGAAAAACATATCAATGAAAGGATAAACAAAAAAGTTGGAACAGATGGTAAAATCTTATATTTTATAAGCTGTTTTGACAGATCTTTCAACACAGAGGACCTATGATATATAACTTTAATATATAACTTTGTTTAGCAAGTAAAGAGCTGGGTTTAAACTGGATTGAGATTCTGATATTCTACTGCATTCACTTTAAACAGGGACATCATAAAAATTCACTGGTCAACTGAGACACTATGATTGAGGTTGTTTATATCAAATGAGGTTGTGTAAATCGGAAAGTGGAAGGGCCCTAGAACTGAACCTTGAGGCACCTCAGTGGCTAGCTGATGAATCTTAAACATACTCCTCTTCAGGAAACCTTAGGGCCTAGGTACACTTCGTTTTCTGTGTTCTGTTCCATCTAATGGACAGTTCAGCATATATAAAATTAAATACTAAAACAAAATAAAATAAAATAATATATAGTATCAGCCATATACTACATGGCGCATGAGTGCTGTTGGACGTATTCGGAACTCATGCAGTACCCAGTGGACCTTTGTTTTCTGGAGCACTCAAATCACTTGCACATGCCCTGTTGAATGTTCACGAGTCTATGCAAAGTGTTTGTAGACATCAACAGACTGGAAGCATACTTTTGACAGGATCTGTCTGATTCCATAAAGACGGCAATAACACGGCTTCAGTGCAGTTTTTGCAGTGTAAAGATCTTGCCCCGCTGCAGTAAATGGACTCCCACAGAGGGGAAACTGGGACTCCTATTCTATTTATTGACATATAAGCTACCATGTAGGGAGATAATGCCAAGATACAAAACTGCAGTGCAAATTTGTAAACAGTATTTTGAGGACCCTGCAGCTGGTATGTCTTCCATTTAGCCAACACTTCCTTATCCAACATACAGTCCTCAGGGATCAAACTTGAGTAAAGTGGCTTGCTAAATGGTGACAGTTCATGAGCCACTGCTGCTAGGGTTTGAACATATAAACTTTGGGATACCATGCCCATTCACTATTAATCTACTACAACTACTACTAATCTTTGTAGGGGGTTTTTACTATTGCAAAATCCAAACCTTGTGTTTTGTGTAGTAATGTAAGTCTAGCACCAAGTTCAATGACAAGGAGTGTGATCAAGTCACTCTGACTGACCTTTCTGAGATGTGAGCCTATTCAATGATGGAGTCTTACTGAAGAGGTCTTACATAACTGAAGGTCTTACATAAAGACATTTCCTTACTGCTGACTGTTACGATGAGGGAATTCATATGGCTCCCAATGCTAGCTCATATAGTAAAAAGGATCAGAGATTCTGGGCACCAACAGGGACATTATGGGGGAAAATAGAAAGCTAAGATGAGAGGGAAAACGAGTTTTGGTGACAGAATGAGAATGAGGGCAAACACAACCCCTGCAGACTTAAATTCTAAATCACTTCACAGGATTACAATTTGTGAGAAGCTGTCTTGTAAATGTCTCCCAACATTTCTCACCCTGCACATTGCTGCTAAGTATTTTGTGAATCTGTAAGCCCATGAAGATTCACTCCAAACACTGTTTGCATCAGTTGTGATTTCTGCCTATCATATTAAATAATGTATCAAGCTACAAGGAGATTAAATTGATCTATTTTTACAACAACAAAAAGCCATCATTTAGAAAGCTGGATATAGTTGCAGTGCATTCAAATGCAATTTTCTCCCATTTATTTAGCCCAAAACATTTAATATATAGTCACATCGCTTTCTAGTTTTTGTAAACTAATACGCTGTTTATACATTTAACAATAATTTCACACCGCAAGCTTGAGCTTCAGAGTCAGCTGCAGACTCGCAAGAGTATTCACACTGGAACCATTTGTACAGCCTCACAGCTGCGGCTTCAGAGTTACATATTTCTTTACAAAGACAACTATGAATTTGTTTTTAGAAGCTGGTCAGTTATAAATTTGAACGTTTTAAAGTCTTGAAAGTTCGTTAACATGGGGATTCAAATGTTAACAAAGGGACTCTCATGTAAATGGTGAACATGGTGTTTTTAATGTTTTTTTAATAATACAAAATACTTTAAATAGGTAAATCTTCGAAAAATATTTTTTTTCTGAAATGCTCTAATTCCTGTTCAAATACACTGAACATGCTTATTCTACTCCTTTTTAGCTAATTTTGTGCGAAATCGTTTATTTTGTCCTGTTAGCAAATTTATTTAAATGATTAGAATTAGCACTCCACTTCACAGCAGGAGACATTGTAATTGACAATGTGGGAAATGCAGGTCAGTTTAACATTGTTAAATGCACACACAATATGTCTGACTATGACCACAGTCCACAGTGTGATCACATTCTAATGGTACAGTCAGTGTGTGTGTGTGTGTGTGAGATCCAGCCATCTTTCATCTTCATTCTTGTCTGATGGCTACTCTGGCATTTTCAGGTGAAGGGTCACATAAAAGGAGATGTCTTAAAATTGTCCACTAAGAGCGTTGAACTTTTGACACCATCAATTGACAAAATTAAAAGCCTTTAAGAAAGTTGAATCTAATCTTCAAAAAGAAAGGCCACAAGTAATGAAAAAATGACACAGACTGGGAAAAAACATACACACACACACACACGTTTGTTTTTGTGAAAAGTGGTGACATACAGGGATGTAGTGGAGGGTAAACGCACGTAAACGCCGTTTTACGCACCTCCCAAACTTCAGAAATAGCATTTACCCACCTCCATAGTGCGTTTATCCACCTCTAAATTGAGTTTATCCACCTCTAAATAGCATACAGTTCCTATGACATTTTAAATTAAGCTTATGTCATTTTAGTTTCATTTTGTTCATTATTAGTTTCATAGGTTGTTTGTTGTTAAAGATGAAGGCTTTCATATTGCGCTGCAACTTGTCAGTGTTGACCAATGCTTGCGCTGTTGCCAGTAGTAGTGGGAAGTTCGGATCATTTAGTGACTCGGATCTTTGAGTCTCGTTCAGCAAAATGAACTAATCTTTTCTCTTCCCGTCTCTATGGGATTGACAGGAAGATTAAAAGACTCGGACCTCATCTGTCGATTCAGAACCCACATGTTGTGTCATCCGCATGTGCAGTCAACACAAAATGAACGAATCACTCTCTGAGACAACTCGGTAGTGCTGAGTCATATAGAGCTTGGGAAACTACGTCACTGCGCATTGCATTCTGGGTAGTCGCGGCCATTTTTGGGGACACGCTTATCAGTAAAAGTGAAAGTGAAAGTGACATGACATACAGATCAAGTGTAAGATTACATATAAAGAAAAACTCAACAAGGAAGCAAAGATGCGGTATTTAGAAAAAAATCAAGACAATCAACGAACTCAATCTGCACGAACACAAAGAGTGGTCGGATGATCTTAAAGAGCTGCCGCTCGTAACCTTCCCCAATGTGTTTTCTAACCTTGTTTGTAGTGTCAGAGCGTACATCTCTGATCAGTTTAAAAATGATAAATCTCTCGAGTCTCACCTGCAATTTACAAATGGATGGGTGCAGAACCTACACATTTTCCGCGTCAACGAGCGAGTTACACGGCCCCTTTACTTTTTAATATGCGTTATATGCAGTAAACTGTACAAATTAACCTCAGTGTGTTATAATGCACAAATAAAGAGATACAGAATTGATCAATTTTGCCGTTTATTTCTGTAACAGGTGGTATGCAATATGCATAACACTGATCATGCAGGAGATGTGATTCATGCATAGGTAACATTTAATGTAACGTTAAGTCTGTCAAATCGATTAATCACATCAAAAAAAGTTGTTTATATAACGTACATTTCTGTATATTTATATAAATATATATGAATGCACATACATGCGTGTGTATATATCAGACCAAAGGGACAATCCTTCTTTTCCTTCTTACTGCTGCCAACCAAGCTATGTGAAGCCGCTTTGTTAACTCGGAGAACTGAGATCAAGGTGCGGTTTTCCAGCGGGAAAGCTGAAAAAAAAGAAAGAAATCGCACTCCATTCAAATTATTCTTCCATGCCGGTCATGAGTACGAGTATGGCACTTAATTACACAACAAGGTTTGACCATTGTAACTTATTTTTTAGCTGTAGAGGGCAAACAAAACGGTCTATTATCAATCCAATACAATACATACAGCAGCGTCCGTGTCCTAAAGTCCCAGAAAGCATTGCGTTGCTGACGTCATGTTCCCAGACTCTATTAAAGATTCGTTCAAAATAAACGACACACAACAGACTGCATCAAGATTCGTTATTTTGAATAGAAATCATCACTCATACAGCAGTCATTCATCTCATCTCCGGTTTATTTGTGTTCGTATATATACAATATCCACTATCCGCCAGGGCTATAGTCCAATGGTGCGCACATTTGAAGAGATAATAATTTTATGACATGTTTGTAAAATATTTAATCATACAGAATAACATTTCTATTAATTTTACACTGATTTATGCGACAGTCAACTGAATATCTTTGAGTTGTGGACAAAATGAGAGGACCATTTGAGGACCAATCCTGGGCATTTGGGGAAACACTTAGATTAATGTAATGTATGAATTGAATCCTATATGAGGGAATAACCAGTGATACTCTTGGTAGTAATATCAAATGATAGCCTATAGCGATGTCATCAGGATACCCCTACACCGGTAGGCAGTGGACCACCTTACCGTGACCACAATGTGGTCACCCAGAATTTATAGTTTACCCACCTCTTTTTTTTACCACTAAACCTCTGGTGACATCCCATAGGTGCAATGGTTTTTATACTGCACAAACTGTATATTCTATGGCCCTACACCAACCCTACATCTAACCCTAACCCTCACAGGAAACTTTGTGCAGTTTTACTTTCTCAAAAAAACTCATTCTGTGGTTTATAAACATTTTGAAAAATGGGGACATGGGTTATGTCCTCATAAGTCACCCTCTTCTTGTAATACCTGCGTCATATCCATGTCATTATACAGAGTTGTGTCCTGATATGTCACAAAAACATGCCCACACACAAAGAGAGAACACTTTCTTCAGTTTACAAAAAAATTAAATAAAATAAAATGTAATTTTGTATCTTTTTAACAAATGAGGATGTCCCCAAAAGGAGCATTTGTCAGATTTAACTGAGTAAAGTGGTTCACTTCTGAGTGCAAATCTGACGCCAACATATTGTCCTTTCACGCCTTGTTGAAAAGAAAACAGCAGCTACAACCTTCTGCTGAACTTCTCTTTTTGTGTTCCTCAGAAAACAAAGTCATGCAGATTTCAGGATCAGTATAGTAATATTTCTTAGAGATGTTGATGACTAAAAGTCACAGAGGTAGATGTGTTCTTATATCATATAGCCATTCATCCTGCAGGAAAGTGACAGATTAGAACTAAATAGACCTCGATCTGACCCGGACACAAGAGCGTGAGGAGGTCTCTTGCCCTGGGGTCTTGTGCAATGGGACTTCTGAATGAATCTGCCTCACACTGTCTGCATGACTTGATGTCAGAAATTTCTCTTTCTCTCTCACGATCACACATACACCCACAATTGAGTGCTCAGTTCCAAGAAAGTGGGTAAAGTCACTGATGAATTTGCTTGGCAGACAGCTCAGTGCCCTGTAGTGTCTGTCCTCCAGCATCATTGCTTATGCCTTGTCCATAAAGCTATCCCACAAGCCACCTGGGAGCTCCCAGATCAATCTGCAATGGAGTCACATCAGCAGGAAAATAATTGTGCTCCAAATATAGCACTTTCTCTAAACCTTGTCTCCTGATTCTCCTGACACACACATCAAACGGACAGCTCAACAAGAGCAGAAATGCAAGAGTGTGAGATAGCAGGGCA
Source organism: Carassius gibelio (assembly GCF_023724105.1). NCBI lineage: Eukaryota > Metazoa > Chordata > Actinopteri > Cypriniformes > Cyprinidae > Carassius > Carassius gibelio. Next base: position 18,873,069 of record NC_068376.1, read on the forward strand.
AATAACAAATGCTAATATATATATATATATATATATATATATATATATATATATATATATATATACACACACACACACACACACACACAGAGAGATATGGCAAATAAACATTAATGTATATATATAGATATATACCTTTATGTGTGTGTGTGTGTGTGTGTTCATGTTGTATAATGTGCATATACAAACCTTTGTAGAAGTGAAAAAGAACCAGTATATTTATATTAATAAAAATTCTATAATTATTATTTTATCATTTACTCAACTTCATGTTGTTAACATAAACTCGACTTATTTTGAAACAAAATGTAATAGCCAGAATCACTCTGGCCACTCTTTACCATATAATTGAAATGAAGGATGTCTGGGACTGTTAAGCTCCAAGTTAAAGGATTAGTAGCTTTGTACCTTTTTATTTTATATTCTATATCCAGTATTCTAACTGGAATGAAGTCATACTACAGCTTTTGTGACAAACAGATTTAAATTTAAGCCACTGAAATTCTGCCTTTTCCTGTGAGATGTCAAGAATATCGGTCCGTTGTGGCCTACTTTATTACATTTTATGACAAATGTGGGTCAGGTGTGTTTTTAGGGGGCAAACTGATGAATGCTCATGAGGTTAACTAAACCAGAGGTGTCACACACAGAAACATCTGAGAATAGGATCCATGATGTATTTTAGTCTCAATGCTGCTCTCCACTGGCAAACAATGACAACAACTACTAACTCTATACATGAAAGTAAAAGTGACGTGACATTCAGCCAAGTATGGTGACCCATTTAACCCATCCAAAGTGCATACACAGAGCAGTGAACACACACACACACACACACAAACACTGTGAACACACACCCGGAGCAGTGGGCAGCCACTGTAATATTAATATGTAATATATTGAAGATGCTAAGACATACAAGTACAAAGGAATAGTTCACCACAAAATTTCAACTCTGTCATCATTTGCTCACCTTCAAAACCCGTATTAGTTTCTTTCTTCTGCTGAACACACACACACACACACACACACACAAATAAGATAATTTGAATATATAAGCCAATGGCAACCGTCAAATGTGTGGTTACCCACATTCTTCAAAATATCTTCTTTTGTGCTCAACAGAAGAAAGAAACTCATACAGGTTTGGAACAACTTGAGAATGATTAAATGATGACAGTATTTTCATTTTTGGGTGATTGAATCCTTTAAAGAGATGTAAATAAAAGTGTATAATATGAGTATTTACCAGCTTTCCAGACACTTCTACATAACTAAAGAACATTATGCAATTCATGAGTGATGAGAATCAACTTCAGAAACAAATTAGCAGGGAATTTTGATACTGAGAGATGCCACAAGGATGAGGTCAATTCCTCTCAATTAATATTAGAAAGTTATTAATAAATTAAGCAAAAGTAACACTGCCAAAGCAACCAAAAAAAAAGAAGTATTTTCACCCATGTATTTTAACAGGTTTTATATTATTTATTTATTTATTTATTTATTTATTTATTTATTTATTTATTTATTTATTTATTTCATGTGGACATAGCTAAAACATTGGACAAACCAGATGCAATGTTTAAAGTGTTATAGCACATGTGCTAATTTTCAACACCTGTCCATAGGGGCTTTAAAGGCCTATGCATGCTGTCAGCATTGTTTTAATGAAACATTAACCCCACTTTTACAGCTAATATAAGGATTTTTTGTTTGTTTGTTTGTTTGTTGTTTAAGACAAGACCAAATAAACCAAAATGCTTATATAGTAATACAGTAATACTCACTATCATTCAACACTCTGGAGTCATTAAGATTTAAAATGTTACAAAAGATTTTTATTGCTGTGCTTTTGAGCTTTCTTTTTATCAAATAAATAGAAAAAAAATATCACCATTTAAAATATTAAGCAGCAAAAATATTTTCAACATTGATAAAAAGAAGAAATGTTTATTGAGCAATAAATGAGAGCCAAGCATATTGGAATGATTTATGAACAACTATAAATACTATAATAAAAATTATGCTTTGCCATCCCAGAAATAAATGTAATTTTAAAATATATTAAAACAGACAACAGTTATTTACAATTGTAATAATGCAGATAAATGCAGTTTTGGTGAGCAGAAGAGACTTCTAAAACTTAAAAAACAAAAAGTCTTAGCAACCCCAAAGTTTTAAATGGAAGTGTATTATATAGCCCATTTTCATATAATATAGAAGCTAATATAACCTGCTCACAAAGATTTGCAAAATGAATGGTTTCCAAACAGGTTTGTTAAAGCTCAAACAATACTATTAATGAACCACAGAACCATACTGTTTACACTCTTCAAGACAAAAAACTACTAAAACATACAAAATGCTTACTAACAGTTGTCACTGCATTTTAAACTGAGATTGAAGAAATTTCCTTAACATCCAATATTTTACACACATCATTTTTAAGATAGATTTCTGAAATGAAAGTGGAGGAGCAGTGAAAGGAGCTGATTGACATGGACTCACCACTCATTGTCCACAGGTGTGATGTCAATGCGAGGGGGTGTAACGAAGGGGAGTGTGGTTGGTCTTGCCATGATCTCGTCATCTGGACTGCGGGACCTCTCCGTCTGCCGCCATGATAAAGGAGGCAACTGTAGGTTACCGGAAAAACGGCGCCGTCCTCGCCGCAGGTCCACCCCCAGCGTGCAACCCGAAGAGGTGAAAGATTCACTTAGTCTGCAGTCCGGAGGCTCTGTACTGTCCTGGAGTGAGAAACGAAGTAGGTAGATGGTAAAAAAAATGTCAGCAGCTAAGGCTATTTGATGGCTGTATTGTACATGTTCTACCAGTTAAACAGGAGTTCTATAAATGCAATGAAAATGTAAATAAAAAGTGAGAAAGAAAGATAAACAAGAGGGTAAAAATTGGAATTGCTTTAAGTGGACTATGGAATTTTAATAAATAAGACAAATGAAAACATTGTAAAGAATTTCACACCACTAGAGGGTGCCAGCGCCTTTCACTCAACATTCAACTTCGGTTTCTTGAAAACACAAAATGACATTTAATAGAAGTCTGTTGTACAAACAAAAGCTCTAAAAGCGGGAACGTAGAAGATAAATATTTCAAATATTTGGATTAGACGTGTCAGGTAAATCTTCACAGTCAAATATATTCAGTAATCAATCAAGCACCGTTACAAATACTAAAAACAAGCACGAAAATGTGATATGGTATGGTTGTGATTTTTATGTATTTATTTATTTTTTAGATGAATATTAAAATACTGCTTAGCAAAAGTACTACCACCTAAAATCCAATGGATTACCACTATACATCCATTGCACATTTTGTGAGGAAAGGGAAAGACTAAAAACTCCCCCACAGGACTGAGATATGAGAAGCACTGCATTGATTGATACATGCAGTGGTTGCTCTAATAAATTTTCCTTTACCGCTGTGTTCCCACATACACGCTGTTCATTTGTGTGAACTGAAAAACCATGACAAGCAGACTTCTTTCAGTTTAGTCATCCCCATGAGGTGCACACGCACAAAAAAAAAAAAAAAAAATACATAAACACAACCAGTAGTCAGATTCACCAACAAATGACTCATATTTGCTGGTTCAAGTTCAATTTGAATCAGTCTGATGTATTCTTAACTAAGGTTATGCGAACACAATATTTTCTCTTTCTTTATCACACATATACATGTAAACCATTAACTTCTAAGACACCAAATGCTCTCAATAACAAAGTACATAACTGTCAAAAGGTACTAATATGTAACATTTAGAGAGAAAGATGTACCTTTTGGCTTTTCCATCTACCGTCCCAGTGACAGCTTTATACCTTTTTTCAGAGAGTAAAGCAAGCAAAGATGTATAAAGAAAGTAAAAGCATTTCATTATACCTGCAAAGAGACACATGCACATAGATAGACCATGGGTTCTTAACCACAGGGCCAGGGCCCACAGGAGGGCATCAGCTAACTATTAAAGGGAGCCTCCAGATGATTTAAAAATGATTTAATGCGAGTTCAACGATTTGCGCGAGTAGATTACTGATTACACTGATAGGCGACTGCACTGCCCCGTGTCACTGTTTAGAATGGGAATTTTCTCATGATTTACAAAGTAGTTGAAAACATTAGAGATATTGTTAGTAATCAGCTGGACAAAATATATAACACTAGCCTAGTGGTTTTTGGATATTTTACTGCAAATATCTTACAAATTGTACCTTTAAACATGCCATAGAATGCAAAAATTACTTTTATAAGGTGTTTGAACACAGTTGAATGGCTGCAGTGTGTGAAAACCACTGTTAGGAACGTTCCTTTAAAAAAGTAATTAGTTATAGTTACTCACTACTTTTTCCAAAAAGTAACTGAGTTAGTAACTGAATTACTCTATAATAAAAGTAACTCGTTACCAGGGAAAGTAACTATTTAAAAAAAAAAAAAGTTGCTATATGTCAATTATTTTATTTTTTTTAGCAGTTTTCACAAGTCAGTTGAAATGAGTAGAACGGACAGGTGTTTGTACATAACTTTCAATATTTATTGCACGTCAAAAGACAGCAAGAGTTTTATCCTGCACTTCAAGTATTATCTTTGTAAGAAAAGTGTTTTTGGCCACTAGCTTTGTAGATGCATGTCACACATTACATGTACACATTAAATGCATGTTCTTGCCTTTGACCACAATGAATTTGAAGTAGCGCTTATATCTCCACCTTGAAAATGCCAACTTTTCATCGGATTGCTCCTGACTCGCCATTTCTGCTGCTGCTGCGAATCTCTGTGTAGCTGTTGCATGTGTGTTGTGTGTTCGTGTGTGTGTGTTTGGCGCTGCTGGCGCTGCCGCGTGTGCCGGCATGTGTGTAAAAACACTGGCTTTGATTGGCTACCATGAAACACATGACTCTGCCTTAGCCAATCATAATCGCTTATCTCGTTTTTAACCCACCTCCACACGCGCTGTGTGAGCCAGGGGTGCATTCGGATTGTATAGTTTATTAAATCAATGCATAGTAACGCACCGCATTTAACTTTCAGTAATGGTAACGGCGTTGTAACGATGGGAAAAGTAATTAGTTAGATTACCCCGTTACTGAAAAAATAACGTTGTTACCTAACGCCGTTCTTTTAAACGCCGTTATTCCAAACACTGGTGAAAACAACAAGCCTATAATGGTAAAAATCCACCCACTCATTGTTTTATAATGCCAATAATTCATAAACAGTCTCTCCACACTAGCAGTTCTCTCTACTATGATGACATAGGGTTAGGGTTAGGGTCCGCCATTACTATTCTCTTGCTGTAGCTGTTGGAGGTACAAAGAGCCATTAAACGTGTTTTGTGTTGGGATCCACCAACGAACATAGGAGTCTTCATAGACTGATGAGGACACGGTTATTAACTTTCATTTTCGAAAAAAAAACAAACCCTATACATTAGAGCTACCATTTTACACCAGATTGCCTCACAAATGAAGGTCAGTTCTGCGCTGGAGTTGGGCAACTGTAACACTGCGATGCCCTCAAGCATGAGCTCTTGAAGCTCCGGGCCAGGGTTGCCAGGTTTTCACAATAAAACCCGCCAAATTGCTACGCAAAACTGTTTTGAGGGTGATCCCCCTTTAAAAATTACATTCTGGTGGGATAAAATACACGTTTTTGGTGGGATTGCCCTGCTAAAAATTTGCATTTAAAGGGGCTAAATATCATGTTACTGTGGGAAACAGTGGACAACACTGAGCTCCAAACTTGTCTGAAAAGGGAGGCGGGAGCAGTGGTGCAGTTTCATTTAAAGGGGACAAAAACGAATAACCCCAAAAGTGGCAATTTCAACAAGCTATAAAAAATTATCTATTAGGTATTCTGAGATAAAACTTCACATACACAAACTGGGGACATCAGAGAACAATATTAGTGCCATTATCCCACAGCAGATTAAATGTGACTGGAGAGACAGAAGAGACATCACACTATTCATGTGAGTTCAGGGGTTCATCTCATAAACCAAGAGTTTAATAAATTGAGCAGACCCAAAATAGTGCCTGCAACAGAACAAGAATTGCATCCACTAATACCTGATAGTCATTTAATATGCACTTAAAAATAGAGACAAACAAGCCCTCCATCACAAAGTTTAAAGCTTTCAAGGACTTAGTCAAATACATGGCTTATTAATAAAAACTGAGCTGACCAAGCCAAATTACTGAAACACAAACAGAGAGATACCTCAAACTAGACAGAAGCAACATCACAACACAGTCAATTGGAGGGGTGAATATCCCTAAACAAAGAGTGCAAACTGTTAGAACATTAGAGCAGAGTGACTAAGAAAAGTATCCAAAGAGACATGCAGACAGGGACAGACATGAAAGAATCCACACTGTGTCCCCACTGCACACAAATTAACTGGAAACAGAAGTGTACTTTTTGACCTCATGTCTGAACTACACATAGACCAGGGACACTTTATTGCACAGACCACCCCAAAGATTTCCATCTGAAAGCACACAAGGACAAACTCTCAGGCCTGCAAGGTTAAACTCTAGCAAGCCCAGCTGCAAGCTATGTAAGGCCCTGACATGACAAAAGGGCAACCAGCAAAGGCCACCAACTATAAAACAACCTATACAACAGACATAGGCAATATACAAGCAATATACAACAGACATGAAATGTTTTTTAAAAGTCAAGCATACATATATTGTTACTGCTCTGTAAAGCCAAGCAATTTGTGAGAATGAGTTTGCAGACTGCCTAATCAATATTAATATTGGGAATACGTATGTAACTGTCCATAAATCTATACATTTATTAGCCAAACAACGGACATTTTCTCAAAAGCTGTACCAGTTACAGAGGGATTCAAATCCCATTTACTGCTATGACTCGTCATTACTGTTGCACATTCTCATTGGTTTGCTGGCCTGTGGATGATTTCATACTCAAGTAAAGCTATCCATGAATTGGTTATGCAAGCGGAAAACTATACTTGCTGCCAGATTTTGATTGCCGAAAATCACATTACATTTGATGCCAAACTGACTCAAATCAATTGAAAGAAAAAAAATTGTTACTCTATATTTTCATGATTTCTTGAACAAAATGTTGATATCCACTAAAAACATTTTTTCATAAATTTTGCCCATAGACAGAGTACGTTCAAGGTACACGTTATTTGGCAACATGCTTGAGAAAACTAGTCGAAAGTTTCGTTTGCCATTTCCTGGCAACAGCCCTACTTAGTGTTTCTTATTTGCGGTCTATTAAAAATTTATAAATTAATTAGTATACCCATTTACTGTTTAGGTGTGTGCACAAATAACCAAATATTTTTATATTTGATCTGTAATTATTATTGGAAAAATAAAAACACTTTTCAAATTTTAAGCTATAATTGCAGGGAATCCATGATAAATCCTAACCATGCAAACTAAAAGTCAGTTATAACTAAATGCGTTGGGTCCCGCTATGGAGTATGTTAAAAAGTTGATTGTATTTGATCACAGAATGTCGTTGTTTGCCTCCAAAGTTTGGAATTACTTAGATCAAAATTATCTTACTAAATGATCTTACAAAATGTAATTACTTTTGACCAAATGAATTCTGTGATACTGAGTTACATTTACATGTATTCATTTAGCAGACACTTTTATCCAAAGTGGCTTACAAATGAGTTGTCATAATATCACCACCATTATTACTTTTATTACTGTAATTATTATATGGCGTTGTATGTTTGGACATACCAGTGTTTCCTCATATTTACGAGTTATGAATGAGTTTGCAGTCTGAACTGAATATGAGGAGACAAAAATGAGACTGTACTGCATAATAATAGACAAAAATAGACTGCATAATAGACAAAAACTTTTTAAGAAGTTGTCCTTGAGGGCTGCATGCAAAAAGAAAAAAATATATGTGACAGTAGTTCAACTGACAAGCAACTGACTTGGGTTCTTTTTATCATTTTTTCTAAAAGACTCATGAATTCACAAGGTTTATTCAGTCAATCATTGAATAAACCGAATTGCAAAGAGTGGTTTAATGAATCAACATCTGACTGACTTAATAGTATAAAAATACTATTATTTTATTCCACAAATGAATGTCAAAAAATAAAGCCAAAGCAGAATAAATGACTTTCTGTTATGTCGTAAAATCAATTTCCCTAAAGAGAACCCAGCTGTTACACTCTATTTGTCTTGATATACAACTCTGTCAATCAAATTCAAGGACCAGAAGTAACTGTCATAAATAAATATTCAATGCAAAACACAAAATTCTATGGACAGGACTGGCATATATAATGTTACTAATAATTTACAAATGTAAGCTTCTTTTTACAAAAAAAAAAAAATCCTGCTGCTGTTTGATATTTATGTCACTGTTTCTGAGGCTTTATCAGATGAGCCAGACACAAGATTGCACAACAGAACACATGTATTTTATCACATATCCTGCTGCTAACAAGAGGGTTTGTCAAGCATCAATGTGTGACAAGGACGGAGCAAACGCAGAAGCAAGAAGCAAGGAAATCAGAAAGCATAGAGGAAGGCTCAGCAGATCAAGAGTAGAGCACTGTAGCTGGATCTGTGCCCATCAATCTCATGGCTCAGCAGGAAACCAGGACTACCAGACACAATACACAATAGGCAGTTCTTTCGGCGGCATCCTAACTGGGCCTCATAAGTGAGTAATTTGGCATGCTCTACATAGGCAGCAATCGTTGCACAATACAAATAGCATGGCACATAGGAGTGATAGCCTAATAAGCATAAAAATACACAGCATTCACAAATAATGGGTAAAATAACTAACTTGTTGACTGAACTTGGTGAGAAGTATACTTCAAAACATTAGCCTGACCCACCGGTATTTCATGTTTGTTAGTTTTTTGCCTTTAAATTTTATTTTCATCTTATTTGCTGAAAATGTGCATCTTTGTGGTCAGTCAGTGTGTATCGCATTAAGTTCTTTTTCACAGCTTTTCATAGGTCATTGCACTTAATAACTCTTTTTAACATCAAGCATGTTCCGTGCTTTATTTTCTCATTCTTGCATATTTCTTTATCATGTGCATCAAAGCGATTTGTCAGTGGGCACTGCGAGAGTTTTTCTGCTTAATACCAGTTTTATGTTTCTGTCGTTTAGAATACATATCTGCTAGTTTAATTCATTTACTGCTTATTTTATTTAAAACTTTGTTGATTGTACATATTGTTTTCTGTTTACTTTAATTAGAATCTAAAATATATATATATATATATATATGTATATATATATATATATATATATATATATATATATAAAATAATAATAATAATAGTAAATAATAAATATAAATATATATATGTCACCTGTTCATTTGCGAAAAGGGTCAAACTGTACCACAGAAGTTTTCATTTCAAGCCATTCCTGTCCTATAGGCTTTGCTGTGTTAATTAGAAAGGCGTGGACAGCTGTATTCAATCAAGTGGGTTAAGATGTGTAATTAAGTGAAGTCAATGTGCTGGCGCGGAGGACCGATGAGGTAAAGATCGAGGTAGAGGAAGACCTATGAGGTAAAGATCTGCGACTCTACCTGCGCAACTCAACCAAGCAACGACACAGACAAGACACAGTAGTATCATTCTCTTATTGTACTTCTTTTCCACTCCTAGCCTCTTTCAACCTTGGCGGCTCGACATCACAGGTACCCATAAATCAGAAAACCAACTCAACCTCATCTTTACACTTGTATCACAGATAACATCTTGGTCAAACCCTTTCATGTCTCACATAATTTCTTTATTACTTTTAATCTACCTTGTTCTGCACCACCGGTCTCATTCTTGACTTTCTTCTGTGGAATCATCCTCTCTAACCACCCCTACACACTTCTCATCATTAGATGTGAACTGTGCCACAGATACTACAGCTAGCTGCCTAGACAATATCTGTCTTATTTCCACCAGACCAGTACGTGCTACTCCCTCCAACCCCTTGTTAACTGATGTCCTTTGTGAGAATTGGACAAAAAAATGACAAAAAATCAATAGATTCATCTGATCTCAGCAGGTATCAGTCTATCTTCATTTTCCACCAAAGTCCATGCTGCCAACCTTCTTCCATAACAATATTCACAGTGCATAAGACACATGTAAATTCTTCAAAACATGCAATACTTTGTCACCCTCTGCCACCTCCCAACATCTCTTTAACTACTGACAATTTTACTAATCACTTCACAAACAAAACCACATCCACTAGCAGTCAGTTCTTGGCTCGACTTATCCAGGATCTCTCAGCAAACACTCACACAGCTGACCATCTTCTCTCTTCCTTCTCTCCTCTTACAGAAGATGAAGAATCTAAACTTATTCTTTCCACCCACCCTACCACCTCACCTCCAGACCCACTCCCCTAACATCTCCTACAAGCTACTTCCCTTGCACTTCTGCATTCAATCACACATATCATAAACACATCTCTTTTCATAGGCATTTTCTCCCGGCACATTCAAGAAGGCTAGGAGTAACTGCTTTAAAAAAACTACAATAGACCTCACTTGTTGAAAGCTACAGGCCCTTTTCTCTCCTTCCTTTCATAGCAAAATCACATTGTTTTTAACCAAGTGTCTTCCTTTCTCTCACAGAATAACCAGCTGGACAATAACCAATCTGGATTTAAAAGTGGACATTCAACTGAAATCGCCTTGATGTCAGTCACTGAAATGCTACGGAATGCAAGTGCTGAGTCCAAATCTTCAGTTCTCATTCTCCAAGATCTATCTGCTGCATTCAAAACTGATGTCCACCGTCTCATTGCTCAGCATCAACAAAACTACATTCAACTGGTTTGAGTCTTACCTCACAGGTAGGTCCTTGAGGGTAGCTTGGGGAGTTTTGGGAGAAGTTTCCAAATTACATCAACTGGTCACTGGGGTTCCTCAGGGATCACTTGTTGGGCCCCTCATCTTCTCTATGTACACTACATAACTTGGAACCATCATTCAGGTTCATGGTTTTTCCAATCATTGCAGTGCTGATGACACACAGCTCTACTCCTCATTTCAACCAGATGATGGTACCTGCTTAGATCTCAGACTGCCTAAGAGACATCTCAGCATCGATGACAGATCATCACCTGCAGCTCAACCTGGCAAAGACAGAACTTATCATCTTCCTAGCCACCCCATTAGTACAGCACCAGGTTACCATACAGCTGGGCTTTTCAAAGAAAATCTCATTGAGTTTGGCCAGTAATCTTGGGTTGATCCTTGATGATCAGCTGACCTTTAACCCTTAAATGCATGGATGTTTCGCCAATCATTATTACATATTAAGGTCTTTGGCAACCTGGACCTATATATCCAACATGGATAGATCTCTAACTGCTGCAATGGCAAAATAAAATTGCTAACCTTTCGAAGCTTAGAAGGGTTCAATTTGAGCAGATGATTTTACTATCACTGTCATCATCAGAGCGCACTTCCCCAGTACATTCAGCATCTGGCTCATATTTGCAATCTCAACCATATTCTCAAAATTATAAATTTTTTAGGGACTTTAAAATCAATATTTTGATCGCTGGCAGCTTATTCATCACATCCACCATCAAATTACAGTGACAGTTTCATTGTGTACAGTAAAGCTATTCAAGCCAGTTCAGTTTTTGTTGATGATCACGATAACATGAATTTACCAATTTTTTTTTGTTTCAAATTATTGCTGCACAGTGTGTATCAAACTGACCATGTCATGTGATTTCAGAAAACGAGGCTTATATTATACTATTTCAAAACATAAACATATCTCGATTCAGTTCAGTCTTTTAGTTTGAGTGGACTTTTCTATAAGGTCCTTTAAAATCTTTAAAGGGGTCATATGATGCTTTTTAAAAGATCATTATTTTGTGTATATGGTTTAATACAATATATTGACATGTTTTTATGTTAAAAAATCACATTATTTTTCAAAAACTGTACATTATTGTAGGTCCTCTATGCCCTGCCTCTCTCAAACGTGTTTTCTACAAAGTCCCTCCTTCTGACAAGCATAGTCTGCTCTGATTGGCTAACTGACCCAGTGCATTGTGGCCGAAAGGGGTACAGAAGTTGGGTGACTGACACAGTGATGAAGCTCATAAAACTCTGCATTTGATCAGTCAATAGCACATACTTAAATTAATAACAAAACATACTTACAGTATCAGATTCAGAAGTGAATCAATTTGTCGTAGCAAAGTCAGAATTATCTCCTCTTCTAGGTTCATTAAACAGTTGTCCATAAAATGCGTTGCTGATTCCTAAATGAATCTACTTTCGGAAGGCCAAATAAAGTGCTTTTGCTTTTGTCTATATACACACAGCATCTCCCTGACATGGCAGCTTCAACACTTTTGTTACTGAAATGATGCCTTCTTTCTTTGCGTGAACATTAAGGCAGCATTATGCAAATATTTCCACAAAGTAACGTAGACGTGGGGGCATGTCTAAATGAGCCTCTTTAGTGGGGTGTGGCAGTCTCTTTGAATTTGAGACTTTAGTCTTTGCAACTTTATAGATCTTCATTATACACAAAGAGCTTGTAACACTCCAAAGAGAAAGGAAACATTTAAATTGCATCATATGACCCCTTTAATGTTTAATAATTTCATGATATAATAGATTATGCATTTAATTTTTTATCTTTTTTTTTTTTTTTTTTTGCTGTTATCAATGCATTTACAATATTTTAAAACAGCCACTCATGTTGAGACTCGGCTCAGCTGATTAGAAGTTTTCCAATTACACGATGTGTATATTTCTAAACATTTCTTTTGCCTTGCCTGCCATTTTTGATTTATTTTTCCACAGAACTTATCTCAGTGTTTAATAGAACTGCATTTTCTGTGAAGGATGCATGCCATTCTGCCTTTAAATTTGGAAAACGTTTTTTTTTTAGGTGGCAGCATAATTAAAATACTTAGATATTAAATCAGCATTTGTATCCATGATGCCTTAAAATACAGCCCATATAAGAAGCTCACTATGGATCAAAGCATATGTTTACACACTCAAATACTCCACTACCAGAATTCTCAGCAAAATAAATTCAAAAATATTGAGTCTGACAGTGCTCTGCAGTTTACGGTTTATTCTATATTTTATGTTAACAGTCAATCTGAATGAACCTTGTGGTTACACAATCAATCAACTGCATTTCATGTCTTCATCATGTCAGCCATTGGCAAAAGTCTCCATCAATTTTTAAACAGCTCTGTGAGCTCAATGTAATGGGTCCAAGGCCACAGACCAGACTGCAGCACAAAGAACAATCTCATCAAAGAAAATAGACTGAAGAACGTTCAAGTGTAGAGTTTAATCAGAGTGCTGATAAAGGATCAGCTTTATACTTACCAAGTGCTGATGGAAAAAGTATGTGTTATATCTACTGGGATGGAGTGTGCAGAGCCTTTTCAATGTATCCTCTAAGGGACTGACAGACTCCCACAGGAATTGTGTGAGAGAGATCAAGAAGCAGAGAAAGCAAGGAAAGTGTAAAAAAAAAAGTTGAGAAACGTTTAATGTTATGGCCAACAGCTTATAGTTTTGATGTGAAGGAGTGTCATCAGTCATGAACGGTTTAAAATTTGAGTTTCTGGTGAATTCATGCCTTATATGACATTGTTACATATTACTATTTGCACACTTTTATTCTGACTGGGTTAGTAGTAGTAGACGTAGTATGTACCGTAGTAGGAATTTAATAATAATATATATAAAAAAAAACAGTTTCCCCACATTTTCATTTTGAATTTAAACTGAAAAAGTGCCAATGAAGTGCAAAATGTCTTTAAAGTGTGAGGACAGTACACATTCATCTATGTGTGCATGTAAGAGTAAGATGTAGGTCACAATTTCCTTGAAAAGTATCCTGCAAAAACAAACATCCTACTAAAATCTTTCATCTTCGTGTCAAAATGAGATATTTAGTATATTTGCTTAAATAATCCTCAAACACTGTCTCCAAGTTACACCAGGCATTAATATTCACCAGCTACTGTGTACTGCTTTGTTAGATGGAAATGTTTGTTAGTTCAAGGTTAGTTATGAGGGCCTTATAGTTCTAATATTCTAATATAGTAAATAGTGGTTACTATGTGATTTAATATGATGGTTATTAATTAAACATTTACATTTGATTAATCTTGAATATTTGGTTACATCCTCTGTAATAAGTGTGGTGTTTTTCAAGGTCAACCAACATTACACAAAAGACCACAAAGACAAAAGCTCCTGAAAACACTAGAAGACACATACACGAAGTCCGGCAGCATGCAAACCAAGAGGGAGCCAAAAATGATAAATCTGCACAGTCAAATACTGTGCTGAAGTGAGGGGATGAGTAAGGAAATGCAGTATGTATATCGTCAATTTTCATCTTTACAGAGACACAACTTCCTACAGTCTGATTGTCAAGGAACACTTTGTATGGTTTGATTACTGGATCAGCTCACTGGATCAGCTCCTATCTAGGAACAATTTCCCAGCACCTCTCCATCTCCTCTATGTCCCTTTTAACTTTTCCCATTCCTTCTCATTTCTTCCCTACCTCAGGGATATAGATCCACTTCTTGATGTCCTTGTCTTCACATATGCTCCTAAAAACCATTAAAGTCATTTTAGGCAATAACCATCATATTTAAAGAGATGGAGTTCCTGAATGAATCTGTGTTTTTTATTTATTTGCTATTTTTTATTAGCTGGCGGAATGATTCAATAACTCACTAATAATGACAGTCATATGCTTAGTTCTTGAATGAATGTTCCAGTGTTTTGAATGAATCGGTTTAGTAGTTGACCAATTGTTTATAATAAGCATGAAATGTTGGACACTTCTTGCACTCAAGAGTTGCAGATTTCCTTAAGCTGAAGAGGAGCCATCAGACTTCAAAGCCGGATAACAAAATCACTGCATAATGATGTGATCACATTAGTTGAAATTTCATGGCTAGAAGGGGAGGTGAGTCGAGGAAAAATTAAATGTCAAGTGCATAATGTATGTCTTTTGAGACTGAACTCTTAACTCTACGCATAAGAACTTAATAAAGGGTCGAAAGAAAAGTCCCCAACTCTAATGCATAGACTGATAGTTTTCTGGAACACGCAAACACAGACAAGCAGAGTGATACAAGTCATAGTGGACTAAATATCAGCGTTCTTGTGGCAGCGTACAGCCAATTACACAATGTGTCAGAAAACAGAATTATAAATCAGCCCCCTTGAGTATATCCACAGGTGTTCCCCAAGGATCTATTCTGGGCCCATTGCTTTTTACATTTTTGTCATGTTTGTCCCAACAGTAACATCCAAATGTATCCGGGTGACACTATTATTTATATACATGAAAGCAGTGTGTCAAAAGTCGCAAATGAACTTCCTCGAATCAACAAAATCCTCGGTTGTATGTGAATATTAGAACAACTGCACATCTTTCCACAAAGAGTGGAGAAAGAGGTGACTCAGTTATTTTACATTTAGTCAGTTTGTATTTTCAGTCAAAGCTGCAAGGCAATGGAACTCCAACCCATCAACAATTAGAAGACTAAAAACATAGTTCTTTTCAATTTCATTTTAACTCTTTGAGTGGTGCGGTCACACATTTGGTATTTTTATTTCTGTTCCCCTGGGAATACATTCTAACATATGGGGTTTGGTGACATCACATAACTGCCAAATTCAAACTGCTTTCGTGCTTTTATTCTGGCGCTGAGATTTCAAGCCAGACTCTGCACTTGTCATATAACTGTGCTTTTAACCATATAATGTATATTTTAGGTTTCAGATATTTAAATACACATAAGTCCTAGTAAAACGATACATTTCATTTATAAAATGCACATGGATGTCTATGGACCAGCCACTACTTGCATGTATTTCAGGAGAAATTGATGAATTCACGTCTTGTAAATCCGACTGACAGGACTCTCTGAACTACAGATCGAACAAACATGGCGGTGCGCATCTCACGGTATAGATCACAATCAAGCTCTTTTATGACCGTTTTTAAACTAAACAACCCACTCACTTAAACATATTTGTTAATCTGAATATCAGATAGTTGATGACATTGTAAGCATGTGTTAAATATTTTGAATAAAAAAGTAAAAAACTAAATAAATGCGATCCATCTGTCATACAGTGTTTTCGTAGCTGCGGTATATCACGTGACAAACATGACACGTAGCCAGGAAACATATGGGGAAACATTCTAAAATAAGTCGCCTAAATAAAAATAAAAAAACAGCAGTAAAAAGGTTTTACAAATGGTTACAACTCAATATTAATACAGTGTCAATCATTGTCAATGCTTGACTAATCAGAATCAAAAACTGACCCACATTAGTCAAATCCACTAGTAGTTTTTTGAAATACATGATCCTGTGCCACTATGCTCACCTCATTAGGTGACACAGTCAGAACGCTCTGGCTTTTCCTCATCTTCTGTGAAGTTTTCCTCTCCCCGTCTTGCACAGGCCTGCTCTGCTGACACTCCTGCACAAAACATCAACACAAACCCACACAATCAACTCTTGCAGCAAAGACACAAAGAACAGAGGAGAGAAAAGACATATGACCTTGCTTGCTTGTGAGAGAGATGCCACAGGGTAATTTTAAGATGGGAAGTCTTTCACTATTCTTAAGTAAAGTGATAAAGAGAGCAGCAAAGTTTGTCTGCAGTCTGACAGTGACAAGCATCTCTTAAACCCCTCACAAGTCACCTTTTATCACCTTAATATTTTTTCCAGCCTGTCTAAACTGACTTGCAAAAATGATCTTAAGATGAGATCCCGGAACGGAGCATTTTTACATCCCTAAAATGAAAATAATAAGAAAAATAAAGTGCATTGTAGATTTTTTTGGACTAATGTTATTGTAATCATAATCTCTTTTAATTTACTAGTGGAAAGATATTGCACTAAATTTGACTGTCTTATGTTAGAAGTATGTTATAGTGTTTCTTTAAAATACAGAATTATAGATAAAAATGCTTTACAATATCATGGTTTATTACATCCCACATATTAATAATTTCCAATCAATCAATTTTACTGCTGTATAAGTACATTTTACTGAATCATGCTATTTACACAAGTCCATAATTGAGATGTTCTGGGATGGGTCTTTCTGAAAACTGTACAATTAAAGGGTTATTTAGACAATCCTGCTCTTCTATAGTTGTGTACTGAATGAGAATTATCATACAGATGAGCTGGTTTTTATAACTATAAACGTGACTCTGAATTAATGAAATATTCCACAGGGTTTGAATGTGATTTTCAATGAGCAACGTTAACCAGCAGGAAAATAATACATTGACAATGTTCTGTTGCTGTAAATTGGAGTTGCTCAACTGTAGCGACACAAAGTGCATTTGAAAATTCAATTTGAGGAAGATTCTCTGGAAGAAAAAAACAAAACAAAAGAGAACACTGTCTGAATGAAAGCTCATCACAGGTCAGAATGCATCAGATTTATAAAATAATATTTTTTTCTGCATGTTCTCTACACAGTTTACACTCTGGCCTGCCAGTCTCATTCCTCTTCTTGTTATTGAACTTGACTGAACATTTTGTTTTTTATGCCACAGCTGTCTGCGGCCACTGCCAAGGTTCTCTCTTCAGTATCTCTTTAAGGCTATGTTTTCTTGTCAATCCATCAGTCACTTCTGTGCCTAGCTCAATCCACAGCCACTCAATGCAAAGGACAGTCCAGGCCATGGTGAACTAGGAATATAGCAGCTGTCTCTCAACAGCTGAAAGCCTTAAAAACACGATTCCATAACCACTTTCTATTGATTTGACCTCTGCTTTCTTACCCTGTCAGGGAGCTCCCCGCAGCCTGACCATACTGACATTAACTAGAGAAAGAGTTAGATGGCCGGTCGGGTCTAATAGTAAGTAAAAGCTTGCTTTAAATGTTGCCAATGTCACTGAATTCATGCAGCATGTAAAGGAGTCTGGCACCATGTGGGTCTTTTATATGACATTCACTTATCTTTAGACACTTACACAAAGAGCTCTAAAAGGGATTTTTTTTTTACATTTCAGGTGGTTTACTAGGTGGAAATGTACATTTTCAACAACCAATCACTTGACATAAGTATTTTGTTGTGCTTCTGAAATCTGTAAATTGTTCAATATTAGTGCAAAATATTAAATAAAAAAAAATCTAAATAAATACTTCACACGTGTCACACACCTGGACTCATTTAGTGTTTTTGCCCCTGTGACCCAGTTTCTGTCTTCCGTATTTGGTTTGATTAGTTCCCAGGTGTGTCTATTCTCTTCCTCATGTGTGTTAATTTAGTGATTCCATCCACCTGTGTTTCCCCATTATCCTC
This sequence comes from Carassius gibelio, assembly GCF_023724105.1. Classification (NCBI taxonomy): domain Eukaryota; kingdom Metazoa; phylum Chordata; class Actinopteri; order Cypriniformes; family Cyprinidae; genus Carassius; species Carassius gibelio. The sequence goes on from NC_068376.1 coordinate 18,891,446, forward strand.
TGTACATAAGCCTTGTCCTTTCAGTTCTGTTTTGTCGGGTCTCCTCACTTGATGCCTATTTGCTACTAACTCACTCACTTACGTGTGTCTATCGCTGTGCTCCATGAGTTGTATATATTAAAAGCCTTATTTCGTTTATCATCGGCTCCGTGTTCCTTCCGGCAGCGCAAACCGTGACAACACGACTACGGAAACACTTTTTTTTTTTTTTTGCCCCAGAGTAAAAAGTAAAATTGGCAACTGAGAGATACAACATAAGAGAAAAAAATATAGATATAAATTTGCAATTGTGGCACATGAAGTCATATTTTTACGACAAATAAAATACAGGGTTCTGCCATGAAACCCTATATAGTGCAGTCCGATATGTTCTAATTTGATATAATAACTAATCATTAATCACAGGTTACAGTTGATTGGTTTCTTTATGTATCAAAAGCCAATGAGCTTGCTGCTCAACATTCATTGATTTGGCTAGTGCTCGCTGTAGCATTTGCAGTGCGCTTCAGAAACCATCCACCTTCCCCAGCTCCACCTGTATAGATCTGCTATGGGCTGATTTCATTTGTGTTATATGGGGGTAAGTTCCTGTTTTTCCTTATTTTGTTCTGTTTCCTGTCATTTTTTTAGTTTGATTATAATTGATTCCCTGCACCTGTCTGTTCCTTGTTATCCTGCTTTTATAAACCTTAGTCCTTTCAGTTCAGTTTTGTCGGGTCTACCAGTTACATATGTGGGTCTTCCTCCTGTTCTCCATATTTTGAATTACCCCTGTGTTGGACTAATAAAGACAATTTCGTTTATCCTCAGCTCAGTGTTCCTTCCGTCAGCGTATAGTGTGACACATATATGATATATGTGCAGCAGCAATATTTCTTACATGCTCACAGCAGCATATCTGAGGATGTAGCGAGTCACTGTACTTGCTCTGCCGCAGCAGCAGTGAAGCACATCTATTCCACCAAGACCAAACACATCAACATTGTCATGTACATTACCATGCCAAACTCTCAGAGATTTGTTTTGACAAATTACATTGTGAGATTTGAAATCACAACGTGAGTTTCAAGAAGTTGCCTGGCTGAATGAGAGCCAAGAAGCTTAAAGTTAAAACTGAGGGAAAAAAAAAAAACACCCTTTGAGCGGAGCGGTTCAAAGTGGTCTATAGTCTACATTTCAACTTTACTGTTATAAAAAAACTCTTGAAATAAAAGGCCCAGGAGGCAAACCTCTCATATTCATTTAAAGAATGGATGCATAACATGTGCATCAGGAAAAACATGAGCTTCACAGATACTCCACAGTCTGAGGCCCCAATTACCAATTTACCTAATCACCTCTACCCATTCAAAGAGTAAATTAATGATAACTGTGTTATAATATAATACTGTAATTGCTGCAATCTGCCCAATCACCAGCCCCCAAAAGAAATGGTGGTGAGTCACTGCCAGCTAAGTTACCATCCACATTACATCCTCCTGCTAATCACAAAGTCTTCTACGGATGCAGAACAAATACTGTATGTCAGCATCTGTGGATCTCAAATCCTGTTTTACCTTACATTTTATGTTTTCACATAGACGTTTTACTCAGTTCCTCACTTGTTTGTTATCTGGTTTTTGCAAATATTTGCATTTTGCATGGATTCGTATTAGTAATTGTTTTAATATTCAATGGTAGCGTCAATCTAGTTAATAATATCAATAACTGTATGTGGTTGTTTATATTTTTCATCTTCTCAAACATCTGAGGCAGTTTCTCTCTTGCCACTGATTTTGTAAAGCTGCATTAGAAGTATTGCAAGAAGCACTTCACAAATACATTTCCTGGAATTCTAAATAAGATTCGTTTTTTTCTTTGACATAAAGGTCAAGTTTGCTGTTTTGCTCTTCGCTTGCTTTGCACACTTTCCAACAACATTAAGCTTTAAAAACAGCCTAATAAACACTGCTAGTCTATTCTCATTAGACAATCACATGAAAGGGTTCTAATATTTGACGCGGCTTTTGAGCAACAGCACAATCTGGTCCCACTGCTGTCGTTTTGTTGTTCTTCTGTGAAAGGCTCTGACATCCCGAAAAATAATTACTGTGACTAAAACTCTTCTTTTGCCAGATGTTTTGACATATGACAGGCAGCATGTATAATGCCCCTTCAAGCAAACATACATACTCTATGTTTCAGTGGTTAAACACAATTAGTTACAGTCCGTTTGAATAAATTTGTTTTAGAAAGATAAATTGTTTTAGAAAGATATATATTATTAAACTATACTGCTTCTTCTCTCTCTTTGAGCCATAGAGTGCAGCAATCCACACACCCTCCTTTTTAAATGTTATTTCATGGCAGTTATCAGCAGCTTTTTCTTGCATCATCCATCCAAAAGTATTATTATTTGAAAATGTATTGACAAAACTCCTAATACAAATATATACATCTTTTTGGTTAAACTTTCCTTCATTGTTCCAATAATCTTGGATTTGGAAGTGAGTTTGGCTTTTATACTTGTGCTCGATTTGTAGTTTTGTAGAGGTTGTTACCACCATAAAATGCCAGCTGGATGTTCTTTATTTGTTTTAGGGTTACTGCCAAGCTGAACTGTTTCTAAACTATAGTTTTGTGATTCACTAACAGTTGGCCAGTCATTGTATGAAAGTTCTTTGAGGAAATCTAAACTACACAGGGTTAAACATTTGGGCTTGAGTAGAGAAAATTGATGATACAACAAAATAGCTTTTGACAAATAATGAAAAACTGCTGGAGCACAAATCCTTGTGTCATGGTATAATCACAAACTCATAGAAAAAATGTGTTATTATGCTATGCTTCCTTGTTGCTTTTTTGCTTTTAGCATAGAGAAAATTCCCATGGGAATGCTTAGTAAGGGTCACGCACACCCATTTGGACATCTAACTAAAGAGTTAATGATTATGGTGGGATAATGGGTCTTTAGTGTTTAATATGTCCTAATGACCTAGACTCAGTTAAAACGACTTTATAGTCACTAAGCTGCTCTCCCCTCCAGTGAGGCAATTTAGGTTCCCTTAATAACCTGTTTGTAGCAGGGAATTTCTTCTCCATTTCTCCATTGAGTATAGCAAGTAATAACCCAGAGTGTAAGAGGGGAAATGGCTTACGTGGATCAGGGAATGCCAACATTACTATTGAGCTTAAAACTAAGAGGGAACAGCGAGATATAAAGAGACAGCCATTACTTCCCATATTAAAAGTAACTTATTAAGGAAAATAAGCCCAAATTTGCTTAAAACAATTGGACACGGCAACACTAGTTAATTGGAATCACCTCTGCTCAATTATTACTGGATTATTGTTTTTCTGAACTGGTTCAACACACAGAAAACATAGACAAGACCAAGGGGCATCATTAGGTTTCATTAGACATGAGTGCTGAGAACATGAGTGGCAATGAACCATGGCTTAACAGCCTGATCTCACAATCAAAACGTACATATTTCGACGTAAATTAAAACTGTCCAATACGTATGTGCCTTTACGTATTTACACTGTCGTTTACGTATTATCTGGACGTAATTACAGGTTCGATAAGTATCTAAATTTACGTAAAAACAACCTCAAATATATACTGATAGAACGTGTTCTCTGACCAGTCAGTTATCCATAGAAATTTGCTCATGAAGCTGCTTTTCAATGCGTATCTGATTAATTTAATATTTATGTATATTTTCCCTTTTTATATATTTTTTTGATAAATGTAAGATCCCTATACCCGACCCGAACCTAAACCTACCCATTTTATACAGAATGTTAAAAGAATAAAACATAATAAAACACAATATTAGTAAAAATATAACATTAAAACGATATTTTGAGCCACTAACGTTAATCCTACACCTACCCCTAAACCTACCCATAACCATTTCTTAAAACTACATAACGTTACTGTTATAAACAAACAAATAACAGACAAACAAACGTAACGTTAATCATTTATTTTTTGCGAAAATATCAAAAGTGGTACCAAAAGTAGTTCAAATTATAAAGAGTTCCAGTCGCAGTCCTCTATGGAGGTAATAGTTTTTATAGGGTACAGAGCAGAATTTAATTTATCAATCCATGAAATTATGTCTACGTCTTCTCTCCGTGAAGACGCACTGGCGTAGTACTCAAATGTCATAAACTGAAACACGACATGTCGCAATCTGTGACGAATTGGATGAGGACCAATGAGCGTTCGATATCAGTTCCGTAAACCATGTTGTAACGTGGCGAACTGGCGCTATTTTCAAATTCAAATCATAACGAGCGCGATCTTTGACTGTGACGGACGCTGTTGCTGAGAATGAAGATGAAGATCGATTGATAAAGGGCTGAATTTGGATATGTTCCTTGCAAACATCTGGATTCTAAAGATATGCAGTACAGCAAACAAATAAAATCGATGTGATTTGTAATTGTATGCTGTGCTTTTGTGTATCTATGGTTTGCAGCATGCACAGAAATGTTATTTCCTATTAAGTAGACGAGTAAACTGCTTTCAATAAATTGAATAAAAACATGTATTGATATGACAATTAAATACAACAGATTTAAATCATTAAAGCCACGATTTTAATATTAATACATGGGAATTCATATACATTCACACTTTACGTTAGATTTACGTTTTTTAGCTTCTAACACGTAAGTATTTGTACGTTTTACTGCTATAAATACGTCAAAATTGTACGTTTCTATGTGCATGAAAACGTAAGTAAATGTACGTGTGGTAGAACCACATTTAACGTAAAAATACACACGTATTCTAATGAGATCACGTTGGGCTTAAAGGGTTAGTTCACCCAAAAAGGAAAATGATGTCATTAATAATAACGTTTTTATTAATAACATAATTTTCTTTTTTGGGTGAACTAACTTTTTAAGAATAGTAGATGACTGCTTCACACACAAATGTGAACAAACACAAAACAACAACAACAACAACAACAAACATTATTTTGGTTTAGAGTTTCAGAAGAAAAAAATAAATTTTTAAACCTTTATTTTACAAATACTCTCATAATCTGGTGAGATTTTTGTATGTCCTGCAACAGACGGTATGACCCACACATAGCCCTGATCTCAACCTCATAGACATGAAGCGAGAAAAAAATGCCAGTCAAAATACATAGATGAACTGTCGAAACATTTCCACTTTCCAGAATGCTTAGAAAAACCTGAAAATGACCTTTAAAACAATGTGAAAATGTACTGTTCTGAAGGCACTAAAATGGTTATCAACTAAAATGAAAACTATTAAAAACATTTTTGTTAACTGAAATAAAGATTAAATAGAATAAAATATAACTATTATATTAAAAACTATAAATAAAATTTTTAAATGTTTACAACAAACTGAAATATGTTTGAGTCAGTAAAGTTATTACAGGGTGTCTACAGATATAAACAAGTTAAATTTAAGACTTTTAAAGACCTTTTTAATACCACCTGATATGACATTTAAGACCAAACCTCTGATGGAAATCACACATTATTTTTTGTATGTGTAATATTTCATTTGTTAAATGTAAAAAGATTTATATGCTGCTGTTCTATTTATTATTAAGATATACAGCAAACTTTTCATATCAGCAGACAATATCCAATACTAAAAAATCCACAAAAGCACTGCCTAACTGGGATTTCTTGGTTGTGTAAAATGTATTCTGAAGCAATATTTTATCTGTGTTCTTTTAGTGTTTACAATAACGTTTTTGATGCATGTTTTGGATATTAACCTCAAGATGTTATTTGATGTTATATGAATCTGTTTTTGCAATGATTGTAAATGGTCACTGGGTCCATCAGACAGGAGAAATCTTTTGCAGTAATTGGAACCGAAAATATTTAAGACCCACCGAATCTGAATTTAAAACATTTTAAAGACCCGCGGCCACCCTGTATTAAATGGAAATAGTAAATAAAGTAAATAAAAACTGAAACTGAACTAAACCTAGAACTGAAATAAAACAATATTTTTAAAAAACTACTGAAAAATAGCAAAAGTACATAATTTATTAAAAATGAAAACTGAAAATATAAACTGAACATAAACATAAAAATAAAATCACTTAAATCGAGATAATTAAGTAATATATAATGAGTATATATAATGTATAATAATATATATAATATATAATGAATAAAAAAACTTTCGTTATGTCGAGATCACAAGAAAATTTAAGTCGCTATAATTAGAAAACAACTCTCGTTATGCCGAGATCACGAGAAATAACGTGATAACAAGAAAACAAGAATAATAATGCATGGCTGCTTAGAACCTCTGTAAATACAAAACTATTATAGTATATAAATAATATTAACATAATACTGGAAACTAAATATTAATTTAATTTAGCTAATATAAGAAGTCTTTAAACATCCTCATTTGCACCATAAAACATTTGCACAGTACTGTGCTTCTTTTCTACAGATGACTTCTAGTTCTTTTAAAGAAAGCAAATGAGAATGTTTTGAAAAAAACTACATCACACAGTTCAAAACAGTAAATTACTACTTTCAGCAGATAATGTCCATTTTATCAAGTTGTTTACAATGCCATTACATTCCTCGAAGCAATTTTTCCAGGTTAACTGAAGTCCCTTAACTCCCCGATTAGAAAGGCTCTTTCGGTCAAAAGTGCTATTTCACTTTGCGGCTTGCGTAGATTAAAAGTGTGGTTGATCGTGAGCCATGCACCACAGTTTCATTTAACCGAGCCCAGATAACATCCCTCAAAGAAAGCCTGACATCAGAAACTCCAGTCTGCCAATTATGCTTGTGGCAAATGCTTTTACATCACACGGTGTAAGCGGTGTACCAACGCCAGATCAAAGAACAACCAAGCAGCAGCAAGGAACAGATGCTGCACTGTTGTAGAAGAAAAATGTATCATTAGAAAAGTAAAGACTTAAAAAAAAAAAAAAAAGTGACAAGGATTGGAAAGGCAGAACTTTGTCACTTAATAGTCTGCAAACTCAGTACCTGAACACAGGAGGAGGCGCAAGCATCAATTACAGAACACCAGTAGCAACAATGAAACAGCACGGGAGTTTGTTAAACACTCAAACAAGGGCTCCAGGACCCAGGGGGAAATAAGTTTGTGAAAGCAGTTCCAGACCGTATCTAAAGCTTATCAGATTTTTAAGGAGTCATCATCTGATCTGTTAAAAGTTAATGATAGACTTATTGCACCCAGCGGGTCTGGTGATGGTACATCTATGTGTTTTTAAGTCTTCCCTATAGGGTTCCTGGACGTCAGAAGAACACAGGAATCAAGCACATGAAGGTACCATGGAAATGTCCTATTTGTTAAATCTAATGTGTTGCGTGCAATGGATTCCCAGTTGGCGTAATCTCACCACTAGATACCAGTCACACTGGCATTCTGCTCTCAGATGGGACATGGGTGAATAAATACAAACACCTCTTCCCTTCTGCTGCGTCTCCAAACTGGAGTTCTGAGTACAGCCGTTCAGGACAGCTATCTTCGGAACCAGTAGAAGGTTTTTTATTTTTTATTTTCTTTTAAGCAAAATACAGAATGCTGCACTTAAGTGAAACTCATACCTATTATTCTGGGTTGTAATACCCAAATAAATTCAAAATCTGAATTCAAATTTATTAAAACTATTCATTAATATAATTTATTTATACCTACAATCTAAAAAAAAAATGTTGGTAGTACATAAAGCAAACTGTGAGTTTGATCAAATAAATGTCTGGCCATAATTTGTAAAAATTTATCAGACAAAAATGTTAATTGTCTCTTGTCAATAGTACAGCAATATACTGCTTACAGAAGTCACTTTCAAACCAAGCTACTCTCTGTTATTCAATGCAGCATCGGTGTGACCAACTTAAACTGATTCTAATATCTTCTGTCCTAACACGGAAGTCACTGTTGTGTAGATTCCTATTGAAATGAATGGATTTCTCCAGCAGAAAATCGTTCACTAATGAGCACTTTTTATAGCACCAATTTTTAAAACCTTTTAAAAAATAGTGTGCTCTGCAGACTCTGACCTCAAAGTGATTCAGAAAAGTTGAATAATCTCTGTTGTTATTCTAGATACTAACCTCCAATTTTTGGCTCATAATAGAGTGAAGACTTATAATTAACATAATTACACATCGCATACTCTTGTAGGACTGGATAATTGACACTTTGCTTAATTAGTTCCACCGTAACATAACCCTGCATAAGGAAGAGGGTCAACAGAACTGAGCCTGATAACTGTGCAATGAGACCGAAGTGAATTCCTCACATCATCAGTGTAATAAAATGATACTGTTAATGGGCAGAACAAATTATTGATATTAAATATTAGCATTTTTATTATATGTGATTATTTAAAGAATTTATAATAAACTTCCAAATCAAAATAAACAGCACTAGCAAATTGGTGTGGAAGATAGGAAATAATTCTTTTAATTTATCTCAAAATGATCAGAAATGGTGAAAAGACAGAAAGCGGTAATGTACAGTAGGGAAAAAGGGCACCTGGTGATGTTTATTTCATTTAAAAATTATTAAAAGGTTTAATCATATTTTAATCATATTCTGATAATGAATGATAACAAAAATTATATATGTATAAATTGTAAATGCTATATTTACCTTAGAAATCATACAAACTGGCCATTTAACAGAGATACTGATACTGGCAATACTTACTGTGATAGTAGGTGGTACAGTATGAGATAAAACAAAAAGTGATATTCATACACCTTTTCTAAGAAATCTTGTCACAAACCTGACTTTGCTGTTCCTGTATTTGTGCTTCTGCTTTGTTCTTTTTTTATGACGAAATACTGACTTGTTATTGTATCTTTTATTTGGAAGCTGTGAAGCATGGCATTCATAATTAATAATAAAAAGAAAAACACTGTGAACGTGCTTCTTTTCAGCCCATTCAACTTACAGCATTCACAACAACATGTTGATAGCATGCTAGTTATTTAAGCATGAATGCAGCGTGTTCTGTTGAATCCAGTCAAACATGAATCAGCTCAGGTTCTGCGATGTACCTTAAAAGACCATTACAATGTCCAGTCATTTTAGACATTAACCACTGACATGAAAACAAATCCAGAAATAGAGTGGCAGAAGTGATGACTGAATCAATCAATCAATTTTCATCCAAACATTATCTAGTTATATCTTAGCAAGTGCTACTGGCAGACATTGTGAGTGAATGGTAATCACTGACACATCACTTATGAAATTTAACCCTGTTATTGATGAGTAAACACATTTTATTCTTAAATCTTAAAATCATTTAAAAAAATGCACATTTAGATAGAGGCATACAGCAGATGCTTTAACCTTTATAATGGTCCTCTCAGTGAGCTAGAAGGCAGAAAGTTCAGTGAGTTCAACTAACACCAGACCTCCGAGACTCTCTAGGGTTTCCTGATCTTTGGACATTTCCACACCTCACTGACCTATGGTATAAGACCTGAAAAATCATATTTAGAGTTGCAATTGTTGTGACTTTTATAAAGAGCCCTTCCAGTAAGTTAGTAGGGTGAAAGTTCAGAGCAACCCTCTCTCTATTAGACTACACAATATTCATGATTGAATTAAACCAAGTCAATTACCACTACCAAGTATTGAGTACATGTACAGTAAATGAAGATACTTTCCAGAAGGCCAACTATTCACTAAAAAATTCATGACGTATTCTAATTTGTTGAGATAGTGAATTGGTGGGTTTTTTGTTAGATGTGAGCCAAAATCATCACAATTAAAAGAACCAAAGACTTAAACTACTTCAATCTGTGTGCATTGAGTTTATTTAATACATGAGTTTTGACCATTTGAGTTGAATTACTGAAATAAATGAACTTTTCCATGACATTATAATTTATTGAGATGCACCTGTATATATATTTATATATATTTTAACTTGAATATGCTACCCACTGAAAAGTGCCAAGAACATGACGTGCAGATTACTTACTGGAAGACCAGGCATTAAGAAGAATGACTTTGCACACAATCTATAGTTCACTCTCCGATCCTAAGATTAAACATCCAGAGGCTAAACTTCAACAGCAGATGCAAAGCTGATGTAGCCTCTGCCCCCACATGACACCAACTTGTTTACTGACATTTAGTCATGCAAGTAATGCCTTTAGGATTGTGCTTAATTGAATTTCTGAATCATAGTTTCTCTGCATATTACAGCTGTTATTAGCAGCCAGTTGTGCATATACTGTATATTTGCTAAGGCAGTTGAAACGTCAAATGAACATTGAAATAATTTTGGACATCCAGAATGCTAAAAAATGCTTGCTGCCTGAAAAACATAAAATAAATAAATAAAATCACATAGCCTTTATCTGATTCATCATTACAATAGTCTTCAAGTTGTGTAGAAAGTAGTTGTGTATAAGTCTCGTTTATTTTAGCCATCAACTGTAACTTGGAAATATAAGTGTTCCTAAACAAAAATATAGAGCAAGTCTATTTTAAGAGTTTGCCTTCTCTATTGTCTTCTTCCATTCTATAGTTGCATTTTCATGTAAATGCAAAGCGGTTGCAGCTGAAGGGAAGGTTGATTTCAAAGGACTAAGCTTTAGTTCGTTTTAAAAGCTGAAACAGAACCAAGTTGCCAAGCTGAGTGGAAGAATTATGGCTGCTGTCATAAGCTCATTTCAAAAAGACCAGTGCCACCTCATCCACAACTAAGATTACATGTTGAGAAACGCATATATTATAAATACTTTTCTTTGTCTGTGCATATATTTATGTGCATGTTTGTGTGGGCATGTGTTTATGGGCGGTTGACAGGGCACGGTTATTTTAAAAGTCTGGAATTTAGAAATGAACATCATTATGAGCATATGGTGTGACAGAATGGCTTCTCTCACACTTACACTGAAATAAATACAATGACAATAAATCCCAGTTTAACTAGTTAAACTCTAAAGTCAAGTTCTATCATTGGCATCTGCTGTCAATTAGCGAAGAAAATAATGTTGACTCGCTAGTTTTGTCTATGTAAAATCTTTCTATTCAGCAACGAGGCTAAGCTGGCTAGCAACAATAAATGAACACAAACTGAAGATTCATGGGTGAGTGTTACAGGATTCAACAGCGTTTAAAATAGGTTTCTCGCAAGAGAGAATAAAACACTGAGGATTATTAAGATGAATGGAAGAATAAGGCAGACATTAATTAAAAATGTATTGTCATTATTTTTTTTGATCCTAGTAAGTAAATAATGTAGCAGGGCTGGGAGTTAAAATATCATATCTCAGTCTTTTTATGGCATTTGATATCTACATTTATGAATGTGTAGCTTAAAAAGCTTTTTTTTTTTCAATCAACCATAAGTTTATTTTATTTTGTAACTATAATATAATTTAATAGACTATGTAGATAAATAGTAACTATGTTTTTGTAACTGCACACAATAGAAGACATTCTGAAGAATTGACTTTTCATGATCAAAAAAGAAAAAAACAAGACATTTTCCAAAATATGTTTTTAAATTGTCTTTCTGACCCTGTTCTCCTGGACACATTTGATGCATGGCAGGAATCACATAGACTCTTGGGTTTAAATACATTGTTACTTACAAACACTCCTCTTGATGGAAATCCTAATATCCCAAGTGCCATCCCAAAACTATACAAAGCTGGATTTAGAAAGGAATTAAAACAATTGGTGATCTTTATGTAAATGGCATATTTGCTACCTTCCTTCAGCTATCTGAATTATTTAACTTGCCTAAGGATAACCTTTTTAAGTACTTACAAATAAGACATTGGGCAAGACGTCACTCATTGGAGTCAATCCCTATCTGAAAAATCCCAGACTGCTCGATATCAGACATACCTCTAAAAAGGCCTAACATCTTCTACTGTATATACAGATTTCTTATTAACAATCTTCAGGCATACCAAAGATTTTCAACAAAGTATAAATGGGAATCAGATCTGGAGTGTTCTTTGGATGCTAATGATTGGTGTACTCTTCTAGAAAAGTCACAAACAGTATAGGTATCCACCAAACACAGACAAATTCAATTTAACATCTTACATAGAACATATTACACCCCCTATAGACTAAACAAACTTAATGGTGTGATCTCTGCTATGTGTCAAAGAAGTCAAATGTCTACTGAGACTCTTCTTCATATGCTCTGGAGTTGTCCAGCCTTAGAGACATTCTGGAAGTATGTCATGGCAACAATTTCTGAAATATCAAAAGAATCATATTGATCTGGATCCTAAAATTTGGAAAACTAGGTGAAATCTGTTCACTTAGCATGACCTATCATGAAGGCTATTTTATTTTGCTTGCAAGCACTGCAGCTAAAAAAAAATGCATACTTAAAAACTGAAAATCCACGAACCCCCCAGAGTAAAAACATCAGATTAATGAGCTTTTATCTTATGGTACCCCTGAGATAATACTTTATTCTGTTCCCCACAGACTTTCACTATATTTGGGCTCCTTTTCTTAATGCACTATCTTTGATTGACCAGTTTGTATTTTAATTGTTTTGTGTATTTTCCATTCTCTTATTTTCTTGATTCATCTCTGGACATTATTGTAATTCTATTTAACGTTGTGAGAAATGTTTTGACAAACATTTGAGAAAATTATACCATATGTGGGTGGGTGGGGCTGTGTTCAGTATATTTTTATTTATAGATATAGACAAAAAAAAGAAAATTGATGAATGTACCTCAGACAGACGTTCTGCTGTGTAACGTAAAGAAAACACTCAGACAATAAAATCGCAAAGGAGACCATTTCTAGGGTTCATACACCACTTTCTGTCAGTGATTTCATTATCTTTTTCATTCTCTCCCAGCTTCTGTTATACACTGTATTCTTACACTTCTGTGAAAAACACAAGCAGTTTTCTTTTTGTCTGGCCATTTTGTGCAATCTCTCCCACTTGTTTCCATTGTTTCCAGCCCAATTTCCCTCTTTTATCCTCCCACTCCTTTTCCATCCATCACCTACTCTCATTATTTGCTCAGAAAGTGTATGGAGAAACGTAAAAGCAGAGACATGGCAAACAGAAGGTCCCCGGAGAGCAGCGCTTGTTCTGCAACAAATATTCTGAGATCATTACCTTTGAGCCAGCTGCTCCACCAATTTGAAGTCAACGGTGGCTGGGAAGAGGACAAGGTGCTTTGAAAACTGCGCTTTCCAACTAATTACAAGGTGTTTTCTGAAAATCCTCCCAAGTGGAACTGTCTGTCATCCATGCATTTCACTGCCTCCTACCAGCTCTTTTAAATCTACCGCAAGTATTTCTGTCCCTTTCAACACATGTGCTTTTCTAATCCTGTTTTCTATTAAACTTACTGACGTTTCCTCTCATGTTCTGGTGAACACCAGATGGTGCAAGTTGGCAAATCTGACCGTATGAAAACAGACAAATTTAATAATACAACACTTAGAAATTCAAAACAACATTCACACCACTATATGAGAACCCCAAAACCACTGTCTAAAAACAACATGAAATATTCAATACAACTAGGGCACGATTTCCACTGACATCTCAGAATGACACTCTAGGAACACCTGGGAACAGCATGCCAAGCTGTTTTCTATTGTGATATAGTGAAATATGGCTGGCAGAGAGGCATTCAACATCTGGCCAAGCAGAACCTGAGCAGCGTTGGCTGGACTTTGGGCAGACTCTCAAAGGAACAAATGCTTTAGGTTCAGGCACACGTTCAAACATTTCAACCAGAAATATTTAAATGAAAGAAAAAAAAAACATTCTCACAACAACCAACAACACTATGTATTCATAAAACAGAAAGTGCTGTGTAAAAAATCGTTCAGCCAGTGTTCAGATCAAATATGCTGTCACAAAGGAATAGAGTCACAAAGTCCCTAACTGTCTTCCTACTGAATTTCAGTGGAAGGCATTAAATGCAGCATTTAGTTTGTCAGTTTATGTTTGGGCTGTTCTGCATAGTTGGCACAATTTATACTATCCTAGGCAAAATGTGCTAGAAAAATGAGGACTAATATATATATATATATATATATATATATATATATATATATATATATATATATATATATATATATATATATATATATATATATATATATATATACTTTTATTCAGCAACAGAGCATTACATTGATCAAATGTGACATTGACAAAGAAATGTTTCCTCAGCACCAAATCTACATATGAGAAAGATTTCTAATGGATCATGTGATGTGATTTTTCATTTTATTTTTGATTTACTGCAATATATAAAACATTTATATAAATATCAAAATCATTAATTAAATTATTTTTGATCAAATAAATGCAGCCTTGTTGAGCACTTATCAACATCAAACATTTGAACGGTAATGTGTTTGTTTGTTGTGTGTGTGTTTGAACAGATTCATTTAGTATCCATTATCATGTGACTTGATGCTTGTGGCCATCCACAGCCTATGTATTATTAAGAAAATGGTACGATTACATGTGTACTTGCACAATTCCCCAATAAACCATCTCGGAGCAGCTGTCTTATTTAATAATCTATTAGAGGTTATAACAGCAGAGCTGAAACCAGATAAATTCTCAAAGGCCACACATGCAGGCATCAAATGGAGCAGCTTGGCCAGCCTCATCATGATGTATTAGCTCCTTCCAGACACCCTGTGGAAAAAACAGGTTTCCTCTCTCCACACACACACACACAAACACACAAGCCTATAACTCACCACAGAGTAAAAAATTACCCAGCCTCTACACACCACATTATGTGCCCTCCTCCATTTTCTCTATGATTAAAAAGTTAAGTGGATGGATTTTTGATTCAGTTATTTATCAACATGCAGGATCTGAAGCTTTAATGGAATATACTGTTTACTATTTACATCATGCAGTTTCCTAAAGACCCGATTGATTTAACTGTAGATGTTCAATGAAAACAAAGCATGCCTTTTAGAATCCAATTTTTAACATCCACCTTGTTCCTTTTGGTTTCATAATATTGTCAGGGCCACGGATTTGATTTTCTTTGGCTTTAGCTTAATTCTGCACAGCCAGTCTCTGCTTCCCTCTGCATTTATCCTTTTCTAACAAAGATGATTTAAGCCAAAATGTGAACCTAGGATTTTATTTTCATTTTTAATCTGCATAATTGGTGTCCTAATTCAGAGGCTGCCAAACCACATTAAATACAGTTTTTTTTTTTTTCTTGTTAAAATACTTTCATGCATTAAAATCTAAAGAGATAATCTGACTCTCCATGCGTCTGAAGCTGAGATCACGACAAATCATCTCAACAGCAGCTTTTCAAATCACTGTCACTGTAAATGCTATGGTGAATCAGGTCAAGCCGGGACTGTGCACTGTACAAAAGAAAACTGTCAATTGATCAGATTCAAATGTCATGTACATTCAACACAAACACTATGCTCAGTGACTCTCAATTGAAAGCTCCTTTAATCAATAGCAATGAAGCACATTGTTTTTATTGAGTTAAACCTTGCTGTAAAGCTTGGCTGCATTTTTGGGCCTACAGAGGTGATTTATGATGGTTACTTAACATGAAAATAAAATAAAAATAATTATCAGCAAATATAGTATTTGAATGTCATTTTTAAAATCAATTAAAATGTGTAATTTCAAACAGTACCATAGAAATTCACATAAGGCATAAATGTCAGTCATAGATGCAAAACATTATCTTCAAAATGAGCTAACATGCATTTTGAGACAAATTGTGACAGCATACCGAACAAGTGAATGGTGAGAGCCAAAGGCACACAGACACAGATCACAGATCATGTACTCATACACTATCTGAAATCTCTCTGATTGAGAGCCAACCTCCCAGACTAACTTACTAATACATGTGAATACTCTATATACATAGACCATAAAGAAAATACATTGGATCTTACCATTCCATATGCAATCATCTCCAATTACTATTGAGCTATAAAGGTTCTAACATTACCTGCCAAAACTAAATGAGCTGCATATTGCTCAAAAGATACGAATCCGTAAGACTTCCAGTAGGCAAATAAAATAGATTAATCTTGATGTGAAGAATAATCCAATCATTCTGTCTAGAGTAGACTAATGAAAATGCCACTCAAACAGACGCAAATTCACAGCTGACAAAATGCATCTACTTATCTCATCAAAAGTGAATAAAACTCAACATTTGTTACCTTTATAAATTTATTAAACTGTATTAAATAAAACAATTTACAATGACATGGCATCATAAGACAATGATCTTAGGGTCTTTAATCAAAAAACACCTACAGGACTCATACTGTAATGGCAACTGGAAACTGTTATGTTTTGCTAAAGACCCTTAAGTATTTTTGCATTGATGCAAGAATCTCCAATCTACAGAGAACAGTGTTTGCATGTGTGGACATTTCTTGTGAGAGGAAATGGTTGTTTTGACCTTGTTATCTTAAATGCAAATAACTAAAAGCAGAACCAAAAAGAAACGACTGTTGTGTCATCCCCATTTCAGTTCAGCTCTAAAACCCAACATGCTTGCAACCACAACCATGCAACTTTGCACAACATCAGCAGTTTGTGTGTTCTTCCTTCCCAGTGGCCTGTCAGGCTGTTTTACTCGATTTCATTTGCAATCTAAGCATATCTGCATGAGAACTCATTAATAGAAACATTAATTTTAATTAAATGTTGTGCGAGTAAGCAGTGACTATTATGATTGGCTAACATAAATGAATAGTAAAAAAAAAAAAAAATACCTCAGCTATTGCAAAAGTGTCACTGATAGTATTGGCTTTACTTATGAATTGTGATGTCGATGCTGTCAGATCTAATACAGTGGCCACTGTGTCATCTTTCAAAAAAGGTTTATTTGCAAACCCTCCAACAAAGCTGCATTCAAATACCACAAACTGCAATGTGTGGAGTACATCAGAATTTCAGCGGGCATCTGTCTACTGTCTGTATCCAGTGTGGACAGAAAGCTTGATTTGACTGCTATTTTATTTTGACTTTTAATAACGCAAATATATGCATACCTTCAAGACAAGTCTAAAAATTAGCTTTTTTTGGAATTCAAAAATTATGCAAAAACATGTGACCTAGTTTATTAATATGGCCAATTAAGGTTCACTAAATCACAAACCTTTCATTTTACAGTTCTTCTAAATGTCAGTCATGCATTTATTGCACAATAAAAATTAAGAAACAACGGAGATGTTATAAGAGAAAGGAGACTAATAAATTAAATAAATTAAATAAATCAAATAATTTCATATTTTAAACTGCCAGAGGTTACAGCAATTTATGTTAGATGCAGCCCTATCACTTTTCTATGTTAAATTTGAATACAAAGCTAGTAAATACTGGCCAAAGTCCCATCTCTGGAAAATTTGAGGACGACCTTTATCTACATCTTAATGCATATGCAAACAGACAGAGAAGCAAACCCTATAATTTATGTCACCCTGACCCTTCCCTTACCAGCCCATGGCCAAGCTCACAATAGGAGTCTGTGGCAATGAGGAGGTGCATACAGTAAGTGCTGCTGGCAGAGTGTAAAGATAAGCACCTGATGCTTATTGCACTGTGACACCACTGCCAAAACCCCTCAATCTCTGCACCAGTTCTGGCTCAGTGGTAGAAGGTGCCGTGAGTTGACAATATAGAGGTTTATTCTGTATTCTAGAAAATATTTCCGACAATGGACCGAAGTAATACAATTTATGGTTTTCATTAGCCAAAGTGAACAAACAATCAGGGAGATTGATGACAACTGCCATGTGCTGAGGTCTAATAGATTAGGTACTGTGTAGGTTCTGCACCAACAATTATACATGAGAAATCATAGCACACAGTACAAACTACAAGAAAAGACCTTGGGTATCGTCTTAAAAAAGTAACACACTCAAATTCACCAAATGGGTTACACACAGACCCCATAACACATAGGCACATGCTCACAACACACATTCAGTTGAGTGTGACAGCAATCCCCCACACTCAAACATAAAAATACACACATTCCTGCAAACCAAGCAGTGTATGTGTTATTCGGGTATGAAATTCGTAAGGCAAACCATTAATCCTGTGTCACTGAGTGTCCATCTGTTCAAGATCTGATTGATTGTCCATGAGATAATGGCAGCAACATGCTTGTCTCAACAGGGCAAGTAATTATGAGGAAAGCCTCAGAATAGGAGAAAAGCCAAGTAGCATTAGGAGGGCAAACTGAATCACATATGATCTGTGTTATATACACTCTTACTAAAGTTACTAAATTAAAGTTGCAAAGGTTGCGATGATTAGGAACTAGAAATTATGTGCAATATTATTAAGTAGACTCCAGACTGTCATGTGACGTGAGCGGTGATAACTATATGGAAATGTAATTATTTCATCTGGATTAACTGCTAAAGGAACTTTATGTTTATATATTATTTTAGCTGGTTGAAGAAACTACAATGAGAACCCATAACAGCTCCTTGTGGAACACCATATTGTAATGACTGAGCCGACGAGACCAAGTGCAAGCTTTTATTTACAGACATGATCAAAAACACAGGCAGGATTGAATCCTAGACACTAAGACAAGACAAGACTAAGAGAAATAACACAGAAAGACTTTCGGATCACTAGGAGAAGGATATACACAGAACAATACTCAGCAGTGTGTGAGAGGGAAGTCCAATGCTTATAAAGCATGTCTGATGATTGTGCTGTGTGTGTGTGTGTGTGTGTGTGTGTGTGTGTGTGTGTGTGTGTGTGTGTGTGATTGTTATCAGGTGAATGTGATTGGTTTAATGGAGCATGGGAAATGTAGTCCATGGTGTAATGTGTAGTGTGAGAGTCTGTGTTGTGGTTGATGGACTCTCTTGGTGAATAATCATAAGTTAAATGACTGGATCAGTACACATATAGAGATGCCATGATAAGAATCTATCGGACTTGTTTGCCATTTCTGCATCAATTCGGTTTGAGAAATGACCCTAGCACTGCTGAACTGAAGGGCATTTTTAATATGTTTGGGTAGCAGATAAGTTAATATTTTGTGTGTCAGCAATACAGATCTTATAAGTTGTCAAAATCAGAAGTATATGGACAATACATGATGCAGATAATGTGTGACAAATGTGACAGTATGGAAGGGGGAAAGGAGAATTATTCAAGACACAAACAGTATAATATGGTCATATTAGAAAAACCACACACCGATTTACTACAAAGAAAACAAAGATGGAAATAGTATGTGGTTATGCAGTGATAGATGGGGGTATTTCCCAGGGCTCACTGTCTTGGCAGCTGACAGCACTTTACTTTTGCTGTTGTTGGCTGAGCAGTGATGACTTTAAACAAACAAGACAGGGTTTAACAAATGCTTACTTCTTTCTACTATCATAATTTTATTGCAAGGTTAATTGCACTGACTGTAAACCAACATTTTGCATGGATAAGTAAGAGAGTACAACTGGATACTGAATGTAGGCAACAGATTGAATAACTAAATCGGACAGATATAAATTTATAGTGCATCAGATCAATTACTGAGGGAATAAATACAGTAGAATTAGACAAATCTGTATGAAAGGAGTGATTCCTCCCATAACAGTCATTTACCTATTCAAGCATGTAATTTTTAATGGTTGTGTTCTGTTCAAATCCATTTACATATAGGAAACTTCTGTTAGACTACAATGTGTCCTTTCACTTTAATTGGCAATAAAGCCATCATAATAAACCATAATCAGACTGACGATGTTGAAATAAAAATAGCTCATTTTCTTTTTATAATGGTTCGTCGTGAACAAGATCAGCATGGCTGTGATGCAGCCACATATAATCAGTCATGCTGATATTCAGTAAAACACAGTTGCAAGTGCGATATTGCTTTAGTATAACAGTTCAGGACCCACTTTATATTAAGTGGCCTTAACTACTTTGTGGTTACATTTTAATTATTAATTTGGTACAATGCACTTATTGTTTACATACATATGTTTACATTGTACTTATATTTGAAAAATATCTGCACATAATTACATCTGTAATTAATGTCTGTAATTACATGTATAATTACACGTTGACCCATCCCTTACACCTTAACACACCCTTAAACTTACCCATACCACCAAATCTGTCCCTAATCTTACCTGTTTCCCACCTCAATAGCAGCAAAAAAAAAAAAAAAAGTTGTATTAACGTAAAGGTGTAGGCCTGTGGACCTCTAATGTAATGTTACTTGTGCTTAGTCAGTGTTAAGATTTTTTTTTTTTAATGCCAATATGGCAGGATTACTCCAGGTCTTTATCACTTTATTAAAATTAAACCAAACAAAATGACAAGTTTACTTTTACAAGCCACCACGTATTTGCAAACTTGCAGTGAGACATTTAAGCTTGAAGTTTAAAGCTTACACAGGAATGTCATGCCCACAAAGAGTCCTGTGTTTTCTAATGTTTGATTCACTAAAGTCTGCATTCATTGCATCCTTGATATCAAGAACACATTAAGGTAGCCTACATGCATTCTCTATACCATGGATCCTCAAATCTAGACCTCGAGATTCACTTTCCTGCTGAGTTTAACTCTAACCCTAATCAAACAAACCTGGGCATGTAAGTCAATGCCAATCAATGTTTTAGGGATCATTAGAAAATCACAAGCAGATTACTTTTATAAGGGTTTGAGCTAAATTCCGTAGCGCATTTAACCTCCAGGCCAAGATTGGAGGAACCCTGCTCTATACTTTTGTTCTTTAATATATGAATTCGACAATTGATGACGTTGTAGAATGAAGCACAAAACTGCATAATAAGACTGCAGAATAAGAAACAAACTTAAAGCCAGTCGCTTTTCAACTTTCAACCTACAGTAGGCTATGGACCGGAACCACAGATTTCCCATCTCTCTCTGCAACCATTCGACCCTAATTCCACTCCAGGTTTTTCACGTCCCACGCACGAGCGAAAAAGAAAGCGTGTTCGTGGAATGAAAAAAAAACCCCGCTCCTTGCAGCAGACAAAACCAACAACTCGGTTTCCGTTCACATGAGAAAATACCAAATTTACAGATGAATTAATTTGAAATATTTCCTTCATATAGCCCATATCTTGTGGTTATTTTAATTCCCCGTGTCATCGCTGCATTTACATTCTTTTAATTAACTATTGTGATTGCGAATGAACAATTGCTTACAAAAGACTTCATTGTAAATGCTGCTGTACAAACGGAGACGGAGTAATAGAAAAAAAAAAAAACAGTAGGCCTACTCAAAAACTACCCATATCGTTCATAGTACTTTTTCTTAATGGTCACGGTTGTAAATAAAACCCGCTGTCATGCGCGTTGGTATCAAATCTAAAAGAGCAACTTAATCAGACATCACTGAACAGCCCCTCAGCATCCCAACTGAGAATCCGGAGATGCAAACACACTCTCACGTACCAAAACTGAACACTCAAATATCAAAAACAACGGCAACAGTGTAAACAATAAAACAAAAGCTGGAACAAGTATCTGAGAATCACATTCTCACCTCAAATACGGATCCACTTTCTTGCACGTGGGAGACAAAAGAGGCACAAAAGGACGTTTTAAACTCGTGATCAAGAACACGAGTGTTGTGCCGTTGTGTTTTCCTGTTTGTGCGTATAACCCATGAGGCGGACTAGCCGTCAAGGAAGAAGGAGCAGCATCTTCTGTCCCGGTATGGAAACCCGCTCCGCTCCTGTCCTTCAACACTGCTGCTCTCAGACTGTCTGAACTGGTATACGGAGTCCGTGCAGAAACGAGCTCTCCGACCCACCTAAAAGATGCTGGGATTCGGTTTCGCTCTCGCTCTGGCTAGACGCAAGCGATTTCCACGCGCACCAGGCTCGCACTTCCCCTCTCAAGGCTGAGCGTTCAATGTGACTGTCAAAGCAGAGGAGGATCTCCGATACAAGAGCGCTTATGAACACTGAGACGTGGGATGCGTGTGATTAAGTCACTGGATGGGAGGATGAATGCTCAATTTATTGCATTTATTTTATGTTCCGTCTCCAGGCATTGGTTCAAAAAGAACATTTGTCCATACCTGCACGAGTCATTTAGACTGATCAAAGCCATGGTGGAAATTGGGGCAAGTTGTCACCTTTTTTTTTTTAACAACAGTGACTTTTTTTAAGGATGGGTTGTTGTTTGAAACTAAAAATGTTGGCCTACAATTTTTATTTAATTATTATATTATATTATATTATATTATATTATATTATATTATATTATATTATATTATATTATATTATATTGTATTATATTATATTATATTATATTATATTGTGACAACTCCCCATCCAAAAAATACTTGTCATGAGAACATGGTTCAGATTTCTGGTTAACAATCTACTTTAGTTATACAGTAGACTTTACATGAATGTGTGCCAGTGTGTGTTATTTTGACCAGAGCATCCTTGTGACGCATTTCCCTATGTGTCAGCTAGCAATGATTCAGTCATATGATGAACAGTGTTGGTCTTGTCACAGTTTTTCCAAGGGCTATTATAAAGCAACTTTGAAGAAATGGACACTGTTGAATATACTGTACTCACACAAACATGGTCAAAAAGACTGATGCACCACACGATATAAAGAGGAAGTCAGTTTTCATACTGCATACTGTGAACAAAAGTATGTTGATTACAGCTGGACGTCATAAAATAGTACAATGTCTTCTCTAAAATACTGCAAAAACAAGAAAAGGATGTTCAGTTACAAGCCATACATTGTAAGTGGCCCTTTACAAACTAAGTGTCAAGCCCATAATTGCCTAAATTATTTAACCATAACTGCAGGGTTTAGGTTACTTCATCTCATCTCAAGTTATGTTTTCGTCACAAATTCATTGTTGTTTTCACACACGACTATGAGAAGTCTACTATTTATATGTTGGCCAGTACTTTACCTATATTAAAGCAACTGTATGTACGTGTGTGTGTGTGTGTGTGTATATATATATATATATATATATATATATATATATATATATATATATATATATATATATATATATATATATTTATTTATTTATTTTTTACCTTGAAATGGCAGTTTCAAAATAATTTTTTGATAATACACTGACAAATGACAAATAAGGATAATGACTTCTGTTTCTTTCCCATGCTTGCCCATAAACATCTGTTCTTGGAGTATGTAAAGTTTAGTAAGGGGGTTAGCAATAGCTTTATGGCAAACAATTACAACAGATTTATTTACGACAGTAATTTCCTGATTTAACTGTAGGGAGCTCTAAAGTCACACAAATAAACTAAAGTAACCTACATAAAGTTGCTTAAAGTTTGAATTCTATAACTTGTGAATATCCAATTAGGTGAGTGTACAAGTACATAAAATAAATATCTAACAATGACATTTATTGTCATTAAACTACTGTATGCAATTTCAGATTATTAGATGGATTTAAATGTCTACAAATCCAAAATATACAGATGAAAAACTCTGGACAGTTTTCAATCCTGATGACGAAGTAAATGAATGGATGAATGATCCACATGATTATCAGTTTATTATTCAGATATGCGAGGATATGCATCAGAAGTTTCATCTTTAGAGTTTAATTTGGCTGACAAGACACTTAGGGATCTTTCAGATGTTGAAAGCACACAGTAACTTCAAGGTGGTTAAATCCTCATGAACGTTTTCCACTGATCATTTCCATAATCTGCTTTGGAATCACTCTACTTAGCATTAAAACAATGATAAGACACTCAGACTACTGATGGATGGAAATCCCAAATAACGACTGAAGAAGACAAGGTTGGGTTGACCACTCAGGGAATTAGGACAAGGCCGGGGAATGTGTCAGTAACTAAAGGCGGGTGTTTGAGTCGGTCAGGCAAAGCCTAAAGCTAAAGCCTGGTTGTATTGTTCCACTGAGGATTTAGTGCTTAAGCACCATGACCATGATTAAGGAACAAGACCATCTGCTATCCAGTGTCTCGTTTTTCACATGCACACTCTTTCTCTCATGCACACACATTCATTCAAAACTCAGATGAAAAAACAGGCACACAGGTGTGTAATATGGTCGAGCTTTCATGCATAAACATTTACGGCCCACATTTTACTAAAGCATTTTAGTTTCAATGAGAAAACACTTTATTAATGATATTGTGTAATGTCCATCTAAACCTCTAGTCCATTTTAAAAGTGCTTTATAAATGTTTGTGGACAAGAACATCTATTCAGAAATGTTTTCACCTTATAGCACACCGACATTATAGTCCAAGCTTGACAAATAAGACAGCATTCAATTTGTCAGACTCATCACATTAACTCTAGACAGAGCAAGAGGATATCAGGGTCCCCGAGGACACAATTACACACAGTGTAACACAAGCACTGTCTTCTCGCTAGTAACCAACCAGCAATTAGCCTAGCGATTAATCACCCCCACAGAGGCCTTGTTTAGATTAGAAATCAAGATTTGTTTTTCACACGTGTTTACAGAGTTCACTGGAAAAGCAGTTGAATATACTGTAGGTCACAGGAAAATACCGATGCATTTATTAAATCTTTCTGAAAAGGAAAGAAGGAACATGCTTTTTCAGAAAACATTTTATGCCTATAAGTGATAAAAACCTTCCTGAAATACACACACATACGTACCTAAATGGGTCATTCATCATAGACGTCTATTGTTTTTATATACATCTGGTTATAAATACTATAATCTAACCCTAACCAGCACCTTAAACCTAAACATAAAACCTTCTACTCCTTTACTATAAATAATAATAATAATAAAAAAGTTATATAATTTTTACAAATGAGGACATTTCCAAAAAAACAACGACAACAACAACAAAACAACATGCCTGTGGTAACCTTTCTGCAAAATAATATGATTTTTCATGCACTTTTCATGTGACTTCCAAAGTGAAATGTCTAATAAATTGGACTTCTATCTAAATTTTATCTAAAACAGATGACCATGAATGTGGCACCATTTTATTAAGTTGGTATTTATTACAGAATATTTGAAATCTGTGAGCGGCACTACATGCTCTATCACATTAAAAATAACATAAGACCAAAACTAAAACCTTTCTTAAATGTAACCAATAGTGTTGACAGAAGAAAATGGGAGTTAAAAATGTTAAAAGCAATAATGCCGCTACAAGTCTGAGCTCTTATTGTGCCTCAAGTGCAATGCCATATCAGGTGAGCTACTGAGCAAGTTTACTATGTCAGAAAGAGCCATAAATATAAAGCTGATTATTCAATGCAAATGTCAAAATGGTTTAGTTTACAAATCATGAAGTATAAATGTGTTTTGAGGTCATAGCAGAGGTACATAGGTACAAAAAATGCAGGTGCATGAATGATTTTCATGAAAGAAAGTCAGGTGCTGTTGTTTTGGACCCCATTGACTTGACTGGACAAAACATATTATCCTAACTGTGTTTCACAGAAGACATAGATCATAGGTTGGAACAACATTTAGGTGAGTACATTATGACAGAATTTCGCTGTTTGGTGAACTATTACTTTAATTTGTTTGCCTTGTGGATGCCTGTTGGCATTTGGTCCCACACAAACACACACACTTGCCAGGAGGTGACCTTCGGTGTCTTTTTATTTAATCTTCTTCATTTTGGATTTTAACTCTGAGGACTGCATTACTGATGACTGTAGGTTTACTTCAATAGAACTTCTTGGCATCCGCTGAAGCAGTTGTACTTGAGCATCAGTACTATTCACCCAGTGGGGTGGTGTTACTCATCTAATGGAAGACGTGTGAGCAGCCACAGTACAGCCTCCCACCCAAATCAGAGACTGTCCCTGCAACAACTGTTCACTCGACCCTGAGGCATGACTCATCACTCGTACATCACTGTCCTTCAGTCTCTGTTTAGTTCTACTATCATTTACATATTCAAATTCATACTAAGCAATGCCTACGGAGCATTCGTTTTGAGCTGCTGAATTACAAGGGACAAACTGGGCATAATAGTAAATGCAATTCTTACATATACTTATTTATCCACCTGAATGAGCAATTCCACTCTTTTTGACTCTAAATATGTGGTTTGAAAGAAAAATGCATGCATGCAAGCATACATAAAGCCAAAATATTAAACTGTATAAACAAGTGGGATGACTTTAAAATTAATGCTTCAGATCATGAAGGCGGATTTCCCTCGTTAAACAGATTTCATGACATACCATCATTTATAAGGACACTTAAGGCTAGGAAATCTCCAACCTCAATCAGCCTGCCAAACTATATAAAAAAAAGCCTTCAAATTAGCGAGTGTTTCCTGACGTCAGAAGAAAGCACTTATGTAATAAACACTGGCATGCCACTGTGATTAATAATGAATAATCATCCAAGAAGCACACACAAGGAAAAAGTGAGAGAGAGGATAATATTTCATATAATGACACGAAAATAACATTTTGTAGTGCTATATTCCTCTTCTTGTTAAAAAAAAACAAACAGTGTAGTTAGAGGTGTGAAGTCTCAGCCTGCTGATTAAGATAATTAATTGAACTGAAAGAGAAGAGGATTGCACATCAGGACAAGGGTAATTAACATTGCTTGGTAAACAGAATGCTCTATTAGCGTGGGATGCACCTCGGCAAAGAGTGATTCCCCAGCATCCCCCTGCCCTAACCCTTATCATCTGCCAGCCATGTGTGTGTCTTTGACATGTAGGAATTCTGTTTATGAAATGGAAGAAAAATCCAACTGTTTACCATACAATATATATCATAGCTCAAAGTAAAGTATGTGAATACAAGTTATTCATTCTTCCAATATGAAAGGAAAATGTGATCTAGGAAAACTCAATTTTTTTTTCCTTTTTTATGTTTTGATACCATATGAAGGCTGAGTTCAAGCCCATTCATTTTGTCCATAGCTTGGACGTAACAAAATATTATGGCTATCTGAAGTTGACTGATTGTTATGATTTTCCGAAATGGAGTTTTGAGCAAAACGGGTTTAAAGTGAGACGGGTTTCATTTTCACTTCTACTTAGTGTCAATCTTTTGTTCATTATCTGGCTCGGCTCTGTGTTCATCTTCAGTTCTCTCTTCTTAGCAGTTCAGTCAGTGTACTGTTTGAGTACATGAATTACTCCGGGATATTGATTTGTTTTAACTCAGAGGGAGTGTCAGCCACATTAAAAAAGTTACCAGCTTAAGTCATTTGTGGATTAATGCATGTTGGATACGAGAACTGTTTCAAAAGATTCAGTTCGATTTGGTGAACTGGTTCAAGAAGATCCAGTTACATCGAGTGATTCGTTCGCGAACCGGATATCATTGAACTGTTGTGTTTTGAACTCGCTCACAACAGACACTGAAGAGAATACAATGCTGAATAAAGTCACAGTTTTTGCTATTTTTGGACCAAAATGTATTTTCGATGCTTCAAAATATTCTAACTGACCCTCTGATGTCACATGGACTACTTTGAAGATGTTTTTCTTACCTTTCTGGACATGGACAGTATACCGTACACACAGTTTCAATGGAGGGACTGAGAGCTCTCAGACTAAATCTAAAATATCTTAAACTGTGTTCTGAAGATGAACGGAGGTCTTACAGGTTTGGAACGACATGAGGGTGAGTTATTAATGACATCATTTTCATTTTTCTGTCAGGAGTGCTATACTGCATCATTACACAAAAAGACTAACGTTACGTTGAAGAGGACAGTTTTCCGTTTATTATATACATAGTCTCTGAATTTTTTGTATCACCCCTTGTATGTTTGGATAGCACGAATAGTTAGAAAAGCGAGCGCAGCGCACCTGCGCATATAACATATAACATCGGTCTACTCCTCTTTAGTAACATCATCATCCATTCCTTCATCTCTGGATGTGAAATAGCCTATTTTAACATTTTTTAGGGCACTGACATTACCATGATTGAGCAGACAGAGACGAGCAAGATCGTCTAAGTGAGCAGCTTGAGACTGCGTTTTCTTGTGCTCTGCCATCTCAAGATATTAATAAATAAATAAAACTTTGCATGCCGTAGTTTACACGGAACTGGCAGTAAATGTG
This sequence comes from Carassius gibelio, assembly GCF_023724105.1. Taxonomy (NCBI): domain Eukaryota; kingdom Metazoa; phylum Chordata; class Actinopteri; order Cypriniformes; family Cyprinidae; genus Carassius; species Carassius gibelio. Next base: position 18,919,515 of record NC_068376.1, read on the forward strand.
CATTGATACACCTTTATTATCCACCTTTTCCTTACGTAAAAATGGGCGCCGCCATTTGTAAATTCTATGGGTTTAGCTTCCGGTCTCATTTGCACAAGTGCACCCCCGCAGCACTCTTAATATGAGAGAAAGACACAGTCTTTTCTGCTTGCTGCAATAAATCGCTATTTTTCTGTACTAAACAAGTGAGTTTTGCAAAGCTACTTTCAGAGATGATAGATAAGATGTTATAAAATAATAATTGAATGAAACCCTAATTTGACCTATTAATAAGACCTATTTTTTTAATTTCCTGAAATCGTCCCAGCACGACATCCATCAGGTTTTCCCAGATCGCATAAAATATATATTATACTATACTACATAATACTACATTTGTATATAATTGAAAACATGGTTAATAATATAATAAATTAATTTAATAAATATGTATATATTCATATTCATATCCAAAGGCAACAGTAACTCAAACAGATGCTGCTACAGCAGCAGGAGACAACACCAGGTGCCACTACTGTCAGCTAAGAAAGGGAAAATGAGGCTACACTTTACACAGACTCACCAAAATTGGACAATAAAACATTGGAAAAGGGTTGCCAGGTGTGATGAGTCTCGATTTCTGCATGACATTCAGATGGTAGAGTCACTAATTGGCTTAAACAACATGAAAGCATGGATCTATCCTGCCTTGTATGAGTTTAGTTTAATTTAAATGTATTGCCACATCAGCTTCACAGGCTATTTCATGGCAAAGGTTATACATTAGAAAAACAATATAGTAGTATGTTATACAATATACAAGAAAAATAAATTAATTAATAAAAACAATTATAAAACAAAGTATTGCACATAAAAATCTAGCCCGTGTTGTATCAATAATTCAGGCTGCTGGTGTAACGGTGTGGGGGATATTTTCTTGGCGTACCTTGGGCCCCTTAGTACCAATTGATCATTTTTTAAAATGCCACAGCCTATTATTGCTGACCTTGTCCATGTTATGACCACCATATACCCACCTTGCGATGGCTGCTTCCAGCAGGATAACACATCATGTCCCATAGCTCAAATCATCTCATCTGGTTTTTTGAACAGGTCACCTGATCCCAATCCAACAGAGCATCTTTGGGATGTTGTGGTGGAACAGGAGATTTGCATCATGGATATGCAGCCATCAATTCCGCAGTAACTGTGACATGCTATGATGCTATCGTTTCAATATGAACCAAAACCTCTGAGAAATGTTTCCAGCAGCACCTTGCTGAATATATGCCACAAAGAGTTAAGGCAGTTCTGAAAGCAAAAGGGGGTCCAACCTGATACTAGTGTAAGAATTACAGAACCTCAAACACTTTGATCTTCTGAGACATACAATAGACACACAGTGCATTAACATACAGACATCTGTTCCCACATCTCAATGAGAGAAAATGCGGGAAAAAAACCTCTCACATATCCACTGGTTCCTCCTCATCCCCTCTCCTTCCCCTCAGGTCTCAGTCATCCAATTTTCAAAAATCTTTTGTTTCAAGCTGTTTTATGTGTGGTCAATAGAAATACGTCAGGTGCGACTGGTAAGTTGGTTTCACTCTTGCATCAACAGCACAGGCAAGAATAAACAATACAAAACCTGTTCTTCTGATGTGGGAGATGTCCCAATAAAGATCTTTGATAACGTCTCAGGTTACGAATGTAACCATGGTTCCCTGAGTAGGGAACGAGACACTGCATCATCTAGGGGGCGCTATGGGGAACACCTCGTCATGACCCGTGTCTGAAGCATATATTGAAAAAACACCAACAAGTTGACCGGCGACAGCCTCTGACGTCACTACCGGCACAACTATAAACAGGCACCAGGAGAACATGTAATTAACTTCTTCGTCTGAAGCTTGCCTCCAAAGCATGGCAGGGAGCTAGAGGACGCAGTGTCTCGTTCCCTACTCAGGGAACCATGGTTACATTCTCTCGTCCTCCGCCATTACGAGCGTGAAAGGGAAAGTCCCTCTCTAAAACATTCAGACAGATCCACCTGAAATTCTGACAAGCTCATTCTCCTCCGTGCCTCAGCAGCGGCGGGTCCTGAACTGCGGGAAGCAGATGGCCGCCTTTTTTCCCTTTTTTTTTTTCTCGGAAAGAGAGACGAACGAGAGCGGAGGTTTTTCATTGAAAAAACGCTCAAATGCATGCAGATTGCCTCTTCAAAGACATCGCGTGCGTGCTCTTCACCCAAACAAATGACGCAAAGATTACGTGTGTCATCGGGTGTCAAATAACGCAGACACAGATGAACACATTGTTTAAACGCTTGCTAGTAGTGGCCATGACAGACAGAGAAAGATCACTCTTACCGGTTCTTTCAGATGCACGCTTCAAACAAAACAGTCAGTGAAGACGAAGTAGAGAATGAATTGTTCTCCCGATGCCTGTTTATATTCGCTCCGGTAGTGACGTCAGAGGCTGTCACCGGCCATCTTGTTGGTGTTTTTTCAATGTATGCTTCAGACACGGATCACGACGAGGTGTTCCCCATAGCGCCCCCTAGAGGAAGAAATTCGAAGTTCCCTTGAAAGGGAACCATTTGTTTTCATCCTCAAAACTATGGGATACCTTCCTTGGACAGAGTGCGTGGACCTTATACTAGCAAGGTGTAATAATGTGGCCGGTGAGTGCCGATTATCACCCTCTGTGTGCTGTGGGTACTTCTTGTTCCCCGGGCGCCGCAGCATAAATGGCTGCCCACTGCTCCGGGTGTGTGCTCACAGTGTGTGTGTGTGTTCACTGCTCTGTGTGTGTGCATTTCGGATGGGTTAAATGCAGAGCACAAATTCTGAGTATGGGTCACCATATTTGGCTGAATGTCACTTCACTTCACTTCACTTCACTTCTGAGCATGACAGGCAGTTTGTCACCAACAAGGCCAACCATTCCTCCTCAGTCTAATTTACCCACCTCTCTTACCCCTTTATTTCTATTAGATTCAGATTCTATTCATATCCGTCCAGCACATATCATTAAACCTCTCATCTGTATCTCCTGCTTCTCTGCTTTCTTTATACCACTTGTCTCCCATTCTTCACTCCCTCTTTTTTTGGAAATACTCCACTTATTCTTCTATCCTCTCAAGATCCTGTTCTCTTCCATCTTTGAACCTTTTTTTTCCTTCACATACACTCTGGAATAATTTTTTTCATCTTATTTTGTTAATAAGCCATTTTGCTGTTCTTGCCATCCACTCCATTTCCTTTCCCCCTTCATAAGACACCTTCCTTTTGTTCTGTCTTTCATTTTTCTCACACTTGAGCTAACAACTGTGCGGTGCGGTCATCATTAATGAGCCATTTGGCTGCGCAAACACGGCCATTCAATCATATCGTGCTGATATTATTCACCTCAGTGGCTGAATCTAATGAATATGAATTTAAGTCCTAGTGTTAGAGACTCTTCAAAGGATTCAAGCTTCATTGGCCAGTGAAAAAACAAAGTAGACTCAGTTTAAGATACTAGAAGTCTATACTCAGGTTCAAGTTTTCAAACTGTTTAATGCCAAAGACCCCCCAATATAATGATCCTCTTCAAAGGGACCCTCGTTCCTAAAATATGAAGGTAGCTTAATATTATAAAAACAGTTTATATACTGCAAGAAAGAAAATTTTAGAAAAACAGATGATGTCTTGGAAGAAAACTGAAGGGGTTATGGGAACACAATGGTAAGAAATCCATTCTCATTTTCATATTATAGGATATGTTAGTGAGTTTTTGCTTTTATATTCTATTTAGTTATCATTTAAACTTGAATGCGCTATGAATGACAGTCTTGTCCTTCCATTACTGTAATCGAAGCACGAACTTACACATATATATCAAGTTAAATAACATGTTGCCTAGCCATGAGGAAAGTAACCTTGACCGATCTTTCAGCCATCTGATTTGTTCCATGATTTATTCTATTTCTGTTCTGCTAGTTTTAAACTCTTCCTCGAACACTTTGCTGTATAGCAAGCAGCGTTCTCTAACACACACATGAAATAAATATCAAATCAGCTTTATGCTTTTCTTTCTCGTCCCTATCACATACAGGTGCTTCTCAATTAATTAGAATGTGGTGAAAAAGTTCATATATTTAAGTAATTCAACTCAAATTGTGAAACTAATGTATTAAATAAATTAAATGCAGACAGACTGAAGTAGTTTAAGTCTTTGGTTCTTTTCATTGTGATGATTTGAGTTGAATTACTGAAATAAATGAACTTTATCACGTCATTCCAATTTATTGAGAAGAACCTGTATTACTTTAAACTTTCCAATATCCATTAGATATTATTCCAGTGCTTATGTTTCTGAAGATATTGACGACTTCTGCTACCCACAATACTTATGACCTTAGAATCACCACTTTGCATCAAAGACTCTCATTATGAAAGCATTACAGTTCCTATGCAATCTAAGTGAGGTCCATCAGATGTAACCTAATGGAATATCTCATACGAAATGCCGATTCCTGCAGGAGTTTTTGGACTGTTCGCTGGATGAAAGAGCCACTTAGCGGCACTTACTGGTACCTGTACAAGCACAGCACAATCTGATTCCATTTCAACCCATTTAGTCCTCTCTACCCTGCACAGATTTTCCACTGAACTGTTTAGTGTCTAATATTTGAAGTGGCTTTCTGAAAGCTTGGGAGTTACTGGCCATAAAGGTTGAGCAGAGAATTATTCCAAAATCACTGAGGCACATTTAGGCCAACCAGTAATAAGAAAAGGTGACCACAGGGTTATCTACGGAGGAAACTTTCTTGTCTAAACACTAGTTTTTGTGCCTGTTGTGAAATGTCTCTTTAATTCAGCACCAATAAAACAAAAACAATCCAACTTCCAACCATTACCATGAGAGGAAATAGATATGACATAAATCTCTAAGATTCTCACACCATTTTCTGGTTGAACATTGCCTCAAGGAACACAATCTCCTTCCCAACAGTTTGAATTAGCTATAACAAGCATGTTTTGCTTCAAAATCTCGATACATAAGGTTATTTTTAGGGGCTAAACTAAATATCTGCTGTTTTTCTTTTTATCCTTTCTGGCTAGTAGTCCATGGCAGCTGTGAAAATGTGCCAATTTTGTAAACCCTCTCGCGCCACCAACAGTTCAGAAATGTATTGTACATTTTATCTAACAAAAGGCCTAAACAAAATATAATGCGATTCCAATTCAAAATGTAATTCCTTGGCATATATCAAGTTCAAACGTTTTTTTTTTTTTTAAGATTATAATTATTTTTAGATCTACTTTTTATTGACCAATCACAGACCACAGATTTAAATACTTTTATTCAATAAACTGATTAAAAGCAACACAAAAGACTTTTAGATTGTTACAATAAAGTCTATTTCAAAACATTGCTGCTTTTCAGAGAATCCTGAAATATTGTTAAATGTTTCCACAAAAATATAATAATAAGAAGAAGAAATGCTTCTTGATCATTCAGAAATCCTTCTGATTCGGTGCTCATGTGACACTGAAGACAGGAGTAATGAGTGCTGAAAATTCAGCATTGATATCTTAGAAATAAATTACATTACAAATAAACAGTTTTACCATGTTGCACAATACTTCTGTTTTTATAGTATTTTGATCAAATAAATTTGGCCTAGGTGAACATAAGAAACTAATTATAAAGGATTGGATTTGATGCTGCCGGGGGATTCTTTAAAGCACATGTGTGTCTATTAGTTGAGCAGGATAAGCAGGATATAAGAATGAGTGAGTACACAACCAATTGACCTGTCTCTCTTGAGACTGTTAAAGCTGTCTTAAGTAGATTATGGAGTGTTGTCAAAAAGTATCAGCCATGAGATTTTTTTTCTTTCTTTTTTTCAAAGAAATAGCACATTACAATTAATCACATTAATTATTGCATAAAAGCAAGGTGAGGCACATGTAGGCACCTTCAGGGACCCATGGAGTAAATACAAGAGGTCAGTTTGCTGGAAAGAAATGTAATAAGTATTCAATATGTTTATATACAAAATATGTAAAATACCTATAATGTATTAATTATTATATAGCGTAATATATAACAATTATTGCTCTGTAGGTGTATGTTGGCATTTAACAGTGTTGCAGTGCCATCTGTCGGTCAGCTCTATTCACAGAACCATAGAAGCTGAATCAAAATCAAACCTATGTTTACATTCTCTTCATGATGACCAGCTGTTCTATGAATATTATTATTTTTTTAAATAGAATAATACTTTTGTTATTCTATGAAAAATGTATACATATACATACACTGACGACAAAATATAAACGTCCAAATTAAAACAAACGAACACGTGCAATTACATGTCGAATTAAACATTGTTTTGTAAAGTTTTGAATACATTTACAAATATATTTTAAAAACGAACGGGGCTTACATTAGGTTTATGTCTCCTTTTTTATCCATAATGAATGGGCAAATCATTTTGCTTTCAGCCATAAACCGACATTCTCGAGTAAACAAAATTTCTGGATTCCAGTGTGCCTACGCGAATATGTTGCGCGTGCATATGTTTCTTTCACTCCGCAAATGTGCAATCAACTATATAAACGCGAGCTAGCTAGACATCATTATCAAACAGCGTTTAGATTAAACCGTATTAATTCTGCATGACTTCACGTATGTACTTTCTGCTATCGGATAAAGCTAAAGTAACGATTTCAGATGTTTCTTAAATTTAACTCACCTGATATTAATTATTCAGGTACAGTGAAGACGCGCGCTGTTACAGGCGCTTTCTCATTGGCTGAGTCCCGGCCATTCAAGAAAGTCAACCTTCCGCAACCGAAGACGCTTCAGAAGGTGGCGGTAATGCACACTTAAAAGTTGTTTGCCAACCGCCAATTTAAAAAAGAAGAAGAAGAAGAAGAAGAAGAACCGAAGACGCAGAAAATCTCCTTCGCATTTAGTAATCAAAATGGAAACGCTTCAATCCTCTTCATTCGGAAAAATAACATGATTTTTTGATTAATTTGAGTAAATTTGATTGCTTAATCAAATTTTGTGTCTTGTACAGGGTGTCCGCGGGGTTTTAAAAAGTATTAAAAAGTGATAAATCAAAATGGTCAAATTTAAGGCCATTAAAAGTGTTAAATGTGGTCTCAGAGGTATTATTTTTTTCCAAATTAGGTATTATTTTTTCCAGACTATCAGGTGTCTTATTCTGATTGAAATTCTATCTGCGTTCGTGTTAGTTCGTTTATATGGGCTTTAGCATATCTGGGCACATAATCAAAGATCTTCCGTCTCCGTCTCACTCTATGTTTGATGCTGACGTCATATTCAGTGGTCGTTCGGCATCATCTCAGAACACTGCGCGCTCAACAGAAGTGGCTGGCTTACGTTTTATTTTAGACTTGCTTCAAGGCATATCTTCAACGACTGGACAACCATCGTCGTCTTCATGGACAAATGCAAGTTTTCTAATAGCTGGGTTAACGACCGGTAGTACCGAGGTCCCGTTCAAACCCGGTTCTTGACGCATACAGCGCTATGATTTCCGCGAAGCAGAAAACGAGTACGGAATCTCAAAATCCAGTCATGTAAATGAAACTTACATTTTAATATGGACAGTCATGGAATTTGTGAAAGCATAAATTAATCAAATCAAATCTACATATGGACCAGTATCTGTAAATGTTAAGCCGCAAAAGTTGTTTGAAATATGAATCCGTGTTCTGCGCGTCTCTGTGTGAATTAATGAATGGCAGAGACGTGCAGGTTTATTTACTACATAGACTGAAGCGCATGTCGCTTGCATTAATTTCAGCATCTGTTGTCTTCTCCTGTCAAAATAATCGAGTTCATTTAGAATTATTCATATTCATTTTCGAAAAAGCAGAAGACATACCGGTTTCTCCGGTAGTGGGCGGAGCTAATGCGCAAATAGAAATTTCAAAATGACAAATGCATTCATTAGGCCTAAAAGAAATTTTTTTACATAAGGGCATTGTGCTAGAAATATTACTATTATTTAGTAAAACGTATGTGATACTGCTACCACTGTTGCAAAAAAATAAAAAACTTTATTTAAAAAAAATAATAAATCTCAATATTTCTCCCATGTTTTAATTTTAATAGCAAATCCCCTTTATTTACCAAACATAAAATGTGTTTAAATTTGATAAATTAAAAGACAAATTAAATTTGGGTGAAACTTGTTTACGGTTTTTCATAATTATATAACTTGTAGAAAAACTTTAAACACAATTCTAAATAAGTATAAAGAATGGCACTGGTTTTATTTTTAGTGCTAAAAAGTTATTTTTTTTTCTTTATTAGCAAATTTTTGTGTTTTGCTTTGGTACCGAAATTGGTACCGAGAACCGTGGATTTTCACTGGTATCGGTACCGAATACTTAAATATTGGTACCGTGACAACACTAACAGGCAGGCTTATTGTTCGGTCTATCCATTTTCTCCATTGCACATTTTATGGTATTTGTTTTATTTTTATTTACTAAGTGAAATAAATGTGCAATATGCTGTCAACATCAGTCTCTAAATCTATTATTTTTTGTATGTTATATATGTCAAAATCGGTGTAAATAATAGAAAGGTCGCTGATTAACACTTGCAATTCAGTGTCGTGATGGTTTTAAAAAATATTCTGAAGGTAGTGAAAAAGGTATTAAAAAGTAGTAAATTTAACTTAAGGATTGCTGTATATACCCTGCTTGTAATCAACTAGCTAATCTATTGGTATTCTCAACTTGGATCTAACCAGTTTAAGAACAAACATTTGGCCATCACTGCAATAAATAGTTTATTCTGACCAGAAAAATAGAACAAGAAATACTGTATACTGTACAGACATTCTTTCTGATACTCTGACATATTTAACCAGTTTTATTCACTGAGTTACTTCAACCCTCATTTCATCAAAACATCCCATACACTGAAAATAGGTGACACTTTGTAGACTCAAAATATCTGAGTTTCCAAAGAACACAGACCTCACTGACAAAATATACATTCATATTGAATGAATAAGCCCAATGTAAATGCAGACACGAGAGGCGATTTCTTCACAAAGCTGATATTTTGATGGACGCCTCTTCACAAGCCCCTACACTTATGATAAGCTGGACTTGATGAAGCACCTAAAAATGCACAAACAGCCACTACACCGTGACTGTGACCACCACACTGAGAGATGACAAAGTCCTTTCTTCTTCAGACCAGTCAGTGTGGTCTTTACGAGATCTAACTTCAGGCTTGGAGCCAGGCTTCAAAAGGTTCCATGTGATGAAGATGGAAAGCAATTATCAACTGAGCCTAGGCAACCTGTCTGTAAACCCTCAAAGATTTAATACATTAAGAACAAATCAAATGGATCATAAAAGAATGGACCATCTTATACACTGGGTTGGCAGGAGGATTGTGAAAAAAAAATGTTTTTTTGATTTTTTTTTAATTGAAGATCGAGAGTGGAAAGTAGGGCTGCACAATTAAATCAAAATAAAAGCAAAACAGCGAAATGGCTCAGTGTGGTTATCAAGTCTCGAAGACCTGCACATTTCAGAGTGAAGCACGGCACTTTTATCTTTTACGTGTGACTTGATTCAAAATAAATGCTGCTCCACATAAACTCATCTCTGCATCTCTTATAACACTTATAATAATGGACTTTGTGCAAAAATGCAACGTCCCAACCATCTGACCAAACTTGTAATGAGAAGCCAGCTGTTTCAACAAAAGAGAAGCTTTGAAGGCTCCCTGCAGATTCCCTTCCGCTGATGGTTTAAATGAAAAAATTAAGTTCATAAATATTAGTACTGTAATTTTAGTTGTACTCTAAAATAAAATGATAATGTAACATTGTTTTTTATTATAGTATTTAAATAGACCATTCTGTATTTTAGTTATTCTAATATTTTCATCAAACAATAATAATAAAAATTAAAATGTTAAAGGGATAGTACACCCAAAAATGAAAATTCTGTCATTAATTACTCACCGTCATTTCGTTCCAAACCTGTAAGACCTTTTCAGAACACAGTTTCAGTCCCATTTTATATTAAGTATCCCCTAATACCTGTGTACTTGCATGGTAACTAGATGTGTACGTAGTATGTAACCACAGTGTAAGTACACATTGGTATATAGTATCTACAGCTGTAATATTTTTATAACTACACACATGTAACAACCCTCAGGATGGTACAAATGTGTAACAGGACGTTGGTAACAACACCTTTTGGTAATGAAAATACAAATCTGTATCAGGACTAACAGCACTTTTTGGTAAAGAAAATGTTACATTTTATATTAGATTTATCATGTAATTACTCTGATGTTACACAGCAGTGGCCAGTAAATTCGGTTTACATATAATTTGTGGTTGGTGTCCAGAATGTTACAGTTCATGAGGAGTGACCATGCAAGTACACTGGTATTACAGTGGTGCACCAACTCCAACTCGAGATCCAACTTCTCCCAGTTTACATATCCCTAAACCTACCCATCTCCTCCCCTTGGATCAAATGGTTCCAATTACTCTTATTGTGGTTACAAAAAGTAGTTATAGAATTCCTGTTACATGAGGTTGTTACATGTGTTTAGTTACAGACATATTACAGCTGTAGATGCTATGTACAGTATGTACCAATGTGTAACCACAGTGTAAGTACACAGGTATTAGGGACAATAGAAAATGGGACTGAATTTTCAATTTTTGGGTGAACTACTCCTTTAATAATATCAATCATTATTTTATAGTCATATTGATAGCTAATTTTGGACAAATTCTGCAGCCCTTACAAAGCAAGCACAGAAAACCTGGAGCAAAAAAAAAAAATAGCAATCAAATTTTTTTCCAATGTGATTGCAATCACACAAAAAATGTGATCCAATCACAAAAGATCATGCAGCCTGGCCCTTAAAAAATAATAATTAAATAAAATACTATATATATATATATATATATATATATATATATATATATATATATATATATATATATATATATAATTTATTTTTTTAATTGAACTAATTGAAAAAATGTAATTGTGCAGCCCTAGTGGAAAACCACTGAGACATTATGTGGACCTCCATCCAGTAAACCCACCAAGTGGTGCTGTTGCTCTTATTTCAGGGTGGATTAATGCATTCAGTTCGAAACTGAGGAAGATAAAGAGGAATGCTGTGAGATATATTATTGGAATCGACGGATGTGGAATCTTTGCTTTCCAGAAGAGGCCTGGCATCTACCCTCACAACTATTTCATTCTTTTCCTGTTCACCCTGTGTTTCCTTGATCTCCTCTTCATCTTCATCTTCCTCTTCGTTCACCTCAAGGTAGTAGAGGTCTTTGGCTACACCCGTATTTTCTGATGCTTCATAATCTTGATCTGATGTATCCGAGAACTCTTCCACAGAGTTGTAGGAGCTGGAATGACGGGGATTGGCGCTGTCAGAGCACACGTGGTTCTCCAAGTCCCAGAGTCCCCCAGGGAAAGAGCCAGAGATGTCAGAGTTGTTGGCAGAGAAGTTGCCTTCATCACTGGAGCTGCTCAGACTCTCCTGTTGCTTTCGAAGGAGACTGGGCTGATCGGAGAGGAGAATGGTGGAGTACGTCACTGAGGACTGGCCCGATGTTTCTGGGGTAGGAGCAGCAGTGGAAGCCTCCAGAGACAGAGGTTCAGATGAGTCTGCTAGAAGGGCAGAACTGGTAGTTGTTTTGTCTCCAGAGTTATAAGTAAGTACTACATTGTCTTTTTCATGTTCAAGCGTGACAGGATGTGGTTTCTCAATGATTTCCACCTCACAGATGCTCTCAGAGACCAGCAGCAGTGGACAGGCAGTGAGACCCTCTGAGTGAGGGAACAGGTTCTCCATGGTGTCAATCTGCAAGCAGAAAGAAACAGAACATATATATATATATATATATATATATATATATATATATATATATATATATATATATATATATATAAACACGCAACACACAAATAAAACAAGCAGTGCATTATTTTCAGGTACAATAGGTGTATTTAGCAGGAGCAATCAAGAAACTGAATGAACAAATATAAAAATAAAATACTATGTAAACTGATTCCTAAAGCAACTGTATTAAATTTCTTCAGTCAAGAGCAGTGAGTGATTTTTCTCTTTGTGTTTTGTTGTTTTATTAATATTATTAAATAGTTCACCCAAAAATACAAATTCTGTCAGCTGTCTGTCAATTCTGTCACAGTGTTTTTTTTATTTTATACCACCATTTACTCACTCAAACGTGGAACATAAATGCTAGTTTGAGGAACGTGGAAAACCAAACAGTTCAATGTGGACCAGCAACTGTTTGGTTACCCACATTCTTCAAAATATCTTCTTTTGTGTTCAGCACATGTGGTTTTATTAACAAAGTTCGGGAGAAGCACGATCAGATAATCATCCAATTTGGCACAGGTGCATCTCGTTTAGCTAATCATCTTAAATAGCACGCAAGCGTATATATATCCAGTCTTCCTACCTACTGTCCCACGACAGTTTTTCGGCAGGACAGTTTTTCGGCATAGACCGTTTGTCAGCATTCGTTTCGCTCTGTCCGTCATCTTATCACAGGCCCAATCTTCCTTCCGACGAAGATATCTATCCGCCGAACACCAACAAGCGTCATCGCGTCAGCTGCTCTTCTCGCCAAGCCACACGTTGTGGCCAAAAGCTCGTGCAAATCCTTGAGCTCGCCTCACTCGACAACACGATTTTCTCACCAGGACCGGGCTCTCTTATAATGCTGGATCGCAGCCGTGCTCCAGTTCTCAGCGCAGTAAACCGCTCTCGCTTTTTCAGCCGTGGCGCAGTTCGATGCTGCCTCCACTAGCGGCGAAGACCGTGCGTTGTTGTAGTGGCATGTCGTTCGTGAAAGAATCGTTTTTTTTAATGAATCTTCTAGGCGAATGAATCATTCTCAGTTTACACTCATTCATGAAGAATTTTTCAGAGTTGTCATCCACAATGAGCGAGTTTCATATGAGTCTCAGAGATCGAGAGCTCTCATTCGTGAACGAAAGGACTAAACCGGTATACATGTCGAGTTGATTAAACGGATACATGTCGTTCGTAAACGCAATGAACTGGTACATATCTTATCTTAACAAAATTGATGAGAGTAAACCGGGTCAGTTAGCCATTTAGCATGTCAATCTTGCAAAATGTAAAGCGCAGTTATAGGTACTGTGCACATATTGTTTACATATTTAGCATACAAAAGATAAATTCCACGTTTAATCCCCGATTTATGAACGTGAATATATAGATCAATATATGAACCGTCTGACCAAACAATTAAAATGCTAATCATGCAAGAAAACCTCGTGATTTGCTCATCTGAACTTAAATAGATGTTATATATAGAATGCGCTTATGAAGACGCCAAAATTTGTTAAACGGCGTTATGACTTAACTCTGTCCGATGACGATGCCACTTTTTAACCACGAAGCAAAGGCTTTTTGCAGAGTTGTCATCCACACCGAAATGTCTAAAGACATTACATTTGCTTTACTGCGCATGTTTAAACCTCACTGAGATGATACAGACATAAGTTTCATGCAATTATTCCGGCAGGATCAATTATTTAGGGACATATTTCACCATTTACTGGCATGATTATTCAGAATTTTTCACGCTACTGCCTCGTGTTTGGCTGCAGAACAACAAGTGTGAGTAAATTTTCTATCGTCTTTTTAGGACTGTTATATGAAAAGCATGCAAAGTAAATGTCTTTAGAAACGGCTTGAATTTGAATTACTGCAATTAACGTTACTGCTATAGACATGTCTATTGGTACAATGGTTTATAAAACTAAACATGCTACATCGTTTCAAAGCCTCTATTTTCACAGTCCATACTACAACAGGAAAACAGCATCCCAAATTTATCTGCTCCGGAGGCTGTTTAAAAGGGCCCGAAGGCCAAAACAAGAGGAAAAGATGCTTTTCCAACAGGACTGTATTAATTCAGACAAGGTTTGAGCAATTGTCAAATCAGCCAACAACTACAGCAGCCAAAGCAAGCATGAAGCTACTTTTACTTGCAACACGGGCCTGCACATTTCAGTATTTCCATCCTGTTACTTCTGCTAGCAGTGCAGGCTACACAGGTTCTTCAAGACATCACACACCCCAGCCCCTTCCCACGACCCACAGCTACAGCAGCTGAAGCAAACGTGAGGCCGCCTCCATTCGTAAACGCGCCCTCAACTCTTCCGCTCCCTCATGCTACTAACCATTTTTCTGTTCAGTGGCCTCCAGCTCCAGATTTGCCAGAAGGCAGAGGGTACCAGACCTATTATTGGTCAGGCCGATTATTTTATTTATTTATATATCTATCTCGAACCCTCTTCAGCCAACCCCTCTAACGCCAGCTCATCCCCTTTCACTAAAACTCCTAATCTACCATAGCTAACTCTCCTAACATGCCCTATCTATCTGTAATGGTCAATCCTCACTTCAGCCATCCTTCCGCAGGAGCTTTCTCTGTATCTCCCCACCGCCGCAGCATTGTCCGCTCCCGCAGGAGCCTTCTCTATATCTCCCCACCGCCGCAGTATTGTCCGCTCCTGCAGGAGCCTTTTCTGTTTTTTCCTCACTGCCGCAGCAGTCTCCGCTTCCGCAGGAGCCTCTACCTATATTTCACCACTGCCGCAGCAGTGTCTGCTCCCGCAGGAGCCTCTACCTATATTTCACCACTGCCGCAGCAGTGTCTTCTCCCGCAGGAGCCTCTACCTATATTTCACCACTGCCGCAGCAGTGTCTGCTCCCGCAGGAGCCTCTACCTATATTTCACCACTGCCGCAGCAGTGTCTGCTCCCGCAGGAGCCTCTACCTATATTTCACCACTGCCATAGCAGTGTCTGCTCCCGCAGGAGCCCTTTCCATCCTTCCCTACTGCCGCAATTCTCGCTGCCGCAAGAGCCTCAAAAAAAATAAAAATAAATAAATAAATAAATAAATAAAAATATATATTTTATGTCCATTCTCCAATTCAACCTCATCAGGCTCACTTTTGTCTAACTCCGGAACGCCCAATCTAAATTCACGATGGACCCTCCTTTCATCAACGACTCTGGTTTAAAAATATTAGTAATCAAGTATTCTTAAAAAAATCGAGTAATAAAATAAAATGTGTTTTTGCTTAATTATACTGATGTGCACATGCACAGTAAATCTGATGGGTAGGATAAAATGTCAGGACCCCGGACTTTTATTTAGTCGGGTTGACGTACCTTTTCAGTTCTGTGTATGTGATGTGATGCTAGTTTTACTTAAATCAAATGGTCAAATGCTCATGAACTGACTGTCAGAGCAGTTCTGGAGATGTTGTTCAAGTCCTTATTTAGTGAGACCGCAGACGCAGAAATTACCGTGAGCGTAACGCGCGCTTCAGTGTGTGTGTGATAAAGGAAGTCGCGCTCCTGCTCCATTCATTAACAGAGACACACAGAACATGCAGGATTTACATTTAAATACTGTTCCGGCTTAATATTTAGAGATATTAATTCGTGAATTGGATGTAAGTGCAATTACCTATTTTGATTCATTCATTAAAAAAAAAAAAAAAAAAAAAAAAAAAAATTAATAATAAAATAAATAATAATAATAATAATAATTGGCAAGTTCTTTGCCATTCCGCGTTCAACTGTAAATTCCGTTTTTGTGACTGGATTCCGCGATCCCCTCCACGTTTTCTGCATCGCGGAAATTGTAGGGCCCTAGTTGTGGTATGCTAGCTCTATCTTGCAATGGACACATGCCACAACGTTCTCTTTACGTCCTCAAATCAAAACACTGCTGACTCCTTGCAGTACGTGATTTTCGGACGCAGCGCTTGTCTCCTTCCGCCAACAACAACAAAAAAAAAAAGCGTTGTCACATTTTAAAAAATACAATAAATCATTGCGAAAGAACCTGACGTGAGATTTAGAATAAATTAAAAGAGGCTTCGAAGCAGAGGAATTTGCCTACATAATTTTTTGTAATCGCGTTACTCGAGGAATCGTTTCAGCCCTAAACTTAAGCAGCTCAAAAGGGGCCTCTCACATAATCCGATAGATGCCCTCGGTTGTTGCTCATCAGACATTTAAAAAAAAAAAAAAAAAAAAAAAAAAAAAAAATATTCCTCCTTAAATCATGTTGTGTACTTGAATAATAGAAGCCTCTCAGTTATCGTTTCTTCGGCCAAAGTAAGGGCCCTCCAGCCATCGTTACAATCTCCTTGCCTATTTCAGCATCGGACAGGGCTCTCCCTTCCGGTGCAGCTGGGCAGTGGCTCCCTTCGGTCGCAGTGTGAGCCTTTCATCTGTCATTGAGTTGCGCTGCGCGCTCAGCGGCAGACGGGGTTATCCCTCCCGGTGCAGCAGAGCCACAGGCCCCCTTCGGTCGTTGTGACAGCCCTCCATCCGATGCATCAAATTAAGCCTCGTATACAGTCGCAAGGGGGACTCTCCCTTCCGCTGCAGCAGAGCCGCAGCTCCCTTCGGACGCAGCGAGAGTCCCTCCATCAGTCGCGTTTTCTTGCCTACTCCGTATCGGACGGGGCTCCCCTACCGGTGCAGCAGACCCACGGCTCCCTTCGGTCGCAGGGTGAACCCCCCCGTCTGAGTTATGTTGCATGCTCAATGGCGGACCGGGATCTCCCTCCCGGGGGAACACAGCCGCTGGCTCCCTTCGGTCGCAGCAGGAGCCCTCCATCCGATGCATCAAACCGTGCCTCGAATCTTCTTGCCTATTCTGCATCTGATGGGGCTCTCCCTTCCGGTGCAGCAGACCCACGGCTCCCTTCGGTCGCAGGTTGAACCCCCCATCTGAGTTATGTTGCATGCTCAAGGGCGGACAGCGTTCTCCCTCCCGGGGGAAAAGAGCTGCTGGCTCCCTTCGGTCGCAGTGAGAGCCCTCCATCAGACGCATCAAGCCATGCCTCGCATCGCAAGGGGGACTCGCCTTTCCGGTGCAGCAGAGCAGCAGCTCCCTTCGGACGCAGCAAAAGTCCCTCCAACAGTCGTATTCCAGTTAGCGTCAATCAGGGCTCTCCCCTCCGGGGCAGCACTCCTGCTGCAGAGTTGCGAACCCCCTACGGAGGCTGGGAGAACCCTCAGAGGCAAAAAAAAACGTGCCTCCATAAACCCGCAATGGGGGACTCCCCCTTCCGGTGCAGCAGAGCCGCAGCTCCCTTCGGATGCAGCGAGAGTCCCTCCAACAGTCGCGTCTCTTTGCCTTCTCAGCATCGGACTAGGGCTCCTCTTCCGGTGCAGCAGACCCACAGCTCCCTTCGGTCGCAGTGTGAACCCCCCATCTGAGTTATGTTGCATGCTCAACGATGGCTAGGGATCTCCCTCCCGATGGGGTACAGCCGCTGGCTCCCTTCGGTCGCATTAGGAGCCCTTCATCCGACGCGCCAAACCGCGGCTCGAATCTCATTGCCTATTCAGCATCTGACGGGGCTCTCCCTTCTGGTGCAGCAGACCCACGGATCCCTTCGGTCGCAGTGTGAACCCCCCGTCCGAGTTATGTTGCATACTCTATGGCGGCCAGGGATCTCCCTCCCGATGGGATACAGTCGCTGGCTCCCTTCAGTCGCAGTGAGAGCCCTCCATCAGATGCAACAAACCGCGCCTCGTACTCAGCCGCAAGAGGGACTCTCCCTTCCGGTGCAGCAGAGCCGCAGCTCCCTTCGGAGGCAGCAAGAGTCCCTCATTTCTTGATATCCGGCATCGTGCTCCTCCCATAAGCGGGACGGAGGGCTCGCTGGTAAGACGTTGCGAGCCGCAGCTCTCGTCGAACACTGGGCGGGCTCTCCCGGTCGCTCTGCATTTTCTTCCCAACACGCATATTTTGGGGGGCAACTAAATTTTATCTCTCTGGCTGCTGTCCTATGGCTTTAAGCTTCTTTTGGGGAGTTATTTAGGTTCGGGCTATGCTCCGGGCCCGGACCCCTCCCCCAGGACAGCACGCCAAAATATGCCTACTATTTGCCTTCAGATTAGATGTAAGGGTGAACTCGTGAAATGTGGTTTTATTAACAAAGTTCGGGAGAAGCACGATCAGATAATCATCCAATTTGGCACAGGTGCATCTCGTTTAGCTAATCATCTTAAATAGCACGCAAGCGTATATATATCCAGTCTTCCTACCTACTGTCCCACGAAAGTTTTTCGGCAACCCTCCTCCACCCCAACTCCTCACTTCTAATCTATTTATCCCAAATTAGGGATAGGGGGAGTTATTTAGGTTCGGGCTATGCTCCGGGCCCGGACCCCTCCCCCAGGACAGCACGCCAAAATATGCCTACTATTTGCCTTCAGATTAGATATAAGGGTGAACTCGTGAAAAGAAAGAAATTAATACAGGTTTGGGACAACATGACAGTGAGTAAATAATGACAGAAATTCAATTTTAGGGTGACCTATCCCTTGACAGTAATGACAGTGGGCTGCATGTTTAATAGGCCTACCGTCCTTTTAAGACCTGCACACATCTGATATACAGGCATGTATACTGTTTACTTTCATTTTAGACATAAACAACTGAGTCTACATGTAAACCTTGTGTGTTTTGACAGTATACGCGCAAAAGATAAAACTTAGTTCAATAATCAGGCACTGTTTGACAAGTTTTAGCTTGCGCTTTCGGTGTATGCGGTGCTCAGAAAAAGCACAGGTCAGACCAGTGCGCGAATGGAACATTTAAAAGCACATGAAGATAATGAGAGAGTAATTCTACTGCTGAGTTAACACTGCTGTGAATGCATGTGTGGTTGTACAGTATATGACGGAGGAACCAGAACTGCAGCTGATAGAATGTGCGCTGTAGGTCGATACTACGATATTTCTTCAAAAGATCATGGAGACATTTTTATCGTCCACGATCAAAGACGGTCATATCGTACACCCCTAATAAATATGTTTTCATTAATAATTTAAACAACGGTCCTCTGTTTAAATCTGGATCTACTCCATTTTAAGGTAGAACAAATAGCTAAAAAAGCTTGAGTGCTCTGCTCCTGCTAACAAATATAATAATATCTTGAGAGAAACACCTTCATAAAAATGGTCTAATCTTCTGTCACTGAACGCTAATATGTTTAAGTGACAGTTGCTTTTAATGGTTGGTCACACTGACCTGCCTGAAGTCCATTCCTTTGGCCCAGGAGCAGTTGTTGGGATTTGGAACATCTTTCCACATGAGCTTTCTCATCCTGTAAGAAATATGCACAGGTCAAGCCCTGTTTGCAAGCCAAAACAGTTTTAAACAAATGTGCTGGTGCTGGAGGACAACATGGAATTAACTTTTTTTAACTGGAAAAAGTACTATTGTGGATTATGTTTCTTACAAACTTAGCATGATTTTTTTTATTATCAGTTGTTTGGACTCTCATTCTGACGGCACCCATTTACTGCAGAGGATCCATTTGCTAAGAAAGTGGTGTAATGCTAAATTTCTCCAAATCTGTTGTAATGAAGAAACTTGTTGGATGGCCTGAGTAAATTAAGCAAATATTTATTTTGTTGTGAACTATTCCTTTATCATAATCTAGAGTCGATCCATATTTTATCGCCTACATTGTAAAATCCAAACTTCCCAAAAATCTATTTGCACTTTTGCCACTTCTTTCAAAGACCTGTGATTTTGTAATATGATTTGACAGTATTCCAAGGATTTTTCCTTCAGGGCACTTTTGAGCTTTGGTTTTACTCTCTAGATTAATCCATCATCGATTGGTAAATTAGGCATGTCACATCAGAACATTCTCTTGCCATTTAAGGTTTCTATCAGGAACTTTTTTTAGCGGAAGAACAGCATTTAACGAATTTACTTCAAAAAAGTAACATATCAATACATACATTTTTGGTTTTAATATTTTTCATTGTGTGATAACCGTTTTATAAAAGCACTAAGCTACTCGAGGCACGCTGTCTTGTGAAGAAGTCACGGCTCAAGGGGTTGCAGGAACAACAACCTTCAGCCGCGACTTATTCACAATGCACCACAGCCTCTCGTACCTTATTGCAAACTTATTTTGACTGTAAGAAGATAGTTGCAGGACTTACTGGTTTTGTGAAATCAGAAGAGTGACAAACAGCACCATCGACAAGAACGCAATGATCAGTAGGAGTATGTACGCTGCTGGGCTGCCCCTAGTAGCTGGATGACAAAAGAAAATAGAAACACTTTTTCTATCAAATCGACATCATTGTCATACATTTTTTTTAAATTAACCCATCTAAAAAACCTTAGAGAGCTATTTATATAATGTTTGTAGTTGTCAAAAAAACCGTTTCTAGATAATACTGCAATGTTTGTAAACCAGAGTCAACTCGCCAAGCACCAAATGCACATAAAAATGTCTTCAGGGGTTTAGCTGATCACATGACGTCAATGCATTAGTTGATGTCACTGCTGTAAAACCCACCAGTGTATCGCACCGGCTCCCCTTCACCATCCACAAACACTGGATACAAGGTGAACTCCTCTGAGCCATAAAAACGGCCTGTACAAAAACAAATTACACTGTCATTGATACTGCTAAGGATAAACTTTCTTTTGTTTTATTACACGCATATATGCAAATATAAGGAATATGTAAAGAATAGCAAGCAAAATAACATACGGCAAAGGGAGAGATCTCTCGCTGTGGACTGAACTCTGACCCACTGCAGCCTCTCAATGAGAGACATGTCCTGTTCAGGGTCTTTGTTCAGGTCTAACCATTCGATGACAAATGACTGAGGCACTGGGTGATCAGGTAACAGGCTCCAGGAAAGATGCACACAGCTAGCATTTGCAACTACACTGAATGAACGTACGACACGTCCTAGAAAAGGAAAGAAGGACATTAATTCATGTAAAAAAGGGAATATACATAATTTATATGTGAAAAACACTTACGATGCAAAGTAGATAATAGCAAAAATGAGCAAAATATCAGATTACCTTATTGTTATTTTTATATTTCATTGTATATTTTTAATAACCAAATCAAATCTCCTTCCCCAACAATCTTTTTACCAAACAAACAACACTGAGCTAAAATCAAAACAATTACCCCAAAAAATTAGGACAGAATGAAATAAAACACCAGCAATAAGCACATAAATAAATAGACACATATTTAATTTGAAGGCAAACAAAAACAACTGAAACAATCAAAGAATTCCTCATGATTTTACAGGAAGGGTATGAAGCAAGCCAGCTCACGTTTGGGTTGATGAAATAAGGTGATGTTTCTATTCCGAGTAGAGATGCCTAAAGCGTTGCGTGACATTACAGTGACTGTGTGCGCTTCCTTCCTCCACTGGAATGAGTGAAACTGAACCAAGGTTGTTTCATTTGACCACACGGCTCTGCCTGAGGCCTGGTGTTCAAACACCAGACCCTCCACGCAGCTATATGGATCTCCTGCCAAGATGGGCTGCTAAAAGTGACAAAAAAAAACATTCGAGCTCAAACTTTTTATATCACATTCATTTTTTTTGCTAGAGTTTAATCAATCAAGTCAATCTTCACCAACCTTAATAATAAGTGTGACGTTAGTGTTAGTCACATTCCTAAGAGGATCCTCTTGTATGATGCGCCAGAAGTCTGGTCCCATCTCTGGTGCTGAAATGACACACCATACAGTCATGATTTTTTTTTTTGGGCCTTTATTCAGATAGGATGGATGTAGAAAGACAGGGAACAATCCGACTGGAGAGAGGGAAATGAGATCTGGGAAAGTTGGGACTTGAACTTAAATCAGACAAATCTTTGTTGCACAGTATGATGGATCACCTCCCTTATTTGTTATATGCAACTTCTGACTACAAACATCTAGTCAAGTCTTCTCTAAGCTAAGAAAAGCAAATGCCTACAACTCTGTACTTACTGTAACAGACAAGAAAGACTCTGATTATACAGTGGGGAAAATATTAATTTGATCACCTGCTTATTTTGTAAGTTTGCCCACTTACAAAGAAATGAAGGGTCTGTAATTTTTATGGTACGTTTATATTAACGGATAGAGACCGAATATCAACCAAAAAAACATTATATAAAGATTAAAAATGTATTTCAGTGAGTGAAATAAGTATTTGATCCCCTACCAACCAGCAAGAGTTCTGGCTCCCACAGACTGGTTTTGTCTCCATGTGGAACACATTAGTTCTGTCACTTTAAGAAGTTACTCCTAATGTCAGCTCATTAGGTGTATAAGACACCTGTCCACACAATATGTATCTTTATCTTCCATTCTAACTTCTCCCACCACCAGAGGCAAGAACAAAGAGCTGTCAAAGGATGTCAGAGCTTGTTAATGATCTTAAGGCAGTTATGACCACAGTCACCAAGCAAACCATTGGTAACACACTACGCCACAATGGACTTAAATCCTGCAGCTCCCACAAGGTCCCCCTACTCAAGAAGGCACATGTACAGGCCCATTTAAAGTTTGCCAAAGAACATCAAAAATTATTCAGGGAAAACTTGGGTTTTGTTGTCAGATGAGACCAAAATTGAGCTCTTTGGCATTGACTCGACTCGCCACGTTTGGAGGGAAAGAATCACCGCACTCAGGGGCAAATCGACAGGGTCATGAACTATAAAATCTTGGACAAGAACCTCCTTCCCTCATCCAGAACACTGAAGGTGGCTCATGGATGGGTCTTCCAGCATGACAATGACCTGGAACACAACGCAAGGAAACAAAGGATTGGCTCAAGACAAGCACATTAAGATCATGGAGGGTCCTAGCCAGTCTGAAGACCTCAATCCAGTAGAAAATCTGTGGAGGGAGCTGAAACTTTGAGTTGCCAAATGCAAACCTTGGAGATTTGGTGAGGATCTGTAAAGTGGAGTGGATCATGAGATGTGTGCAAACCTAGTGACCAACTACAAAAAACTTATTACCTCTGTACTTGCCAACAAGGGTTTCTGCACTAAGTTGAAGTACCAAGTCATGTTTTGCTTGGGGATTTAATACTAATTTCACTCACTTAAATGCATATCAATTTCTAGCCTTTACATAATGCTATTATATATATATATATATATATATATATATATATATATATATATATGTATATATTCCCTGTCCTCTATCCGTTAAAATAAAATTGTATAATTATTATTATTTAAAAAATGTTATCAGCCCTCTGAATACATCCTTGTAAAAATGACTTTGTCTACTTTATTCCTTACTCATCATGACTCACAGACACAGATGGATATTACAAAACAGGTGTGTGTTCAGAATAAATATGAAAAATCAACTGGGCTTTCAAGGCCAAGACTAAAGTTTTTTCATTTTCTTTTTCTTTTTAAATCAGCTGCCAAGGTTTTTTTTTCACCTGCATATTCCTGTCACCAGTTCCAGTTTGGTCTGTCTTCACTGAGTTTGATTTTGTTTTATGCTGTCAAAGTACTGTGGGTTTAATCACAAACACTGCTTGGGAATATCTAAGTAATAGTGTTTGTAGAGTTTATAGTTGGCAATTAAATGGTTTGCAATTGTACAGCAAGTGAACACAACTTGATATGCTGAGATCAGCATACCTCTTCGGGCTTCTGTATTATATAGGCTAAGTAACAGTAGCACAACTATACTGATGAAGTTACCTTTCCTGTTGTAAACAACTGAAGTGTAACTCATGCTCCAGTCACTCCAGTATCCAGACCCATTCAGTCTTCTACAGCGAACTTCTACATTAAACTGAACACAGGACTCTTCAAGCAGAATCTCTGCGTTTGGTTCCAAAAGAGGACCCATGACCTGTAAGGGACATAACACTCATCCGTAAATGCCACAGAAAATTGCAGACCTTATACCTTAGTGCAGAGTGCAACCATCTTCATTCTGAAATTTAAAAAGGGTTAAATTGAAAATGACATGCTATGAAGTTTAGTGGGCACTGTAAGAGGAACATTTACCATTTTAATTTAGGATTAATTTAGCTTGTCATTTCAATTCCAACCATCTCAATTATACAGATAAACAGATCAGAGCCCAGTAATTCATTGCCTGCCCTCCGTGATAAACACTATGCCTGAAGCATTCACTCAGATATATTTTATTCAGCTTTCTGGTTTCATTGTCCACCTGAGACCCCAGCTTTCAGAAACTTCTTCCTACCTTCCATTGTGTATTTGCCATCCCACGCAAAGCCACAAAGCGCAGCTCGTATTGCATGTCATACACAGGTAAATTTGGGCGTTTCCAGCTCACACTCAGGGTTTTATTCGGCAAAGTGGTTGCTTCAAGGTCTGTGGGAGAAGATGGTTTCACTGAGGGCAAAAAAAAAAAAAAACAGCGAAAACTCTTATTAGCAAGGGGCAAATAGGAATGGGGGAAAAAAATTAACCAGAAATAACAAGTATTTTATATATATATATATATATATATATATATATATATATATATATATATATATATATATATATATATATTAGGGGTGTAACGGTTCACAAAATTCACGGTTCGGTTCGATACGATACACTGATGTCACGGTTCGGTTCGGTTCGGTTCGATACGTTTTAGATACAGCAAAATGTAAAAACATCTTAACTTTTCAGAATGCCGCAAGCGCACCGCGGGTCATGTGACAAGAACCAACCAATCAGCTTCATCCTTTCCCGTAACAACGTTGAGAGCTCAGCCAAGATGAAGGAACAGCTGATCATAGTTGTATATGGATTGCAATTTTGAAATAAATTCAGTAGCAGAGCTACTGCAAGCGATTTTTAGAGCTGCAAATCCATTTATCCTTCGCTGAAATTTCCGCGTCTCATGGAGAGAGCACGTCATTGTTGCTTAGCAAAGACAGACGCCTCATGAGCGCTTCTGCCCGAGCGCTTTGGAAAGGAGGAGAAAGACGCGCTTAGCGTTTTCCATGCGTTTTTAGGCACGATATGTGAACGGCCCCTAAGGCGCTCGCTCACTCAGCACGCGCTGAAGGCTCGTTGCAAAATGTCTAATGCATTTAACAGACCAGAAATATAAGATCCTAAAATAACCAACAGGTCTGGTGTTTGGGTTGGATTCCCTGTAAGCTATAGTGTCTAAATGCTGCAGGGATAGTTTGCTGCGTGCATGTTTCTCCTTTTTTTCGTCTTTTCCCAGATAGTACTGACGCATATATCCCAGATATTCCCGCTGTTTTTTTTTTTTGTTTTTTTTTGTAATCCCGCTGGTGTACCCTGTCATGTTGCAGATGCGACATACCGTTGTTTTTTTATCCACCACTCTCTTGCCATCACCATTATAGCTTAAAGGGAATCCAAAGTGCACCCAAACACCAGACCTGTTGGTTATTGGGGGATCTTCTCATTTCTAGTCTGTTAAACGCATTGGCTATTTTGCAACGAGCCTTCAGCGTGTACTGAGTGAGCGAGCGCCTGCTGAGTAGCCTAACATAAACATATAAGATGGTGTTTTTTTCTTCTTCGGGAGTGTCAGGGGCGTTGCCTGTTACGTTGTTTGGGTTATTGGGCTACCTTGTTGAACGCATATCATTATATTTCTTTCTCTCTCTTTTTTTTTTTTTTTCAAATATAATTAATTACTCCAACGAACCGTTCGGTATACGTAATGCGTACCGCGTACCGAACCGAAAGCGTCGTACCGAACGGTTCAATACGAATACGCGTATCGTTACACCCCTAATATATATATATATATATATATATATATATATAAAAATAAAGATTATTTTAAACTACAACAATATTTCACAATATTACAGTTTTACTATTTATTTAATTAAATAAATGCAGTCTGGATAAGCATAGGAGACGCCATTCAAAAACATTAAAACAAAATCTTAAAAATGCAAAAATTTTGAAAAGAAGTGTATGTTTAAAGATAGATTTAATTAATTATATATATATATATATATATATATATATATATATATATATATATATATATATATATATATTTTTTTTTTTTTTTTTTTTTATATATATATATATACATGGCAAAAGTTTTTGAAAATAATTCCCTTCTGCTCATTTGATACAAAATACAGCAAAAGCTTTCTTTTTGAATATATTTTTAAATGTATTGTATTTCTGTGAATCCTGTGAAGTAGATTTTTTTTTTTTGCAAGACTCAAGTCTTCAGTGTCACATGATCCTTCAGACACATTTTAGTATTCTAATCTGCTGCTCAAAAAAAAACATTTGTTATTATTATTATTATTTTTAATAATAATATTTAAAACAGTGGAGTCCATTTTTTTCAGGATTCTTTGATGAATAGAAAGATCAGCATTTATCAGCCAGTATAATTTTTATTTCATTTATTTATTGATAAATAGATGTTAAAGACATTTATACTGTTACAAAGATTTCAATTTCGAATAAATGTTGCTCTTCTGAACTTTTTATTCATCAAAGAAACCTGAAAAAATTCCACTCAGCTATTTTCAACATAACAATATTAAATGTTTTTGAGCAGCAACTCAATAATAGAATGATTTCTGAAGGATCATGTGACACTTAAAGACTGCAGTAATGAAGCTAAAAAAATCTGGTTTGAAATTGATGCTGACCCTCAGAGGACCCCAGATGATGCTACCTTGAATCAACAAACAGAACTAACAATTATTGCTAAATGTGTGACTGAATCATATAATAACTTAATTAATAATATTGATAGTTCATCGTCTAGCTGACTACGTCTTGTATTATTATTATTATTTTTATTTTTTCTAAAATCCTGTCAAATGTGCACAAACTACTAGCTACTACTAAATTTGTAGAAACATAATTTTCTGTAAAGTTGCTTTGTAACGATTTATTTTGTAAAAAGCGCTATACAAATAAACTTGAATTGAATTGAATTGAATTGAAAATTACAGTAATAAATTACATTTTAAAATAGATTCAAATAGAAAGCAGTTATTTTAAATAGTAAACATATTTCACAATATAACTGCTTTCACTATTGCTTTTCACTATGCTTTCAGAAATTCAGTCTATAATTAAAAGTTAACAGAATACCAGCAGTTTGGATTTCATTGGAATGCTGCTGGAAAACTTTGGGACTCACCAACGTCAATGGGTGCAACATAGACAGGAAATGATCTCACTTTCCCACGCCCTCCTTCCACTTCCAGCCAGATTTTGTAGCAGGAGAACATGCTAAGGTTTCTTAAAGTGCACTCTCTGTGGTCCCCTGGTCCAGATGGACACTCCTTTACCAAAGACATGCTTTCTTCAGCTTCTTCGCTGCCCTCCATCTCTGATATGGTCTCACACATTGTATATCGTCTAGAACTAAAAGTAAAATCTTTGTAATAAACAACCTGGCTGGAATAGAAATGCATGAACTCTAATTGTGTTCATACCTGTAAAGGAGTCTAACTTGTGCCCAAGTGCTCTTATTCCACTCACACCTCATGGTGTCTTCCTCTGAATTCTTGCTCTGGCAGGTAATATCTGCATTAAACATCCCTGAAAAAAAGAGCATTTTCTTGTTTTAAAAAAACAACAACATTTTACTAAACATCTGGTTAGAGATCCTCCATAATTCATACCTTGGGTGTATATTTTGGCGTAGGCGATGAAGCACTTGAACCTTTCTCCCCACTGGTGGCAGCACATCAGAGTATCAAACCCTGGTTCATCTACCGTCACAGTGACTGCGCTAACCTGCTCGTTGATCACTCTGTAATGGCTTTCTGGAATCTTCACCTGCCCGTTAAGCATCCACACAGCTTTACTTGCGCTCCAGCTTCGGTTGTGGAAGACAGCCGAAACCGTTACCTCTGACCCTGGCGCCGTGAAGACTTCAGCAGGGATGTAACTGACTTTGAGGAGCAGAGAAAGATTTGTTTGTCTTGGGCTACGGCAAATAGTCATCTTTGGTTTTGTGAACGTACAATAAGAAACGAAAGCATTTTCAAAGACCGTTCAAATCCACTGGAAGTGCTTTCTGAAAAGGAATTGTTGGAGAACTTTAGATTTCCAAGACATGCGATTCGACAATTAGCAATAGA
This sequence comes from Carassius gibelio, assembly GCF_023724105.1. NCBI lineage: Eukaryota > Metazoa > Chordata > Actinopteri > Cypriniformes > Cyprinidae > Carassius > Carassius gibelio. The sequence goes on from NC_068376.1 coordinate 18,947,528, forward strand.
CTTGGAGGAGCAGATGAGGCCCGAAACTTCAAGAAATTGCAGCATCCCTTTCCTGCTACAATTATGTCTAGCACTATGCTTCTTTGCCACAGGATGTTTTATTAATGCAGCTGCAGATGTCATTGGGGTACGCAAGTCTACAGCATCAAGAATAGAGCCTACTATTCTTCTACATACTCAAAAGTATTTACGTTTTCTTTGCAAAAAGAATACATACTTTCAGGGCATAGTATAAGTAGGCGAATTGGGATGCAAGAATGGACTTATTTTATGCAACAGTCTTTCCCTACTGACTGAGTTGGTCAGGCTAATTCTTAGATGTAGTCTTGAGACAATGGCTATTTTTATGCAACCAGCCCCTGAAGCTTAGTTGCTATGGTGACTTGCGCAGCATGGATTCGGAAAATATACAACCCAACTGACATACAAAAAAATATATATATGATCTGTGTACAAGCACATACAAAAATGGCAGGTGTATGCATCGAGTAATGCATCAAAGTATGAAAACAGAAACAGAATCAAATCTCTTGTGATGTTAAATCAAGCCATAACTGTTGAAACATTAACTAAAGTGCAGCATTAGTTGGCAGCAGTATTTCAGACTGACTACTGAACTCAACTGATTATTTTTTATTTTTTTATTTCATGGGCACTGTTGTGGTGTGGGCATTTAAAAGCAAGAAAAGATGGAACAACAACAAAAACACCCACTTGATTAATGTCAGTATTCAGCGAAGATAACAAAATGAAGCTCTATTCTACCAAGAAACAGTTTTACGTAACAGTAAGTTAAGTAAGAATTTTCTTAGAAAAGGTTGCTTTATTCATGTTACCAAATCTATTTATTTCATAATACTGAGCCATCTGACAAACTTACAAAAACCCACAGCAGTTCACGTGAATCTAGAGTAAAATTTTGGTCTGAATCAGTATGAATCACCTAGCTATTTCAAACCTATTTAACTGCTATAGGTGCAGTGCTCACATTCAACTTCAGTGAATTCAAAGATCTTTTATTGGCCTGAGACTGAACATGATGTCAAGCAAAAGACTTTTATAATATGCAAACTGGGGTTCCGTTTGAATTATGAAGGCTTTTAACAAAAACATTTACAAGGAGGAATCTAAACCTTACTAATTAACCTAACAATGCCAAGTTAAAAGAACTCAAGCACAGTACGTATACTGTACTGTGGCCTTGTAAACATTTACAATACATTACCCTATTGTCTTCTAAGAATTACTCTAAATATTCTATTGTATTTTTTAATTGGTTATTATGGACATGAACAATTATTATATGCATAATAACGCATATTAAATGTGTGTGCAAACTCTATTCTACACTGTAAATCTGGTTTAAGAGTATTAAGTATGCAAATACAATATGCGTTGCAAATGCAATGTCTAACCTCAGCTTGCAAGCAAATGGCATATTAATGCTTTCGCAAAACATTAGAAAACGGACTGTTTGGCATTGTAATTAATTCTGAAAATGAACAGTGAATTGGATTCACCTTTTAGAGGACAAATCAAAGTGATATTGTGAATGCATAGCAACAAGTCAAAGCACTATACACATGCAGAGCAGCAGAGAGTATATATATGAATGTAATTATCAAACGTCAAAGTCTTAAAGTGGAGGCTTAGGGAAGACAACGGAACTCTCTGAAAGATAAATATAACAGGAACAGCAAAAGCACTCATTTGCATGAAGTTTGATGTACACTGAAAGCCGCTTTTATACTGAATGGTGTTAGGTTAAATGTGTTGACCTGTGCACTCTATTGTTGAGAACAGAAGGCTGTAAGTCATGGGAACATGAGCATATCAGACAGCAACAATTTGAGTACCCTTTCAAGAATGTCAGTATTTGCATATATTTACTTATTCACTATACCTGATGAGCCATTAAATGAAAGGAGGTCTTTAATTCATTCATTACCTAAATGTACACATGTGCAGCATGAGCAGAGTCAGATCATACAATACATTTACAAATCTTTACCATCCAGCGTGAAATAGAAGGGTTGGCTCCATTCACTCCAGTAGCTGAAGTGGCTTTGGCAGCGCACTTGGACCGTGTATCTGATCGCAGAACTGAGATCATTCAGAGGCACCCAGGAACGACCTTTGACCTTCACCATCTAAAAGAGCCATAGTTCAAGCAATTCATTCACACTGTGTAGGTTAAATTCCTTTGACATATTAAATTAAATACAAATTCTAGCAAAAAATAAATAAATAAATAAATAAAAATAACTAACAGAAGACCTGAGTAATAGTCTAAATATTTTATTAAGGTCAATTATAAAATGCTTTTATCACATAATTTCTTTAACAATTATGTGGGAAAATCTGTAGAAGCTTGCTAAATTAAATGTTAGATTAATTTAATTGAAATATAACTGTTATTGAAACAGTATTCATTCACAGTTGATATTTTTGTACTTTAGGATATATCATGAAACGCATAATATCAACACACCGACTGTATGATGAAATTATACTTTTCTGTAATCCCCTTTTAGTTTGAGATGTATAAATCAATAAAAATGCACTGGAGACTGGTTGGAACTAAAAAAAAAAGTGTTCATATGCATAAGGGTTTAGATTTTAGATGTTGTCAATACGTTGAAATTGTATATTTCATAGTCTATCTGAATAAACCAAAAAGTATGTGGAGCTAAAATCACACTTTAGATCCAAATATGTACAAACTGCAATGAGATCTTTGGATAAAGGTAGCTCTTTTCGGTAGGTGAAAGGTACATTTAAATCCCTTTAATTTTGATTCTGTGGAAATCCTTTGGGTTCTGTAACAGTTCTCACAAACATCACTTTGTAATGCTATTACAACACATTCATCACACCAACAAATGAACGCAATTACCTCCCACTGCTGAAGCGAAGAATTGGATGAGTATCGGATCTCATAGTTTACAGCATAACTGTCAGGTTGTGTGTCACTCCACCTGAATATTACTTCTCCTTCAGTCGTCACATTGTAATGCAGATTGACAGGTGCGTCTGGTCTTCCTGTGAAGAGAGGATATTCACAAAATATTAAATTGTATTTGTATTAGTGGTGGGCCGTTATCAGCGTTAACGTGCTGCGTTAACAGGAGACTCTTATCGGGCGATAAAAAAAATATATATATATCGCCGTTAATCTATTATCAAAGTTGGGTTGGGAGCTGGGTCTATACTATGCGAGCTATGATGACTTTCACCTTGATATTTTAGCGCGGATGTATACCTAGCCGAATCTGTAGGGGGCGAGAACGAGTCTTCAAACCTGTGTGTATGCCTACTGTGAAATTATCACATCAAACGTGACTTGCTAACATGGATGCAGCTAAAATGCCGCAGGGTTTGCTTTAGGGATTTTTTTTTTTTTAAAGAACCTCGACAAGACGCACGGCTGTTTCACACATACTCCATCTGCAGTGCGTATGCAGTCCGTGTGCGTTACGTATGTGGGGCAGAAGCAGCACGGACTCATTGTGTTTTCACACATGACGCGTTTGCAGTCCGCTACTCGGTACGTAAAGATCGCTGCACTGCTGCAGATGCAACGCTCCTGGAACGCACTGATGTAACGCTGGAATTCGTTAACATGGTTGCGTAAAAAAAATACTAAACGCATACACACTGCAGACGGAGTATGTGTGAAACAGGCGTAAGGTTGTTTGCACCTTGTGCAATGTGGAATTCGTTTACAGCTTTCTCAAGCAGTTTGTGATGCATTTTGGAAACAGGAGTTGAGCACCTGGTCTAATGCACCATCTGTCTTGAGAAACCTGTTCTCAAAGACTTAACGTTACTTTCAGTCATTATTTTATTTGGGTAGCACACATATTCTGAATGCCTTCGTCAGAATTCAAATGAGCCATTTTAATCTAGGTTAATTCTAAGATTACAGTGTGATTAATCTAGATTGAAAGAATTAATCTATGCCCACCATTAATTTGTGTGTGTGTGTGTGTGTGTGTGTATATATATATATATATATATATATATATATATATATATATATATATATATATATATATATATATATATATATATATATATATATATATATATATTTACAATACGATAGTTGTTAAGAGTAATTGTGATTAACCATAATGACCATCAGATATCATGAATACCGATAAATATATTACTTGATGTATTTGCGGATCCCAAAGAAGCTCTTGAATCTCAAAAATCTAGCAAAGCTTCTAAGTCCAATAACAGCTCTACGTCTAGACTTCCCAAAGATAGGACGCAGTTTCATAATGATAAGTCTATTATATATATATATATATATATATATATATATATATATATATATATATATATATATATATATATATATATATATATATATGTATATGTTTTTATTATCTTCATGAGATGTTGTTTTTGACATTTCACTATTCATGAGAGTGTCTTCAATGGCAGTTATCAGAGGGAGGGGAATCCACACACTGCATTATGTGAAAAAGTGGTGGAGGGTGTGAATGAGGCAAATATCAAAAGTTAAACATATTCACACCACATAGTTCAAAGGGGAATACCCGTTTATGAAGACTAGCAAAACACCTTTAGCTAATGGAAAACCAAGCCAGATGTGAGCAAACTGAGAACTGGTGCCTTTTTTAATGTTATTTTGAAGTATATAATATATATATAGAATACATAAGTATATGTCTGTTGTTCACATTCAAGTATTATTTTGTATCAAGTATAAAAAGTATTTATGTGTGTCTAGATAACGATGGCCTCAGCAGCTGCTGAAAAAAAAAAAGGCACAGCAATTTTCTTTATTTCAATAATAGGAATACCATTAATACTAATCAGCTGAGGCTTTATTAACAGACTAACATTTTCTTTTAAAAACGCTACCTCGATGACATTAAAACATAATAAAGTAAATGGCTCCTGCTGTTGCAATTAATACAAAGAGGCTTACGCTGATTGGATTTTTATTAATTTACTGTAGTTATTGACTCATTTTCTTCTTTTCCAACAAGCGTTCAATGTACTTCAAAGAAAAGAAGGACGTGAAAAGGTCAGAACAATTTGTTCCCTTAAAATTAAACAAAAGGAACTATTTAGCTACAAAAATATAAATCTGATATTATTTACTCATCTTTATGTCATTCCAAACCCTGACTTTCTTTGCTCCATGGAACAAAAAGGGGGTTACACAATGTTGCTTTATTAAAAAAAAAAGTGTACAATGACAATAAAGAGCTTGACTTAAGGTTTGGACCTTCATTTAACCATGCTATTGTGAAATTCCATTTCAATCCACTGACTGGAAAAACACTTGAGAGACAGATGTGTATTCTTCAGCGTCCAATCCCAAAGAACAAACACAACCTAATAAAACACCTGTTGCCCTGGCATCAGTCTCCATGAACTCAACACTTTTACGGGTTTCATAGGAACAATTTGGCTAAAATCATGTATTTATAGTTGACTGTGAAGATGAATTTTAGTTTGCAAAATATTTTCACTACAAAAACTAAACTAAAATAAAATGATCAGTCATTTGGTCACTTACGCAAATGTATTACTCTAACATTTTATGTTGAATAGTTAATGAAGGAAACTTGAAGGACAATTATTATAAACAATACATACAATGTATGGCCATTTCTACTTTAGTTATCAAATAACTATATGACAGTTTAATCAATCATGTACAAAAATGTAGCAGGTTTCCCTAAGACAGGTGTGTGTTGTGAGACCATGTTTAAGATACATAAAAAACAGGAAATAACTAAATCTGCAGTACATTTTACCAAAAGGAAACACAGCACTTCTAGGAACTTTAAGCCCTCAATTGTGACATAGCTGGTATTACTCTGACAACATAAGATCAAAATCAGCATTATTCGCAGAACTGTTCAGGAACTCGCTTACTGTCAAACAGCCAAAGGAGCTAAGATCGACAGAATGATAACACGGACGGATGGGTGGACTGACAGACAGATACAGTAGATAGATAAAAAAAAAAAAACTGTCAATAAAATTGTACATCATAATGCAGTTCTTACGCAGATGATGTGTGCTGACTTGCATCTTGGGTGACAGTGCAGTAGTCTCGTTCAAAGTAATGCTGATGGTCAATAAGACAGTTGCATCATTGCCATGAAGAGAAACAGAGCACATGACAGTTTCTTCCCCGGCACACTGAGCAGCATGAGACCCAGTACTCATGATTTCATCTGAACGGACATTCATCTGTACACTAAAAAGAAAAAAATAAATAAAAACAATTTATACTTAAAAACATTAATACAACTGAAAATCCATTACATTAGATTAAGCCTCTAAGGAAATCATGCAAACAAAAATATTTATAATATGGTGCCTTAAGTTTGGGATCAATACAGGCTAATCTTTATCACGGGGGAAATATTCACAAAGTTATCAGATCATTTAAAAGTTGACCATTAAAAATATAGTATAGCGTCTAGATGTATTACATTTTCTGCATAACCCCCCACATACACCCTTAATTTGTCCTGAATCCAGTTTAAGCATGAATGGGAGCAGCAGCCAATCAGCAGTCTATGGAGAGCAGAATAAAAAGCGAGGACTCACACTAACTGAGGTCTAATGGTGAGCAGGCTTGCAGCCGTTCCTGCTCTGTGGCTCTTTGCATAACAAATCAAATTTGTCCGTTCACCTTCAAGCCAGCACAGGATGTCCAAACAGTTTCCTGAAAAGAGATTGCATTCCTATGTTAGCTTCTTTCATCACAGCCTATCGCAGTTAGAAGCCTCTAGAAATAACATGCCATTTTTTTCCTGTCAGGACACAGCCTCATTGTATAGTGTGCAAATAACATGAAAGATAAAAACCTGATGCTTTGAATCAACATAAAACATAAATTATTCACTGTCTAGTTGAAATTCTGTCAGGATAGTTTTTAAGTTTTAAACCTGCACTATCGCAGGAGTCCATTAAATGTAGATGGGGAAATTATTATAATAATTTTTTTCATGTATAAAGGGGTCATATGATGCCTTTTTTAAAGATCATTATTTTGTGTATTTGGTGTAACAGAATATGTTTACGTGTTAATGTTCAAAAAATCCAAATACTGTACATTATTGTAGGTCCTCATTTAAACATTCAATAGCAAATAATTAAACTTATATCAAGCATACTTCCAGTAGCTGATTCAGAAGCACTAGATTGTCGTAGCAAAGTCAGAATTACCTCCTCATCTACGTAGGTTCACAAAACGATTGTCCATAAAATGCAGTGCTGTTCTGTTGTTAGTAATCTTTAAGGGTTAGTTCACCCAAATATTAAAATCTCTGTTTATCTTCTGAACACAGTTTAAGATATTTTAGATTTACTCCGAGAGCTCTCAGTCCCTCCATTGAAACTGTGTGTACGGTCTACCGTCCATGTCCAGAAAGGTAAGAAAAACATCATCAAAGTAGTCCATGTGACATCAGAGGGTCAGTTAGAATTTGTTGAAGCATCGAAAATACATTTTGGTCCAAAAATAGCAAAAACTACAACTTTATTCAGCATTGTCTTCTCTTCCGGGTCTGTTGTGAGCGCGTTTTCTAACTGACCCTCTGATGTCACATGGACTACTTTGATGATGTTTTTGTCATGTCTCACGGGTTTGGAACGACATGAGGGTGAGTTATTAATGACATAATTTTAATATTTGGGTGAACTAGCCCTTTAAAGCTTCCTAAATGCATCTACTTTCGGAAGGCCAAATAAAGTGCTTTTGCCTAGATACACACAGCGTCTCCCTGACATAGCTGCTTCAACACTGCAGTTACTGAAACCATGCCTTCTTTCTTTCTGTGAACATTTGGGCGGCATTACGCAAATATTTACACATCGTGACGTACACGTGTGTGGGGGTGTAGCAGTCTTATTTTTGATAAAGAATAACTCTTTGGATTTGACACTTTAGTCTTTGCAACTTTACAGATCTTCTTCATGCACCAAGAGCTTGTAACACTCCAAAGAGAAAGGTACATTTTTAAATCGCATCATATGACCTCTTTAATGGATGCTTTATAATGTTAGGGAAAAATAAACATCTATCTCTGAGTATTTGTATTGATTCCTTTTCTGTTTTCGCAGAGCCACTTCACACTTTAATAGAATTGCAAACCTTAACATATTTTCCACTTAAATGCTATAAATGTATTTATAGACTTTAATTATTGGCCTACCGCAGAGAAGAGAAAGTAATGAGAATTGATTAGCAAGTGTAATGGCACCCATCTACTTGTCTGGAGAGGTCAATCCTCTCAGTCTCTCTGGTTTACAGTTGTAGCTAAGACCTCTGACGCAAATATAAACAAAGCTGCTTTTTTTGAGACCTTAAAATGACAAGGAGATCGCATAAATTGCCTTTTATTTATTTTGGACACTACCGTTTACTAGTCACTTAATGCTCACCGAGGGTTAATTTATTTGATCATTAATACAGTAAAAACAGCAGTATTGTGAAATATCATTACCATTTTAAATATATATATTTTTATATACTTTAAAATGTAATTTATCCCCGTGATCCTTCAGAAATCATTCTAATAAGCTGATTTAGAGCTCAAAAAAATATTTCTAATTTTTATCAATATTTAATAGTTTTGTGCTGATCCCCATTTTTGGGAAAACTTAAATACTTTTTTTTTTTAACTACTTTTACTTTTTAAATGTCATTCAATGTATTGATCATTTCTCTGGTCTAAAAGTCATAATGTAAACAAACATATCGCATTAGCTGTCAAAATGCAGATGAAATGCAGACATTTACATGTGAAGAAAATCAATTCCATTTTATAGCCTTTCGCTGATTTTTAAACAGTATTAGCTTAATTATGAAAATCAACAATAATGTGTCTAGCAACAATGGTTTTAACAAATATGACATTAATATAACATTTTATTTAAAAAAAAGATTTTTAATAATGTTTCTTCATTCCAAAAGAAGATTGATTTTACCAAAAAGGGTGGGTGATGTATTTGAGAATTCTGGTTTTGTAGCATTTAGTAGCTGACACTGTCCTACAGGTGGGGGTTCTGAAAGACCACCGTCAAGTGTCTGAGCAAAGGGCAGCTCACAACATAGCAGAGCCTTCCACTTCAGGTCTTCATAAACTCCTCCCTGGCCATCAGAAGGACTCAAAGCAGAAAGACCTGGAACACGAGGATCTCAATGTGAGTGACACTCATTTGCCATACTATTCAAATTGAACAAACAGTGGGAAAAAAAAAAATCTCTGATAATACAGAGACCTTACAGTATGTATGAAAGAAAAATCTATTGACAGAATCAGTTCTCAGAAGTGCTCAGAACTGACCATTCATCTGAAAGCTACTCAAGGGCGACACAACTGTGTAGGACTGCAACATAAGCAAGCACTCGTACATTTCGAAACAAAGATTTAATACTTTTTTTTTTTAGTTAAAAAGTGTGATCTGACTCAAGAAAATATTTTTAAATAATGTGCACACTTTATTAAATGTAGTGTGTTACACGTTCTGCACCACTAGTGTTATCACATGGAATTGCAAAAAGAATGACTATTTTCAAACAAGTTTCCCAAATATCCATCTTTCATCGGTTGGTAAGACAGATGACCCTGGCCCCAAAAAAAGGGCAATGGTTGCATTACTGTTTTATGTGTTAGGCTGTAATCGCAGCAATAGTGACACAGTATTTACATTTTATGTCAAATGGCATAAAAACAGCTGTCCCTGCACATCTCTGGCTAACTCTGATAAGACAATATTTTTTTAGGCTTATATTACGATTTCCCAAAATGAGCTAAACATAAAAAAATTTAATAAATGAATCATTTCAAATGCTCAAAGTGAATTTAGGCATCACAACAGAATAACTTATGGTTTAATGTGGAAAAATGGATATTAATTTGGAGATTTTCTAAAGATTATTAGCAATGTTAAATTATTGTGTTAAAGCATTAGATAATGGAAAAGTAATTAAAATTTTAATAGGTGAAATACATATTCACAGTTAATTATGTTATATAAACACTGATCAGTACTGACAATAATGATTTTTTTTTTTTTTTTTACCGGTAATCAGTATGGCGCTGATATATTGTGCATCCCTATCCTTTTAAATAATTACAATAATATCCATTTTAAATTAAAATCATCCAAAGTGACAACAAATATCACCTTCAGTTACCAACTGCACTACTGTCACCCTGAAGGCCTATGGCGCTTTCTAATCTGTACATCTGTCTATATGTGAAACCTCCAGGCGACTGTTAAAAGTTTATAGTCTGATTCATGATGAGGGTTCAATCACCTCCCTCCTACACCCCTTACTTTTAATCTACCTCTCTCTCTCACTACATCTCTGTCCATTCATCAGTCTCCTGCACTCTGTGCGTTCAACCATAACCCACACTAATGCATCTCTGAGGTGGGCAGAGAGACTGCTGACAGCTGGTGTGTGTCCAGCATGTTATTTAGGTCTTTGCCTCGACAGTAAATAGGAAATAAAAAAAAATTTAAAAAAAAACACTACATACAGAACTTAAAACAGAATAAAAACAGGAAGTGTAATTTTAGCTTAGTGCAACAACAACAACAACTCACCTTGTGAAATGGTAATGAAATTCACAAGAAGTGCAAGCATGATAAACCGAGTCCTGTGGGAAAGAGAGGACATCTGTAAAATGGTTCAGTATGGATATGACTCACTGTCATCTTCCACACTGGAATGGTCAAATATTTCAGCTCAAACAGTGCGACAGCATTTAGTTAACTCAGTATATGATTCCAGTGCTGCCTGAATCAAAAGCACTACTGTTTGAAAATGCTTCCAGGTAAATAAGCTAGATTTTTCTGATCATTTTCTGATTCAAATCTTAGTGGTGCCGATATAATGCTAGGTTGCTGTGTACTGTTATTTTAGGGCTATTTACATACTATAACCATCGTTTCTTTTTAGCTTGCATTTTAGTACTTTATGTGCTTCTATCATTTATATTTCTTTTTTATTTGTCTATTTACTCCACCAAAAAGTTTCTGGTCCCCATTGACTAAAATAAGAAGAAAGCAAGTCATATAGCTTCAAGCAACTTGAGGGTGAGTCAATGACAGTGATGGGAATAACGGCGTTATAAATAACGGCGTTACTAACGGCATTACTTTTTCCAGTAACGAGTAATCTAATTGATTACTCTTCTCATCTTAATAACGCCGTTACCGTTACTGCCAAAAAATGCGGCGCGTTACTATAACAGATGATGAAGCTGTTCTTTTTTTTCATCAGACCAACTAGATCTCTGAGCGAGAGGCAAATATTTTTTTTTTACTGTTCTTCCTTGGTTAGTGGGCAGAGCACGAGACAAGCCCATAAATGCTGACGATTGGCTGAGGTAGAGTAAAATTTCATTGTAAGCCAATCAGAGGTAGAGTTGGGCGGGTGTTCGAAAGCACGCATAGTAGTGATGGGAATTCGGCTCTTTTGACTCAGCTCACTGAAAAGAGCCGGCTCTTTGGCTCACAAACGGCTCTTTAAATGACTTTGACTATAATATTTCAATTTTTATTACATAATTATTTAATTTCTATAGGCTAAATTTGAAAAAAATAGAGTCGGCTCTTCAGATATGCGAGCCAGCTCCCGAAGTTCAACTAAAAGAGCCGGCTCTTAGAGTCGACTCATTCGCGAATCGCGAACGACTCATCAAAAGCTCATTCGCGAACGAGTCGATCCATCATCACTAACGCTCATTCGCGAACGACCCATCATCACTAACGCTCATGAATTGCGAACAACCCATCATAACACATAGTCGGACAGGACAGGACACACAAGGAACAACACAAGCCAGTCAGTCAACGAGAGACAGGTATGGCGACGAGCCCAAATAATCCAACAGTAGCCTTCTCTAAATAGAAGTATACATTACTTTTTCCTTCAAGAAATTAAAGAAACAATAAAAGGAAATATCAAAAGTTCCCAAAAATCTATCGTGTTATTTGCATTGATCCACTATATAAACATAATATCTACATACATGGAATTTGATTGGAGGCTAGTCTCACTTCAGATGTGTGTACAATGTTTCATGTTTCTGTTAATAATGTATTGTATTAAGTGTCCATTTCATTATACTATTCAGATTTATCATAAATAATTGAACATGCACATGTATTTTAAGTTCCTTTAAAGAGGGGTAGAGGTGGGGTCACATTTGAGCATTTAAAATTTAATTTTACTTGAAAGTAACGCAATAGTTACTTTCTTAAGTAACTAGTTACTTTTAAAATTTGTAACTGAGTAACTAATTTAGTTACTTTTTGGAAGAAGTAACTAGTAACTGTAACTAATTACTTTTTAAAAGTAACTTGCCCAACACTGGTCAATGATGACAATTTTCATTTTTTGGTGAACTATCGGTTTAATTGTAGTTCACTAGTTTGCCTGCTCATCTAATCCTGATGGTGCTACTGTACATAGAGGGAGAATAACAAATAGAGAACGTGGAGAGCTGGAAGAATTGTCGAAGGCACGGCACAATGACTACTGCTTACATAGACTCATAGTGATAATTGACAGGACTGAACAATTAGGCTCCTCCCAAATCTACATTAGGAACTTCATTTGAGGACAAAGGTTAATTGACACACACAATGAAACATCCAATATCAGATGATAAATATCAACTGATCTGTAATATCACCAAATAAAAAAATATGGTACCGATATATCGTGCATCTCACGATCTATTTTCTGTTTTCAGTAGACAATTTTAAGTCAGATTGCTTAAAACCCAACAGCATGCCTCTACCCATCAAACTACAAACTCCATCTCATAAAGAACATTTGCCTTCCATAACATCAAGATTTCAAGAAATGGGCAATATTGTGCAATACTGTGCAATGTGTGTGCAATAATTTACTCGGCTAGCTTCATATATTCCACAACAAAATTACTCACAGAAATAATAATTCCCTCTCATTAACAGTTCATTAACCACTTTGAAATGGCTCATCAATTAAATGAAGCACGTCAAATGAAGGCATTCTAAAATCGAAGCCCTAATCAAATTTAATTAGAGATACTTACATTATTTCATATGACGGCGAGCATCATTTGGGTTCTTGATGGAGTGATGGAATCTGCAATGAAAGAGACAATAAGAGAGGAATGGCCTCTGTGTGGGAAGATAGACTCATTTGATTTGAACTAAAACACTGAAGAATAAGAAGAACGCAGGAATAGTTTTACTCTCTTAAGGGATGGAGAAGTCATCCCTGAGTCACTTAATGGAAAATAAAACAGGCAAAAGAGTTTGGCACGCATTAAACGTATGAGGCAGTAATATGACACCGGCTTCAGAGTGAATTACTCTGCTCTGACTATTTGCTTTTGATTCGCTGGCTTATTCTCTCTGATGAGATAAGTCACCTTTCTTGTAGAAGGCAATAACAAGCATGACTGCTTCCCACATTTCCATATCCTCTGTTCCTGGATGTACTGAAATGCTAAGTTAAATTAACAAAGTTTTGATTCTGTGTCTGCGCAAACATGTTAACGACAACAACACCCATTTTATTCTGATTAATATTGTGAAATCTAAAACCTGTTTTGCCACAATGCTGCAATGATCGGTCTGAACACAAGTGAAAAAAATATACTGTAAAAACCAATACTTCATAACCCGCCTTGCTTTCAGCAAGTAAAACACTACAGGCCCCATAATGCAATGCTTTCCACACCATCTGTTTGAGCCACCTGGAGATGCTGCTGAACCAAACGTGATATAAGATAATAACATAACATAAAAACAGGTCGGACGTGAATATGCAGGGAGACAAGGCAAGTGGCCATTCACTTCACTAAAGCCTTTTTTCCAGGAAGGCTCTTGTGAACATTTCATATATTCATGTAAATCCCCTATCAAATATCAAAACAGCTTTGATGATGTTCGATTTTGTGTCAACAACATAAAACCAAATGCTCACCAAAATGAATATTAACTCGGGCGGAATACTAGAACATCTCAAAGCTGATATATAGCTGTAATATTGTGAAGCCACTCAATGGAAAACAGAGGCCAGATGTTCTGGGATAGGTTTTATGTTTAACCTACATGTGAATTAAATGGTGCAGAAATTGGCAAAAAAACAAAAAAGGTGGGTTAACCCTTAAATCACCATTTTCAAGTGACACAACGGTGATAATTAAACCCATCAAGGGGTTTGAACCAACAATCTTGCAGTTACAAGCCCAGATCTTTAAACATTTTTAGTTACAATGATTTTAACTAGAAGATTAAGAATTGGTTGATGTATCAGTTAATAAGCTACTGGAATGATCTTCTCATTTACTACAATGTCACATATGTGATGCCACATCCAACAGATATCCTCTAATTGATTAGGTTCCTTTAAAAAAAAAAATAATAAAAATCACACATAGGTTAAACATAAAGCCTATCCCAGAACATCTGGACTCTGTTTTCCATTGAGTGGCTTCATTACATCACTATTTCCCTCCTCACTTTAATAGTCAAAGCAAGCAACACATTGAGTGCATAAGCTTTGAGATGTTCTAGAATTCTGCCCAAGTTAATATTCATTTTGGTGAGCATTTGTTTTTATGTTGTTGACACAAAATCGAAGCATTATGAATAATATAATCAAATAAATAAATATATATTTCCACTAAGATCTATGGTACGCAAGCTGGTATAGTATTGTCTCGTAGCGAACCATGGTAGTAGCAAACTTGTTCTGTAATATTTCTAATAACTAATTGCATTATATTATAAAACAGTTTATTATTCACTGGTAAGCATAACATTTTGGTATACTGTATGAAACAATACATTGAATACTGTATTAACCTCAATTCATAATGAGTTCCAGAAGTTTAAATAGCTTTAGTGTAAAAGTGGTTAGTACTATATTCATTTGTTCTGTCCTTACTCAAGATTAAATTTTGTGCTTGATTTTCTCACAATTTCCATACACTGTGCAGCACTGGAAGTTCTGAGGCCACTCAAGCTTAATGTGGAAGTTATCATCCATAATCGATCACATCATGCTGATGGCTTCGACTAAAACATATTTCACAGAAGGTCTGTCTTTAGAGGTTTATAAGTTATCATAAAAAAAAATTGATTGGAGAAAATGAATGGGATCTTTTACTTCCAGAACCAACACTCCATATAGAGATTGTCATTATTGCATCCTCATGTAATTGTTGACATCTCATGGTGGTAATACACACTCCAAAAAAATCAGATGTTACTTATAGTTATAGATTGTCCACTAATAGCGGACAATTCATAATTAAAAAAATAAATAAATAAAACAAGGCTGTGAACATATTTATGTAATTTTTATTTGTAATTTCCCCCAATCTGTTAAATCCTCCGTTCAGTCCACATGATCTGACTATCAGCACATTCAGCCCTTCTGTTCATTATGATCGGACATGTCCAAAAGAGATGACGCTCAGTTCAATGAGTCGGTTCAGTGAGTAGTTGACTCACAAACTACTCGGAAAGATTTGTATACCACGGATTCAAAAGATTCACTAAACGTTTCAATTCAAAATAATGATTCATTCACGAATAGCACATCGCTATAATGGCCACGGAAACAATGACATTGCTCCAGACATACAGGAGGAAACCCCAAGATAATGAATTACACTTCCAAAGATATTCAGCTTGCTACTAAGCAAAACCACAACATGAATCGTGTTCATTAGACTGGAATAACAGGAGACTGTTTGAATAAGCACGCACAAAACAGGTCACTAAACTACAAAAGGTGAGTAAAGTAACGTAATAGGAAACTAATTAAAAGGTCTACCTTGTTTTGTGATTAAAAGATCTCAAGCGCTATTAAGTGGTTTGCTAAAAGTGAAGGACAGTTTGCCTGAGATCATCTGCTTGAACTCATAGAGTGAAAAATGTGCAGTAAGTCTCACCTGAGGTGATCCGCACTTCTGGTTGTGTTCGTGGATTTGATCCAACAAAACTGGCAAAGTCTTACAGTATGAGTCCTACTTCGCTTAAAAATGAGGGGAAAGCCCCAGATCCAGAGTTAAGCTCTTCCTCCTGTATTGAAGAATGCCTGTAGTCGGTTCTGCAGACTAGAAGAGGCGTGTTACTTTCCGAGTGTATCTAGAGCTCTGCATCCTGAGCTCGAGTCTCGCGCACACTGCCGTCGCTGCTGCTGTGAGCTTCCCGGCGGAGGGAGGGGCAGCATCCACGGAGAGTATTGCGTCACACCATAATCTTCATTGTTTAATTTTTGGCAAGGGAATGAAAATCTGCAGCAATTGTTTTATTTAACAACGTACAAAATTTTCCTATAGGAAATGTTTGAATACTTCTTTATTCTACTCTATTCCTGTGAAATTCACTCTAAATAGTCTAAATATAAGTGTTTGATGTTAATTTATTTATTTTCAATCCCAAGCGCTTGAGAACAAACTACAAAAAAATAAATAAATAAATAAATAAATAAACTAATAGTCTACCTTTAAACTGACATTTCTCACAAATATTCATAACGTGGTAGGCTATTTTTAGCAATGATATACTATAGCTATTGTTTCAACAGTTCTGTAAAGAGTAATACTTGAATATAGCTGAATAATGAGTCATCGGTAATTTAATAAAATGAACGTCTTTCTGTATCACTTGCGTTGAGCGACATTACGTCATCCGCATGATATCAACATTCTGTCATCACCTAAAGTGAGCGCGAGGAGGATCCCACGTGACGTGCTTCTCTCATTTATGCATGATCTTACATGGGATCTGTGTAATAATGACCACACACTGAGGTCAAATGAAATTTACTCCACAACTGTTTGTTCACTGTAGAACTAATACTTAAACATATGTATTAATACTTAGACTCTACCTCATATTATAACTTTTCATAAGCATACATTTGATTTAATATTTTTTTTAGTTATATAATTCAGCCTAAATACTATTAAAGCATTTATTCAGTATTAAAGCATTTATTCATCTTGGCCTTGACATTAATTAGACCTTAGATGATGCTGAAGCCATAAGCGACTTTCTTTTTTTTTTTTAATACTCACAAACATTTGAGTCACATGTGTGAAGGCAGATACAAACACCAAAGCAGTCCAGAAGATAATGATGCTCAGAGGTTTAAATGTTTATCAGCCTTTATCAGCATTTTACAGCCACATATACACATAATGCTACTGCAGTCTGTGCTCACAATATCCATTTAAATGCATGGCATGCACTATGTGGCCCCTCTCATGCTGTGATCTAGACCAAGAACACTATGTATCTCCTCACAGCAGGTTGGAGACAGTCAGTGGGATGCAATTTAGATGGCCGCCAGCTTATCAAAACCTTATCAAAATCAAAACTTTAAATTCTAGTACCTAGAAAACATGTTAGGATTAGATTTGCAGCTGTAAAATAATACAAATATAGGTTCTACAACTGAAGAACCATTTCCAAAATATTAACTTTTATAGACAAAAGTATTGGGGGACACCTCTTAATTATTGAATTGAGGTGTTTCAGTCAGACCCATTGCCACAGGTGTATAAAATCAAGTACTTAGCTATGCAGTCTGCATTTTTGCACTGCAGGAACTCTGCCATGAAGCAGAAAATCACATAAAGTGAGAAATCGAGTGTTGAGGCACATGTTACAAATGCCCACTGACATTAATATCAGCTTAATGGAATAGGTTTCCATGGCTGAGCAGCTGAATGCAAGCCTTACATCACCAAGTACAATGCCAAGAGTTGAATGGACTGGTTTAAAGCACGGTACCACTGAAATCTCAGTGGAAATGTGTTCTGTGTAGTGACAAACCACGTTTCTGTGTTTGAAAATCTGATGAGCAAGGCTAGATTTAGTGGATGCCAGGAGAACATTACCTGCCTGAATGTATTGTGCCAACTCTGTTGCCCCAGAACACAAAACAAGGTCCAATAAAAAATGGTTGGGTGAATTTGGTGTGGAAGAATTTGACTGGTCCGCACTGAGCTCTTATACTTCTACTCCAATGAAT
Organism: Carassius gibelio; assembly: GCF_023724105.1. Classification (NCBI taxonomy): domain Eukaryota; kingdom Metazoa; phylum Chordata; class Actinopteri; order Cypriniformes; family Cyprinidae; genus Carassius; species Carassius gibelio. Next base: position 18,965,601 of record NC_068376.1, read on the forward strand.
AACTTTGGGATGAACTGGAATGGAGATTTCAAGCCACGCTTTCTTGTTCAATATCAGTGCCTGATCTCAGTGCTCTATTGCATGAATGTGCAAAAATTCACATAGAAGCACTCCAAAAACCTGTGGAAAGCCTTTCCTGAAGAGTAGAAGCTGTTATAGCTGCAATGGGACAACCAACTACATATTAATGTCTATGTATAAGTCCTCGTTGGTGTAATGGTCAAGTTTTTCATTTCATAATCGTATTGGATGATTAATGCATTTATTATTAAGGGTCATGCCATTTTTATCTACATTTGTATCATCCCTAAAATGCAGGGCAATTAGATGCTTATTTGTTGAATGTTGTTCATGTTATTCTCTCCACAGGTTTTCCAAATATATGTGTTGCCATGGTAAACAGTGACAGCAGATTCATTTGTGTGGGTATGTTTGCATGTGGGCTGCCAATGCTTGGTATTAATCTCAATTGGTGTAGGTGTTCTTCGACAGCAGTGGGGTTGATGCTCTCCTTCTGGTCAGGTCTGACCCTTAAGAATGAGACTAGTCATGCATAGCATGAGCTGCGGTTAAATCACTAGCGCCTTGGAAGCCCTGCAGAGGCTGAATGGCGAGGGCAGAGGCGTACTGTATCACCAAGGGAGATATTTCAAATGAGTCACCACATGGCCACTACTGCAGTACGGCTGCACAACAACTGTTGCACTGATGTGCAATGATTGTTATGACATAATAACATCAGAAAGTCTTCAAAATGACACAAGAATGGGAGAATATCATCTTTATATCTGATCTATCTATATATTTATACTCCTATATATTGCATCTGTCATTTCATAGCACTGCAAATGTGGCAGAAGCAATCGTCAAACCAAGTGGTAATTGCAAAAATAAATCAATTTAAAACGTTCAGATGTTCTGCTAAACATTTTCTCAGAACTCTCTGTGGCATCACTGCAAATTAATAAATGAATGAATAAACATATGAATTAATTTATGAATGTTAAATAAGTAGGTTGTTCAATTTTGTAACATTTACAAAATAGTATAGGTGAAAAGTATGAATGCACTACTATACTTCCACCAACATTCTGAAGGGAGCACCCAATGGACAATCTGCCAAATGTGTGTTTTTCCTAGAAATTACAAAAATAACAAAACAAAGTTTTTGAAATACCAAGAGTCTGTGTTTATGTCCATAGCTCAAATATATTTCCTCAGATAAAAGCACTGAATGTATGGCAGAAGCAGTTATGTAGAAGACTAGAGGTGTAATTGCTTAAATTCCTTTACTTAGTATGTGAATGACATCATCTCTCACCATCATCCAGGAGGGTTGAAGATATGACCTCATGCGCTTTCATGTCTCAGGGGAACTTGTATGTGCGGCTTTAATAAAATATTCAGAAGTTTGCTCATGCTCTAGTTTAGGAAATAAAGGAGGTAAAAAAAACTCCCTTATTCAAAAACACCACCTATACAGAGGTGGATGTTGAAGCCAAACCATTGTAAACACAACAGGCTCTGTCAGAGATTTGTTCCTACTGGGGAAGAAATTAAGCAATTGGTGAGGGAGAATTTTACAGCAGGCTGAATACCAAAGGAGATTAACAGTCTGAAACATTCTTTCCTTTGACACCCAATGCACAGGCACCATTCACAAGTGCCCTTGTTTTTGCATGGTTGAGAAATATAGTACAAGGAGGACTGTGAGATTTATGGGCTAACAAATGAGAAGAATAACTACCATAATGAGGTTGCAAAGCATCCACTGCATGCTGTGGCGAACAGTGCAAGGGCTCAGGAAACAAATGCCAGCAATATTACACTGCCTCAGCCTTCTGATAGAAACAGTAACTCTAATTTGTGATGTTATTGGGTATTCTTGTAGATTACAAGATCACAAGTGAATAGCAAGGAAGACAAATTGAAAGCAGGAAGATAATAACAATAATTATAAGAAATTATACTGAACAGTTTTTAAATATGCAATAAATGTTCTGTTTTCAGTTTTGGCCGTTACTAGATATCAATCTTTTCAATAAAAGGATACAATATCTGTGAAATCAATTTAAAACCTTTGAACTTCACCTCTTTTTCTTGTCAGTGTAGTGCGTGGTCTGCGAGCCTTGAAAAGGTCAGTAACAGATTTAAAGGTTTAATTCTGAGTATGAAGCTGTTGGTCCCAAACAAACTGACACATATCTGGCCCTTAAGTCACCATTTCAATTAACCCCCTCTAATGAGCTGACTCATAGCAGCATCTGCTTAATCACCACAAATCAGCACACATACAAAGTATACTAGGAAAAGGTTCTGAAATGTTTCTGTGTACAATATAGTGAGAATCAGAAGAGGATATTTGCCATATTTGCTATTTAGTTTGTGCTACTAATCTGATAACAATGTAGAGTAATGAGTTTTATAGGTTTTGTAAATGTGGACAGTTAACCCATATTTAAAGAAAGTAAAAAAATGCTTTTCAAGGGATAAAACAATAATAATAGACACATTTAGTTATCAAAAGTTACTAGCAGTATGGACTTACTCTACTACCCACCATGTTGGCATTGTCATGTGACCTCCACTGTAAGTTCACTTCTGTAGAATGTCATTTAAGAATTTTGGCATAAATAGTATATGATCCGTACTTTTCGATTATACTGCGAATTTGGTCATTAAATACTACTAATTTCACATTCTGCTTTTCACATACTATATTGTAATCAAATATGCATATGCAGACATGGGGTTTAAGTTTGTTATAAATAATCCTTACATTTTGATAGCAATTTATCAAAACCAAGTGGAAACTGAAAAAAAAAAAAAAAATCTTTTCTGATTTTGTTATTATTTTTCAATATACTCAATCATAGTATGGATAATGTATACATATCCTATGGACATCCCATGAGGCTACAGGGAAGGAGCAATACAACAGACGATGTAGGTCATATGATGATGCCAACATGGCATATACTGTAGTACGTCCTGATTGCAACTAACTTTTGACTAAATGTTTTATCATTTAAAATGCCCTTTTAGTTGCACTGAATTTCTTTTAAAATAAATTTGTCTAATGTTTTGATGCATTATACAATGAAATTTGTATATTTTAAGCATGGCTAAATTGCCCAAATACATCTTTAGGGCCACTGTATATCTGATTTCATGTTCTTTCACCTGAAACTAAAAAGAATGGAGAATGAATGTTTAATTTACTGGATATTTGGTTTGTACTGATACAATACCGAAGGCAAAAGCATGACAGGAAATAAACACAGCATATGCTTAAGATAAGGCTGCATTCCAATTATGTTAATTGCAGAGAAGTGGTGCTGCTATAAGTTTTAGGGTCCAGGCTGCTCATTCAAAGCCTGTTAGTTGCTCCTACCGTGTTATTGTGTCCTTGAGAAAGGCACTTAACACTGGGTTGCTCTAAGGGTTCCACCAATGCAACTGTTGTACCATAGGCTACATTGGAAAAACTTCTGCCAAATGACTGGTAACTATATAATAACTGATCATTTCTCCCCTTCATGTCTGCAAAGGTGCTAATCAAGGGCAATCATTTATTTCCCTTGAAATCATACAAGAGAGGTCTTTTTTCTGACAATGGAAGCTCTAAACAATATGTTCCCACCTTATTATTGTTGGATCTGTGCCATGTTGCTTAATGGGTCTAATATGGATGGGTACCTGTGTGCAGACTTTGATTAGAGACATAGGGATGCTAAATTACTGTGTGTGTAAGGGGGGGGGGGGGGGGGGTATAGTATTTGCATAGTATTTCAGTGAAAAACTACATCTATCATTTCTATGCAATCTAGTTTAACCATGAGCTAAATGTGCTTGGCTAACACTCAGATAGGATGACTTTGAGTGCAAACACACCTCTTTTCTATAGAGATTGGACCTTATTGACAAAAGTCAACTACTTTCAGAACAAGTTTGGGTGTATTTACAGTCATGGCCAAAAATATCGCCACCCTTGGTAATCAAAGAAGGCTGTGAAAATTAATCTGCATTGTTAATCCTTTTGATCTTTTATTTTAAAAAATCACAAAAATCGAATGGGGAGAAATATCATTATGAAATAAATGTTTTTCTCTAACACACATTGGCCACAGTTAACAGCACTCTTTTATTCAATACTTTTTGAAACCTTTGACAGTTTAACAGCTCTAAATGTTCTCATAAAATGCCTGATGAGGTTAGAGAACACCTGACAAGAGATCAGAGACCATTCCTTCATCCAGAATCACTAGATTCCCAGCTCCATGTTGGTGCTTCTCCTCTTCAGTTCACTCCACTAATTTTCTGTAGGGTTCAGGTCAGATGACTGAAATGGCTATAGCAGAAGCTTGGTTTTGTGCCCAGTGACCCATTTTTTTTTGTTTTTGATGTTTGTGTTTGGATCATTGTACGGTTGGAAGATCTAAACTTGGACCATTCTAGGATTTCTAACAGAGTCAGTAACGTTTTTTCAATCTGTTGGTATTTGATAATGGAAAGGATGCCATTTGTCTGAGCAAGACGTCCAGGAACTCCAGCAGAAATATTGGCCCAAGACATTAAAAATACAGCTGCATATTTATGAGATAGGATACTTTTTCTTGAAACCATCCCAAACACCATCTGGTAATGTAGGTACTGTTTGGCCATTTTTTTTAAAGGTTTTATGACTCAACTATTTTCTGAAGTTCTCCAGCTGTGGTCTTTTGAGAGTCTTTAGCCACTCAACTCTCCTCCTCACCGTGCATTAGGACAATATAGACTCACATCCTCTTCCAGGCAGTTTCGTAACATTTTCTGTTGATTGGAAATTATCAATTATTGCCCTGATGGTGGAAATGTGAATTTTCACTGCTCTAATTCTTTTCTTAAAGCCACTACACTAATTTGTGAAACTTAATTATCAGAAATATATACTTTGGTTTTTCTCATTGTGACTGATGATTAAGGGAATTTGGGCTTTGTTTTTCCTCCTATTTATATTTCTATAAAACAGGAAGCAATGGCTGGATAATTCCATGTTCATTATCATCCTGGAGTGCTCAAAACTGTGAATATGAATAGTAATATACTTCAGAAATATTTTACTCAAAATCATTTCTAAGGGTGCCAATAATTGTGTCCAATGTGTATTTGAGAAAAACATTCATTTCATAATGATACTTCCCCCCATTTTAAATTCTTAATATCCAATGCGAGTTTAGATTTTTGTGATTTTATTTTTATTTTTTTTTTAATAAAAGATCAAAAAGGATTAACAATGCAGATTCATTTTCACAGCCTCTTTTGGTCATATTGAATATGATCTAAGGAGGCTGTGAAAATGAATACCAAGGGTGCCGATATTTTAGACCATGACTTTATCTGTGTGTCATTGCATGATTAGCCTAATCCCTTTACTGAATCTTATGATGGAATAAACAGTGGGTACTAAAAATTATGCTATCTGAGAATGGAATTTTCATTTGTGAATTCTGCACTGTTGGTTCAAGCCTCCATCATGACTGTTCTGAAAAATTACGCAAACTGGAATATTAATGACTTTACCTTCCTTCAGATATAGGAGAATGGAATGCATGTCAACAGATCAATAATTGGATTTCGTTAAAGCACCACAGGAGACAAAATAAATAATGCTTTCTTCTCAAAGAAAGGAAATTACCTCTAGCCTAAAGGTTAATCACACAGTTTACGTCATAATAGGTAAAGGGCTGTTCTCTGTGTTAAATGGTGCAGTTGTCAGTCTAGGAGTTAAATTTTTGGTACAAATCTCTGGATTTCTTCTCTAAAGTTTGTGTTATGATTTTGTGCTGATATACAAGTTCAGTGACTTCCAATTAAATGTTCATATGTTTTGAATTGAATATGTGTGAGCAGGAAATCCACGCAGTACTACCAGGATGAGATGCAGACTGCATGAAATTCCACAGTCCGGCTCATAAAGTCATGTCACATGATTGGCTGGTGCACGCCAGCTGACTAACTTCACTCAAAGATGTTCATTTCCCAGAAGTGAGCATATATATATGCCAAAAAGTAAGGAAAATGAAAACAGTTCAGATGAAGTGAAATTTAAAACTTAAAACTGCTGAGGAGGTGATTCCGTGTTTTTATAACAGGGACCCAGCAAATTACATTTCCATACACTACCTTCCCCTATTTTACAAAAACAAATATAAAACTATTTCACAGATCCCTCAGGATTATTATTTTCTAGTTATTTACTAGTTCTTAAGGTACGTTACCATGTTTTAGGATATGTTTATGGTTATATAACAGTATAAGCCTGGGGCTAATTGTCACACTTGACTCCAGTAAATATTTGTCATGGTAGGTTTACTTTTGAAACTCATTTTCTGTATAGACAAACACACTGAACAAAATTATAAATTCAAAACGTTTGTTTTAGCCCCCATTTTTCATGAGCTGAACTCAAAGATCTAAGTTTTTTATGTGTACACAAAATGCCTATTTCTCTCAAATATTGTTCACAAGTCTGTCTAAATCTGTTTTAGTGAGCACTTCTCCTTTGCCGAGATAATACATCCACCTCACAGGTGTGGCGTATCAAGATGCTGATTAGACAGCATGATTATTGCACAGGTGTGCCAAGCTGGCCACAATAAAAGGTCACTCTAAAATAGGGCTGCTCCGATCACCATCGGCCGATCGTTATGCGGATCTCATCAGTAAAGCCGGTTCTCGAATCAATGGTAAATTCCCTCAGGTGCGTGATTTCACATAGAGCAGCTGTTACTACATGGAGCCATTGCTGAAAATGAAGTGGATTTGCACATCTTCTCAGTTAACAATGGCTCCATGTAGTAACATGAGTATATTTAGGAGTCAATTTTTCTTTTTTCCATTTTCTCTTTTTTTCATAGTTTCCTACACTGTTAAAAATATTCCATAAAATATACGGTAAAATAATTATACCGTAAAAAATACGGTAAAACCGTTTTTGGTTGAATGGTTTTATGCCGTAAAAAATACAGTTACACTGTTGTAGGTTTAACGGTTTTACTTTATATTTACAGTTTAATACCATAATTTAACTCATATAATATTCATATATGAACTTATTGAAGCACTGAAATCTGTTTTGTACATTTGTATTACACTGGTAACCACCAAAAGCAGGTGGTGATGAGAGAGTCACGTGGTGAAAAAAATCCCATCACAAGCATCTTTTAAATAATAAGATACATAGAAGGTGCGCTGTGTCATTCACACAAGCACTTAACACCACCATGGTGAGACTCATTAAACTGAAATATGCAATAAACATTAATTTAACAACATTTTATGTAACATACAAACCTAATAAACATAACAGATGAAAAAAAATTAAGAAGAAACATAGTTATTTCAAACAAAAAACATCAAATTCAAACAAAATTTGAAATGCAACGCAGAGAATTCTGGGAACGTAAGTTACAGTTTTTCCCTGTAAAGTTTACAGGAAATTACCGTTAACCAGTAAACAGGTTTGTACTGTAGCATTTCACAGTTTCTTTACCGTTAAAATCACAGTCATTTTTTAGAGTGTAGAGTTTCAGAGAGATCTCATCATTGTTTCACACTGTGCTCATTTTCCCCACATAACCATGTTAAATTTTTTTCCATAGTTTTTATTTCATCTTGTGGTGAAACAAAGTTCAGTTAATATTTTAAGATGCAAAGATTAACAATGACCTTCACAGAAAAAATTGAGTGGTTTTCATAACTGACATCTTGCTGGCAGACAACTGAGCAGTAATGTATTACAAGTCCTGCATTCAAACTTTCCCAGATGTGTTTAACCAGAGCCTTTTCTTGAAACATAAAACAGAAGCCTAACCTTACTAATACTGACACCTGATTTGGTTTGAAAACAAATTAAAAACAAAGTTTAGCCAATCTGTCTTCATTATTTTTTTTTGAGGTTACACCTTATATCTGTCAAAACAGCACGTTGGCTCTGATTCTAGCATACATAAAATTTAACATTCAGAGCTTTAAATTAAGCACAAATTACTCCATTAGTAAATGTCTGGTATCTGGTAACTGTATCCAAACCATTTTTTATTTCGCTACTGGGGCAAATGGGAACAAAATAAATTATATTAGTTGTAGTTTCTTCTGAGAATTGGTCCTTAGTGTCACCCCTCATGTTTATTAAACATCCAACATGGACAGATTGTGAAAGTAGATGTGTATAGAGGTCAATATTATATGACAAATCCCTCAGTTTGCACAATAAAAAAGACATCTGCTTAAATATCATGGAAGTCATAAAAGTATGTTTTTTTGTATATGCTTCAGCTAGTTTGCGAGCACATAAACAGAGAAAACTGTTCCGATTGGCCTTTATTGCGATTGTGCCGCATCACACATTTTTACATGTGGACAGAAAATCAGGAAACTTTTCTCATTACTCCTGATAAGGACTTGTTATTGCACATCATCTAACCTTATAGACTTCATGGCTTGGTTCTTATGTAGAAATATCTGAATTATCTTACTTAGCACATGAGGAACAAAACATATTGCAAGTTATGAAAACATACATAGACCATTAAAGCTACATTACACTGTTGGTATCACCCACATAATCATTATGAATGACAAGGTAATGCATGTGCACACTGTACAATGTAATTTGCATTCAGCGTCTCATATAAGCACCATTCATCCTGTAGGTCGGGGAATGCGGGACCTATTAGATACATTCATGCACAGCACAGCTCCATTTTTTCTGAATGAACCAGCTCAGGTTATAGAGCCAAACTAAATAACTGATAGCTTGTGGGCGATAAGTCACAGAATGGGTTTACAGAATGCGTAACTCTACACTTTGGGGAAAACATTTATTTTAAAATACTTCCTTCAAGAGCGAATGAAAAAGCACTTATGAGGTTAACAGTGATTCATGTAATCTCCAATGAAGGAAAATGAGTGTGTGATTCTTATCACTGTCTAAGTGCACATCAGTTACTTCAGATGTTTAGAAAAGATCTTAATCTCAATATATTATCAATATAAAATAATCAAATAGAATATAATAACTAATCTACATAGAATGTATAATACAGTAAAACATTGATGTAAATTCATTAATCAACAATATAAACAGATATTGCTAGTAGTATTCATGTCAGTGACAACAGAACAACACTTAAAAAGGAATGTATCCACGTTAGGAAAATGGAGCTCTGAAGGGTTCTTGGCACCAGTTCCTGCCACCCACCTGGCCTGACAGCTTGGCTATAATGGCACATAATATAGCTACATACTGGATTACACTGTCACTTGAATGGAACGAGAGCACACCGCACTGAATCACTAATGCTAATTGATCATTAGAATAAGACAGCATGTTCCTGGAACTGCTGACCAATCGTTGGATGACCCAGCAACAAAACAACTGCAACATCCCGTACTAACGGCCGCTCGCCCTGTCTGTAGCTTTTGTGCTGAAGTCATTAGTGTTAATGCAGTGAAGATAATCATATGAGCCATTATCATCCTACTACACACTGAAAAGGCTGATCAGAATTTGAATTCTGAAAACTCTGTGGCGTAAGGAATGAACCTTGTGTGGATCAAACTTTTACTGTTTCCCTACTGAATTAAACCTGCTATCATGACAAAACATAACTATCTTCTGAGGTGGTGATTGTGTAGGAATTTGAAAAGTGCATTACCCCAATCTATCGCTCAAGTGGACCATTGACATTCCTGATTGAGATTGTAGATAGAGTGTCAATGGTCCATTTGATACATAGGTGGCTGTAATGCACTTAGAAGTCTGCGATCCGACATAAAGCAAGAATATGAAGAAGACACCTCACAAGCCTTCTGCTGAGAATACGCACAGGAGAGTTCAGATATTGTGTGAATCAGAGGTAAAAAGACCGGTCGTTTTGTGTCTTTACACATCATCACAAGCCAAATGGTTTCATTTGATTTTGTTTGTGTATGTTTTTTGTTTTGTTTTGTTTTATTGTACGTTTTAGCCATGATTCCCATAAACTTACATTATAAGACTGATAGACTGCAACAGTTTGAGCTAAAAATCTTTGTTTTTGTTCTACCGAATAAACAAAGACATCTACATCTTGGATGCCCTGGGGGTTAGCAGAACTATACCTTTAATGTTTTAAAATATGACTGAGTGTAATGTTGTTTTACAATTGAAAGTCTTTTGTCTGGCAATGTTAACCACAGACTCATAAATCCAAAACCGCTGTGCTAAAAACCCATTAGAAACCCACGGCTAATTCACTTTTCCGGTTTTAATAGAGTAAAAAAAAAAAAAAAGCATGGCTGAACACTAGTACTGTATATGCAGTCTTCTAGCTCAAATATTATAAGTCCAGGGAAACCAATGCCTTGAATGCAGTGTAAGCTGTTTGGGGTGAAAGCATCTAAAATATGTAAGTGAATGTGTGTGTTGAGGGATCCCATCTAGCTGCTTAAACAGCAAGTCTTCCTTGGTCCATTAGACACTTCACAATAGTATCATTTCAAAGATGTCCGTCTGGCACATGTTTAAATTAAAAAACAATTAAAAAGCAGTGCTTTGTGAACTGGTTTTGTGCCAAAGTCTGATTCCTGCTACATTATTATGCTCTTAAGTCCCCAGTATGATTAGGTTTAGGAATAGGTGTGGGGTTGAGTTCAAAATTCAGCACAAAATTGGCCCTTACACAACTGAGCAGTACCGGGTCATCATCAGATCTAAAAAAGCACAACACTTGTCCTCCTTCAAGGGTTGACAACAAAATGTGCTTTTGCAGGCTTCTAAATTGGGTGTAATTTTGAACAGTCTGCTCAGAACACTTCAAAGACTAGATCAGGAGCTCATAAGCTGCACTCCTTGGCTCTCTTTCTGTCCTTAGGGGACAACAAAACAATCCTCAGCTCTCCTACTGCAAGGACTGAGTAAACATATGACATAACCTGAACCTAGGTTTCATTTTGACTCAGTCTGGCTCAATGAACTCTTTTACATTGACAATGAACCCTTTTACATTTGACACATTGCATCTGTTAGCATAACTAACTCAAATGAATTTTCCACCTGGTATTGTATCTACCTTATATAATAATTAATCTCAATGTTCACCAGCTGTGACCTTTTACATAGTTTTATAAATCCTAATTTTAGGCTTTAACAATATACCTCAGGCATCCATTATTGAGCTCCCAATATATACTTGCTAACTCAAGAATAAGCAAGAATCAAGAATAAAATTATTATTGCCAAAAAAGTCCAGAAGCTCACCTGTTTACTTTGTATGTGGCCTGTGCTCTTGAAAGAGAGAAACCCTCAATCAGTGTTTGTGAAAAGTAAGAAAGCTTAGTTTTGTTCCAGTGAATTTGAAGCCCCCATCTCTTGGGTCTCTAAGCAAACATGGAGCTATTCTAAGAGGGGGTGCTAGAAATACACTCCAATCAACTATTATTTTGTGTGTGTGTGTGTGTGTGTGTGTGTGTGTGTGTGAGAGAGAGAGAGAGAGAGAGAGAGAGACACACACAGAGAGAGAGAGAGAGAGAGAGAGAGATTTGGGCAAAGACTCTTTCCGAATTGGCCAGACAACAAATACTGAGTTTTAATAGATTTTTATAAAAAATATGGGTATGTGCTTGCATATTCAGAATTATCACTTTGGTCAACCTGACGCTAAAAATGAAGATAGATCTGCTTTCATGGATGACTATCAACACACTGTGCCAGCATGGTTTCTCGACCTCAGCAAAACAATGGATCCTTTATATACAATTTTCCTGTTGGAAAATGTTTGTAATATACTTTATTTGGCAGTTGCATAGTCTGCATTTACAGTAGTTTAAATGTTTAATGAATAGTGACTATTTATGACAAAAAATAACCTTGACCTAAAATATAGTATGTCATCTAAGTTCAATAAGATTTTTATTCGAAATATTTACTTTTTTTAATAAATGTTTTGCATTCAAGATTCAGGTCTTAATCATTGTTTTCGGGCAGTGCATTACCTGAATACAAATGTATCACTATCTCTTTACCACTATCTCACAGCATTTCAGTACACAGCTGTTCACAGCTATCTAGTGATCTTACATTTTAAAGTTTTCTATTCTTGATGGACGGAATAAACTGCCCCATCAAAGCTTCTGTGTGAAATCCCTACACCTGTTATTCTGGCTCCAGTTAAACATTTCCCCCAAACTATTTATTATTTATACTATTATAGCTATAGTCTCCACAGCAGCAGCTGCAATATGTATCCTGATTAACAGTAAAAGAGGATGGAGAACTGCCTAAATTTAGTTTTCCTGGAACACATTCAAAAGAGTGTTCAGTATCAGCCTCATTTATATAAATGGTGGAAAAATAGTGTAAAGACATGTAATTGAAATGAAATTGTGCAGTTTTTATGATATTTAAATTAACTGCAAAGATTTCATTTAAAAAAAAACAATATATTAATTTGTGATATAGCATGCATATCTATCTATCTATCTATCTATCTATCTATCTATCTATCTATCTATCTATCTATCTATCTATCTATAAAAAATTATGTATGTACGTATGTATGTATACACATATACCCTAAAAGTCAATATTGTTTAAACATTCACAGGATTATATAACCATAAAATAAGAGCTAAATATTGACTAGAGAAAATATCATCTGGTCTGTATGATGTGGACAAGTGAAGATATATTTATTTATTACTAGCTTCTGAGTTATGATGTGCACTTTCTACACTTTGTAGCTTTATACTTGACTTTATTCTCTGCTACATGTACAATAACACTGGGCTGATGTGACCTCATTAGAATGTCCTTAGGTTTCCAGAAGAGAAGCTAAGATTTTGCTGCAACCTTGAGTAAGCTTGGAGCAATATTTTCTCATTTTGAACATGTGAGATGAATAAAAAGAATCATTAAAATTCTGAGTTAGGCCAAGGGGGAATGTCACAGTGCCAATGTCGAGTTCTCAAGGAGGTGCAGTGATCAACAACTGAAATCACACTTCAAGGCACTGATAACTTCCATATGCAAAGCCTGTCTGACTCAAGTGAGTTTGGGTAAACGTCGTCATGTAATCTCAAATAATGAACCAACAGTTCTGTTTGGACAATGGTTATTATGATTCAAAACCTAAACTCTGGCTCATAAATAATTCACTCACTGATTAATCATGTCTGTCCTCAAGACTTAAAAAATATTCAGTGGTGGCTGTGCATTCAGTAAATTTAGGATTTTTTGAAAACCCTACTTTTGCGAACTAGTCCTAGGTTTTTTTGCCTGATCGGAACTACAGTTTTTTTCAGTCGCTAACAAGCATTTGTCCAAGCAGTTGTCACATTTTCAAAACTCTAAACACAATTAGCACAGCATCTGTCTATTGTGGCCATACCATTCACACATTTCATGTCGTTTTCACACAATATGGAGTCATTGAACACATTTCCACAATGCTTACATTTTCTGAACAGACAAGCTATACCTCCCAACAAAATTATGGATAGTTTTTGTAGTATTTACAAATGTTAACATACAACATCCCACAATAGCAAAAACAATGTTCCAAACCTTAGATACAGTATAAAAACCTCTGCTTCTGCAATGATATCAGTTAAAAAACAATATATCTAAGCTGATTTATGTTGTGTAAATTGGGCCAACCACAACTGATTCCAATCTGGCTTAGACTCAATGGCAGGGGTTATTTTTTTCTATTACATTGACACTTATACAATAAAAGGAGGACTTTGAAGAGTGATATTTTTGGAAACAGAAACAGAAAAAGACAAACACTGTATTGTATGGACGAGGAAGAGTAAGAGAAAGGGGCTCGGGGAGAAGAGCAGGCCCAGTGAGAGGAGCAGGAGCAGTGAGAGATGCAGTGAGAGGAGCAGGAGCAGTGAGAGGAGCAGGAGCAGTGAGAGATGGAGTGAGAGGAGCAGGAGCAGTGAGAGATGCAGTGAGAGGAGGAGGAGCAGTGAGAGGAACAGGAGCAGTGAGAGATGCAGTGAGAGGAGCAGGAGCAGTGAGAGATGCAGTGAGAGGAGGAGGAGCAGTGAGAGGAGCAGGAGCAGTGAGAGATGCAGTGAGAGGAGCAGGAGCAGTGAGAGATGCAGGAGCAGTGAGAGGAGCAGTGAGAGATGCAGTGAGAGGAGCAGGAGCAGTGAGAGATGCAGTGAGAGGAGCAGGAGCAGTGAGAGATGCAGTGAGAGGAGGAGGAGCAGTGAGAGGAGCAGGAGCAGTGAGAGATGCAGTGAGAGGAGCAGGAGCAGTGAGAGATGCAGTGAGAGGAGGAGGAGCAATGAGAGGAGCAGGAGCAGTGAGAGATGCAGTGAGAGGAGCAGGAGCAGTGAGAGATGCAGTGAGAGGAGCAGGAGCAGTGAGAGATGCAGTGAGAGGAGCAGGAGCAGTGAGAGGAGCAGGAGCAGTGAGAGGAGCAGTGAGAGGAGCAGGAGCAGTGAGAGGAGCAGGAGCAGTGAGAGATGCAGTGAGAGGAGCAGGAGCAGTGAGAGATGCAGTGAGAGGAGGAGGAGCAGTGAGAGGAGCAGGAGCAGTGAGAGATGCAGTGAGAGGAGCAGGAGCAGTGAGAGATGCAGTGAGAGGAGCAGGAGCAGTGAGAGGAGCAGGAGCAGTGAGAGGAGCAGTGAGAGGAGCAATGAGAGGAGCAGGAGCAGTGAGAGGAGCAGTGAGAGGAGCAGTGAGAGGAGCAGGAGCAGTGAGAGATGCAGTGAGAGGAGCAGGAGCAGTGAGAGGAGCAGTGAGAGGAGCAGGAGCAGTGAGAGGAGCAGTGAAAGGAGCAGTGAGAGATTGTTTTTATTTTACCCCCCCCCCCCCCCTTTTTTTATTCTGGGCTTTTTGCTGTCGTTGTTTTTTTGTTCAGAATGCTCTTATGTGTTTCAAGGATATTTTGTTCACTGTAAGTAATACTGTCAAACCTTTTCTGTTCTATCATACCGTGTTTCTACTGTACCTCCTGCAGTAAACGGTAAAGGAAAAAAATAGCTTTTTACTGGAATGCTTTTGAATGTGAACATTACTGTACATTTGGACATACAGTTTCTAACAAAGAAATTTAGTGTAAAACAGTGAATTGCATGTTTTGCATGCAAATACCTGTAAAACTGTGACTGAAAAGTCTATGCAGTTTTTGTAATGTCAACAATAGCCAGTATTTTGAAACCTGATGTACTTTGATTGACTGCATGTACCTTTTGAGGTGAAAACAAGTGATATTCTTTGACAGAATAATTTAATTTTGAGTCAGATTTTGTCACAAAGTTGGTGTGTGCAGAGAAAGATGCGTTCTATTTTGAAATGAAGATTTAGTATATATTTAACAAAATGTGTTTTTGAGAAGAAAATTATCCATTTGGCCAATTGTGTTTTGTAGGTGTGAGTCTGTGTTAAGAGTTTAGAAAAAGTATCTGAAGTACTTGTTAGCGATTGAAAAAAACTGTAAACCAGTGCAAAAAGATTCTCTGGGGAGTGAATATCAATAATAATCCCCCAAAAAAGTATAACTTTCGACTCACCATTGCAAAGGGATGCCAAAAACGTTTGAAAATGGCAGGACCACTTTTAATGAAATGACTGTAGCTTTTGAACGGAATGAGATATCGTTCATGTAAAAGTTCAGTCTGAGATCACACGAAAAAAATAAATAAATATGAACACCTATTATAAAAGGTTAATGGAGGTTGATCAGAATGAAACTCAGTGGTCCTGTTTGACTCATGGCCCTAAACGTTGTGAGAAATTTGAACCACTGAGGGGGTGATATCTCATTTTCAAGGGTGCAAACACATACACACAATATTCACATCATCTGATACACCTCCTCATTTCAAACAACTTTAAACTTCTTAACTTTCTAAACTTTTCCAACTTCACTTCTAGAACCACTCCTGTCAATCAAACTGGTTGTTAAATAATTGAGAATATTTAAGAAGAAGAAACAAACTACTTTTGCGTACTAGTCCAAAAAGTAGCTTTAATGGCTAGGGTGTCAAACTCAATTCCTGGAGGGCAAGAGCCCTGCAGAGTTTTATTCCAACACACATACCATGTAGTTTTCGAATAAGCCTGAAGGACTTATTAGTTGGATCAAGTGTGTTTAATTAGGGTTGAATCTAAACTCTGCAGGGCTCCGGTATAAGGGGGTCGTTTAGAAAAGGATTGTCCAAATATACCCTATAAAATAAAGCCTCTAAATCCAAAACAAAAACTCAAAACTTCACAAAACTAAGTAAGCACATGCGACAGGTGATAAATAAATAAGCATGCAAAGATTTGTGGTGATCATACCACAGATGGTGCTATAACAGTTAAAAAGGCAATATTAATGCTTAAAGTTACTACCCGTATTTTTCGGACTATAAGTCGCACCTGAGTATAAGTCGCATCAGTCCAAAAATACGTCATGTTGAGGAAAATAACTTATATAAGTCGCACCGGACTATAAGTCGCATTTATTTAGAACCAAGAACCAAGAGAAAACATTACCATCTACAGCCGCGAGAGGGCGCTCTATGTTTTCAGTCTAGACTAGGAGCACTGAGCAGCATAGAGTGCCCTCTCGCAGCTGTAAACGTTAATGTTTTGTCTTGATTATTTTAAAACTCTTGGTTCATGTCAAATTAATTTTGATAAATAAGTCGCAGGACCAGCCAAACTATGGAAAAAAAGTGTGACTTATAGTCCGGAAAATACGTTATATTTATATTCTTAAAGAGCCAGTAAGATGAAAATTCTAAGCTTCCTATCACTGTTTATAAGTCCTGTACATTAGGTTTAAATCCATCCAAGGTTAAAAAACATTGTCATTTTGTCAAAATATCATTTTAAAATTACCTCAATTCTCAGAGATCCCCAAACGGTTCGTGCGAAGCTGTTCAAAAGATTCAGTTTCCTTAAACCCCACCTTTCGGTAGCATACTGTGTTCTGATTGGTCAACTAACATAGTCAGTTTTGATTGGTTGTTCCGCACACACCTCCAGGGTAAACTATGGGTTAGCATCTGTTTGGGGTGAATTATGTCTTATTCCTCTCACCGCAAAGCAAACAGTAAAATAAAAAACTTGAACAGTCTCACTGCTTTTTCTTCTGTGTGGGTGTATTCAAGCCGAGTGCTTCAGTTTGAATCTGAATAGCGCGTTCAGCGCGGGGGCGTGGTCACATTAGATATAATGAAGGAGACATGAAAAACTGACATCGCGTTGTTTTCATATGGATTACTTTATCACAGAATATCTGTTAGCAGCACTTGTTTAGTTTTAAAGTAGACATATCAAGCTTTCTATAGATATCTCTCTCATGTATCTTCGTTGAGTATTCACGGAGTTACACTTCATTTTAATGACGTGTTTGTACATGACAATCAGCGCAGACAAAGGCTGCAGACAGCACACATACTGATAAGACGCTGGGGAGAAAACAAACACATAACTTCATAATCATACTTCGCGTTGTGATTCGGAGATGCTCGTTGTTCTAAATTAAGTTGGTAATGAACCCTCTTTTATGGCCAAACGCTTTGAAAATCCCGCTGTACTCACCGAGATCAGTGAAATGTTGTGAACACAAGGATTTGTTGTACTGCTCTGGTATTGTGGTGAAAATGAATTTTAGCCATTGGTTCTTCTGATCTTCATTCTTTGGCAGTGAAAATAAAACAAACTTGCCTTTACAATTAAAAACACACTGTCTCCTCGACATGATGCTATCACACCAACCAGAGCGTCTGTGTGGGGGGGTGGGGCAGGTCAGAGTTTTGTTTCTCCCAACACGGTAGGCGGAGATTATTATGCAAAGTGTTCCTAGTGACGTACATAGAGATGGGCAAAAGATTTGAAATCTATAACGACTCGTTTCAGCGATTCATAGTCGACTCCTTACTTTAGAAGCCAATAACTTTATAAATTGTGCACTTTTTGGTTTAATTACTTTGCACATTGTTTACACTGATGGACAGCTACATCATACACTGTAATACAGGTAATTTTTGATTTCCCGTCTGTGTGGCTCTTTAACATGCACTGGTCCAAATTCTCAAGCCGCTGAAATTTAACCCAAGAATAATTCATTAATTACACCAAATCATCAATGTGACTTATAGTCAAGCATGTGGTAATGATCAGACTACTGGCCTCCATTTCCAGAGATTTCCATCAGTCAGCTCTGCTATAATGTGATTGTGACTGCTATAATCAAACCCTCAGGCTTGGCTGAAAATCTGGACGTTTTCCTGGAGGACGGCAGCTGTATCTGTGAAAGACTGTCAAAACTTTCACAATATTTATTTAAGCTACTGTCAAATCGAAGGCCCCTGTTTGCCATCCTGACAGCTGACAGCTTTTGTCCTTTATTCATGTTTCACTTGGATCTCAAATTAATTTTCCATTTTGTGCTAAGCACATTTTACTTTACTGTCTCTCATAAAGTTTTCTGGCCTGACTCATCTCTGGCCTTGTTAAAACTTCATCCACACAGCCCACTGACGTGAATGAGTCTGCAATGCCAACTGAGAGGGCCGAACAAAAGAATATGAAAGAGTATACAGACAATTATATATACATATTCCTGTCCATGTACAGCTCCGTATCATGCATTAGAAGACGTCATTTTGATAAAGCAGGTGCGTTACAGTGCAGGTGCATGATAATGAAACTGCCATATTAGTTGTGAACAATGCAAACTGCCATGCTGTGTTCAATGATTGTGCTCAAACTAACAGACAACAGGAAATCAAATGCCCTAACTGACCCCATACACAAACAAAATTGCACTGAACTGGAAAAATCAGGCAATGAAATATTAGCAAACCATCTCTGCCATTATTTGCATTTTTTTTTTAGCAGGAAACAGTTAGAGTTTGATAAGCTCATGCTGTTCACAATATGAATTACAGTGACTCTGGAATCTAACGAAGCAGTTGGAAATGTAAGAAAGATATTCATATACGTTTGCAAGTTTGAACAACAAAAGAATAAGCTAATTTTGTTTTGCAGATTGGCAATGCAATATGATGAATGTTCAAGCTAAATATTTCTTTTCATGTCTATAAAAAGCCTGGGAAGATATTTTACCTGGACAAGTACCAAAAGATCTGGAAAAATGTTAGAGACATCAATAAGAAAACTTTTTCTGGGGTATAATGTATAGGATTGGTAATATCTTACCAGAATACAGTAGATTCCATCAATGTTCCTCAAGTGCTGAGAGAAGCAAAGGACAGATGCGCTCTATAAAGATTAACAAAGTGGAGACGTGAAGTGTTCTTGAGCTGCAGATTGTGAATGGAGAAGAAATTTCACCCCATTACAGTCACTTATATGAGGATGACTCAGAGTTCCCTTGTTTTAAGGACCAGTGATTCCACAAGAGCTTCTTTGTTATGGACCCTCAGTGGAGGAATGACTCCAGTTCTTAACATAATGACCCAGTTCATTCACTATTATGAGCTAGGTCTAGATGATATCTAAAAAAAAAAAAACACTCTTGTTATATTCCGTCTGAAATTACAAGACAAAAATCACTGACTGTAACAACTGACGTAGTGAAGACTGTATTAATGTACTTCATTATGCCTTGCTGTTATATCCATAACACCCTGGAGTGCTTTAATGTCACATAAACAAACTGAATGCCCTACAGTAACAGCAATTGCTTAGTGTTTCAAAACCATTAAAACTTACAGATTTTATTTTATCTTTGAATTGTTCCAAATCCAAGGACTATCATTTAAATATGACGCATATAGTTTTTGGCCTTTGAGTTTTTGTCATGTAAATGTAATTAAAAATGATGGGAAAAGCTTTAAAAAAATTTTCTTTTTAAAATATTTTTATTTTTCTATTCTATTCTATTCTATTTAAAATAAACTCACCCTGGTGCCATGTGACCAAACGTGCTAATGTTTTAGTTTCTCCCTTGTTGCCAAAAAGGTGAAGCATGGCAAATAAATTTGAATTTTATTGGTTAAAGATGCTGTCTTATAACATTACTAAAAGATAATTTCACTGGTTGAAAATTATTATTGTTTTTAATGCAATTATCTTGGGTTTCATTTATAAATGACAATGTTGCATAGAGGGATAAAAGATTCAGGGAAATTAGTCTCTATGTAGTTGAAAGAAGAGGATCACTGCTGCCATCTTGTGGGCTCTACGTCTAGTCACAGCTGAGGGGATTCCTAAAGGTCAAAGGTCAGTCTGCCACAGCACTGATGAAATCTCACCAGAGAAATCTGTGTTAAAGATTCAAAGTCAAAGAGTAAAAGAGGGTCAAGCAAAGATTTAATCTTGACTCCCTTTTTCTTTCTCTCGCCAAAGTCACATATGTTCCCTATCAAACTTTGCTGATGATCATCTTTCCCCTCACTCTCAACATAACATGTTTTGATGCTCAAAAACCCCCACATTCCAAAGATGTGGGCAGATTAGGCGAGATGAATCAGCCAATGAAGGGAGAGCTGATGACTCAGCAGGAATAGTCAGACCTTTCATTACATTCTTTACTGCTAATGTGTTGTGCTATAAACTTTTAGGTGTTCCGTAACATGCATCATTCCTCACCGGCTTTTAACAAAAGTGTTAAAACTTTACAATTAAAGTAGAAACTGAAAATAAATTATATGATATTAACACTGGGAATGACATGAAATTTCAAATGTCACTTAAAAAAAAAATAAAAAATCACACTGACATCTTTATGTTTCCCATTTATTTGTGCAATGCACATCATTGTATGTACAGCTCCATATGGAGAAAAGGAACAGAAAAAAGGACACAGAAAACAAATTCATGTCACATTTATACTGATACAGCAAACAAACACAGAGCTGTATCACAAACGTATCTCTTCCTTACAGAGAACAGCATTACTGAACACCACACACTCACTACTGTACGCAGAGGTTAGCTTCCAACATTATGACATCCTAAGATCGAAGATAAACGGCTCAGTCCACAAGACGGGGGTGGAAAAGTTGCATCCTAGATACAGGGATCCTTTCTTTTGCTCAGTTCTCGCTAATCTTTTGTCTTTGTCCATAGGTAACAGCAAAACGTATGAGATAGAGAAAACCGTTTTGATACAGTTAAAGCTTCAGTATTTCACTGCATGATTGCGAAAAGAGGAAGGCAGAGCATGAACAAGCAAGTACTGCAAGTTACGACACAAGTGTGTTCTGGATTTAAATAATGCCATTCAAGTGCAAATATACTGAGAAGAGAAAGGGCAGATTTTAGTGGCTGTAGACTCTAGAATCTTCCTTTGGACCACGTGCCACTTACAGTCAAACATGCAGTACATTATGAGGATACGGATACCGATACTGGATTTTAAAGACATATCCACTTACGTTTTGCATAATGGCCTTCATGATTTCATGTCAAAACATTAACGGTCCACTCTGAATGATATGTTCAGTCGGTTTAAAAGACACCTATGGTAATAAAACAACAGGTTTTGAACACTATCCATCCATCACATTCCTCAGTCAAAAGATGTTTCAGTTGCAAGCATGGACGCAGTTGAATTGTATGCTAAGCAAAATGTTCCTTTTAAATTTCCTGATAACCGTTTAGTAATTAAAAAAAATGTACTAAGGGGCCGTTCACCCAAAGCCTGTTTTTCCATTCCAATGCGCTACTTTTTAATGCGCTACGTTCTCGTTTTTTTGCAGCTTCGCGCACACGAAATGTTTTTCAAAGCAAAAACTGGCCCCTAAGTAGTTTAACTAGTTCTTTAGGGCACCATTAACCAGTTAAAGACATTAAGTGAACATAACCGTCAACTTTCAGCTCTGAATAAGCCATGTCACTTTGAGGTACCTGCAAGACTACTTTTTCTATAGAATAACTAGATGAATAAACAATTTCCTTTGACTTGTGTTGTAAACAGTATGTTATTATAGTGCAACATATAAAAACAGATCAATATTCAGTAGAAAACAACATAAGAATAAACTGCTAGTTAAATCAGCTGCATTTCACAGATCATGTTTGTAAAAACCTTCCATTTCCTCTGCAGTCTCTTATACTTATTGTGCTTCTGCCCCCCAGTACCACGTCATTTAGCTTCTGAAATAAGTTTTATTAATTTTAGCTGGAGTGCTCTTTTTTTAAGCTCTAGCCCCTGACTGAACTACAACCAGTCGTAGCTCAATGTACCCAGATCCTCTTTTATTTCATAGTTGTCTTGCAAAGCCAACAGATAAGTGTTCGTGAGCAGGTGCGCTGGACACAATGGAAGAAATCGATAAGGTCCTGAATACTGCTGTAGCATGCAAAACTTTATTAAATAACAGCCGACAAAGGTTTTTGACAAAGTCATTTAATAAAGTTCTGCAAGCCAAAGCAGTGTGAGGTTTGTCTTGCAGAATTCCGGAGTTTCTAAACATTTCTTTCATTTGTTGTAGATGTTTTGTCAGCACTAAACCCGTTTCATTTAAGTCAAAACTCACCTGAAAGCTCCTGAATAAATTCGTTGATGATCTTGTTGACTGCTAATGTTCACAGAAACAATACACAGCCGTTTAACGACAAAGTCTGATCTCTGTTATGTTGGCGAGTTTCTAAATCAAAGCGGAAATGCTACTTTTTCCAACAGCAGTTATGTTGGTCTAGTGCATGATGGGACCTGACACATGGATCGATAGAGAGATACACACAACTATACTGTAGATGTAAGCTCTGACGTCTCTATGAAGCAGGGTCCTGGAGGTGGGAGAGATAACAAAGGAGCTTCTTAAGAACTGGTGGGCTGCAGGGTGTCTAATCGAGGCAGGAACTGCTGACTGGTTGTGATCATATACAGTAAGTCTTAGTACAGTGCTTTCTGTCCTTGGCTATCAAATTCTGACCAGGCGTCATTTAATTCCATAAAAATCATCTTGGCATATTGTTCGTAGGGCTGTCCTGTAGCCTGCAGATGAGAAGAGAGAGAAAACCGATACATTTTGTCTTTAAGATGCCTGAACTAGATATTTTTAAAAAGTGCGTATATCATATATAATCCATGAGCAATGCAGCTTTGGTGATCATAAGAGACTTTCAAAAACTTTAACAATTCTTAGAGATCCCAAACCTTTGAATAGGAGTGTATTTGGCAGTTGTGCTTTTAAGGCTTCATCATTTCTCTTGACACTGAACAAGTGCGTCTCTCACCTTGTCAGGGTGCACTACCAGCACAGCTTTGCGGTAGACCTTCTTCACTTGCTCTGGTGTGACAAGGTCAGCCATGCCTACAGGTTTCCAGCGCGTCTCCCCCTCCCAAAGCACCGTGTGCATGGTGGACAGCAACGCTCTGATGTTCCTCTCCTTCCCCTCAATCCAGTCCAGGATCTGCCACAAATAACAAAATTATATTAAAACATAATGATGCGATTCACACTTGAACAAAGTCTTTAAAAAGAGGAACATGAAACATAAATGCTGTTTATCACAAAATAATAAAGCAATATTCCAGTCAGCCTTATAATATTTTTCACCTTGATTTTCTCTGGGTCCATTTCTTTTGCCATCTCCTCTTTTCTCATTTCTGCTATGGTTTTTGGCCCTTTTTTCTCCTTAGTGCCAGCAAAGCCCTGGCCTGAGAGTAGGTCATCAAAGTTAGCGTTCGAAACCTTTGGTCTGGTTCCTGGAAGAATAAGGAAACAATTAATAAAGTCTGAATTGCTGTTTAAAATATTCTTTGTTGTAGTAGTAATGAAAACCTAAAGAAAATATTGAGGCATACACAATCTCGTTATCACTGATCAATATTAGTGATCTTAAGTATTAGCTTACATAATTGCATGTGTTTGTTATTTCCTCTAATTTAATTCATTTAATTTTAATTAGATTTTATTTTAATTAATATACATTTACATTTATTCATTTATCAGACAGTTTTATCCAAAGCGACTTGCAAATGTTAAATTGAAAATGTTTATTGTTTAATTTTAATAAAAAAAAATATATATATATATATTATAATTATAATATAAATATTATAATAATGTTATTATAAAAATATTATCACTATTAAAGCTGCAGTCGGTAACCTTTTGACGCTCTAGCGGTTAATAAACAGAACTGCTTGCGTCTTGCGGAAGAACATCGTAGCCGGAACTACTTCTCTCTGTTTATGTTTATGAAGAATCACAAAGGTACTGGGTAACCTTGCCGCGGTATCCCCGAAGCAATCTAAAATAGTCCGAATATAAACACTTATTATAGGTGCACCCTAGTGATTCAGGACAAGCTAAAGACACGGTTTGGAAAATGGATTCATGGTGTACTCGCTTATTATATACATTTTTCTACATTTTGAACACAAACAAAGTTACCGACCGCAGCTCTGATTGGTTGTTTCTTACTGGGAGTGGTGTATTTCTGCAAATGGCAATAGGACCACTGGGAGGAGCCAGAGGAGCTTGATTTTTTCACAGATTATCGGTCTCATATTCTACTGTCAGGACATAATGACAGGTTTAACAAATATGTAAAAAATATATTTTTACAAAAGTTACCTACTGCAGCTTTAAATGTCATCTTTAGCCAGCCTCAAAAACAATATTGATCTTTCTTATTATAGATTATATATGCACGTTGTGATGCCTAAATTCACTTGTAGCTTTTAAAACAACTTATTTTATTTAGCTTTATATATACTGGCTTATAATAATGGAGCATCCCTAAAAACGTCAGAATTGTACAATTAACACATACGCATAAACAACTGCATAAGACTGGACCAGATTCTATGTCTAGTTACTCACCCATATTCGACTGTGCTTTTGCCCCAGTGGCTCCTGGCGAAGCTCCACCCATGCTGGAGAAGCTGACGTTGTAGTTGGGTCTGTTCTGTGGTGAAGAGTGAGGCATAGAGGGTCCCGGTGCTTTAGATGGGGTCTGGTGCTGTGCACCCTGGGGCTGCGTCTGCCATTGAGCCCCCCCTCCAGGCTGCCATGAGGGGAAGCCCGTGCTGGGATGCCAGCCTCCAGAGGCAGTGTGCTGGGGAGAGGGGGCGGGACGCTGGGGGGAGCCCATGGGCGGAAATGCTCCTCCTGCACCAGTAGGTGTGGTTGGCTTGCTAGAGAACCCTGAACCACCTTGGAATGATCACACTTATATTAAACGGCGAATTCATGATGAATGTAGTAAAAGAAGTGTTCACCCAAAAATGAATCTGAAAAAACACTATGGAAGTTAATGGCTGTCATCAACTATTTTGTTACCAACATTCTTCAAAATATCTTCTTTTGTGTTCAACAGAAGAAGGAAATTCATGAGGCTCAAAAACTTTTTTCTCTCATTTACCTCCTCCTAGACCAGCTCCTAGGTTACCCAGATCAGCAAAAGGGTCCAAAGAGTTGGGTTTGGCCTGGTGGGTGGGAGTACCATGAACTGAGCTGGTTGGGCTAGTGCTGGCAGACTTACTTCCCATCGAAAAACCTCCACCTGGTATGACTAATCAAGATTATAATTTAGTAACCTGAAGTGAGATCATTTAAAATAAAACAAAATATTACAAATTTAAGTTATCCGGTTTTCTGCACATTGTGAATTATGCTTCCATCAACATTTGTGACCCTGGACCACAAAAACAGTCTTAAGTCGCTGGGGTATGTTTTTAGCAATAGAAAAAAAAAAAAAAATGTATGGGTCAAAATTATAGATTTTTCTTTTATGCCAATAACCATTAGGATATTAAGTAAAGATCATGTTCCATGAAGATATTTTTTAAATATCCTACAGTTTTTATATGAAAACAACATTTTTGATTAGTAATATGCATTGCTAATGCATTCCTTTAAAGGTGATTTTCTCAGTATTTAGATTTTTTTGCACCCTCAGATTCCAGATTTTCAAATAGTTGTATCTCAAGCCAGCACACCATACATCAATGGAAAGCTTCTTTATTCATTTTTCATATGACGTATAAATCTCAAATTCGAAAAATTTACACTTAAGACTGCCAGGGTCACACACACACCCACACACGTGTGTGTGTGTGTGTGTGTGTATGTGTGTGTGAAATGAATAATTTATCATTCATTTGTTGGGGCCAGTGAAAGTATTGAATATTGAAATACTGTGCATGTACACATATTACTTTACTGGCTATTAAGAATAATAAAAGTATCCAGCTCTATTGATTTAAAAACCATGAAGTCAGCCATGTAATGTTTCTCCAGACATGAACTTTTATGAACTATATGAGCTCATCTCAGCAGTCCAGATGGCAGGTCAGAAGTGAGTCATTTTGTTTTTAAGTGTAATTTCACAGCAGGCCACCAGGAGTCCCTATGACACATCTTGTGTTTCTAACACTTACCTCCAGGTGCTGGTTTGTTCCATTCCCATGCTCCTGTAGAGCCCTGTAGCTGGATGTTGACAGTGGGAGTAGTGGGCGGCACAGGTGAACTACGACCTATGAAGGGAACATACTTGTCTTGATGGCTCTCCATTTATCATTTACATATTCAGTTTAAGACAAAATACTGAAAATTAGACAGGTAATACATGTAAATAGCATTCTGCCATATAACAACCACAGCAAAATGACAACATAGACTAAGAAATTACCGCAATTTTATACAAAATAATTAAATAAAGTAATATAATTTACGCTATCGCTGATTGGTTGGTGATGGCACCATAATAACTTTCACTAGTGACTGTAACATGATGTGAAATGCAGTCTGTCAGTGGTAAAGCATGAGATATAAATAATGAGTACTCTAATTGGTAGCTGAAATGAAAATGTGATAATTATAATGCTGTAGCTAAAAAAAATGACAAACTACACATTTTCCTTTAGTGTTTTCAAGCTAAAAGCGTATCTTACTATTTTAGCATAGGGCTAACTGGTTAATAAAGCTCTTTTGATTTTTAGTTAAAATTATATTATGACAATGTGCTACATTTTTTAAACAGGCAATGAGGAAAAGGGGTGGGATTTCTCTCATATTTCTCTAAATCTCTCAAGGTTCTGAGTAACAGAATGTAGCAATCTGCAGATTTTGGCATCATGCAGTGCTACTTTCCAGCTCTGTCGCATGCTTGGAAAAAAAATTACTCAAACAAATATCAAGCTCTTTATGTTACAGTAATGCATTCAGATAAGATGTCTCAAAGCATATGGCACTGGTAAGTCTTTAAAATTCACATGCAGTTTTTCCATACATGCAAACTACCACTGCAAACAACAGACTGTAATACAATATATGTTTGGAAGCAGTGAATGTTGTTGCTTTATTCCATATTGATGTTAATCTGCTTTGCATATTCCCAGATACATAAAACAGGGTTTCAGTTGTCCTTAACAGAGCACATGTTGTACTTAAAATAAATAATCAAACTCAAGGCCCAATATTAATTCCACTTTCTCCAAAACATCAAACATTAAATGTTAAATATGACATTTACTACAGAGCTGTTTTACAGAGATACATTTGCAAGGCTATTTTGTTAATCATATTCTGAAGGATTTAACACAAAAGAGCTTTGCTGGTTGTTATGGTGATGTTGCCCACACACTGACAGTACTGAGAGGCAAAGGCACATGCCTTACCCATGCCCATGTTCTGCATTGTAGGAGACGGAGATCGTGCAGCATGCAGGAAGGGGTCTGGCTGCCCCATATTACCTGGACCCAGGAAAGCCCCCATGAAGTCCTGCGGCTTAGGGGCGGGAGCAGGCCCAGACCCAAACAGGTCGAAAGCTGATGAATAAAAAAAAGGACTTTTGCTGAAATTGGTTAAAACAAGTTCAAAGCTGTTGGAAAACAGACAATAAAATGGTATATTATTCTTATATGCTTATGGTAATTGTAAATATCCTATAGTTAGTAATAGTATAGTTAATCGAATGCACTCTCTGATGTTCAGCATGTTTTTGAATATATATATTTTTTTATAATATTACTAACATTACTAACATTAAATCTTTTAATTTTGATCAATTTAATGCAACCTTTTTTAATATCTCAAAAAATATACATTGAATAGAAAATTTTTGAATGGTAGTGTAAACATTATTGATGAAAAAAACAGTTTATTATTGTCATTTATTACTATTAATAACAACAACATACCGTATTTTCCGGACTATAAGTCACACTTTTTTTCATAGTTTGGCTGGTCCTGCGACTTATAGTCAGGTGCGACTTATTTATCAAAATTAATTTGACATGAACCGAAAGAAATGAACCAAGAGAAAACATTACCGTCTCCAGCCGCGAGAGGGCGCTCTATGCTGCTCTGTGCTCCTGTAGTCTACACTGAAAACATAGAGCGTCCTCTCGCGGCTGGAGATGGTAATGTTTTCTCTTGGTTCTTGGTTCTAAATAAATGCGACTTATAGTCCGGTGCGACTTATATATGTTTTTTCGTCATCATGACGTATTTTTGGACTGATGCGACTTATACTCAGGTGTGACTTATAGTCCAAAAAACCCCCGATAATAATAAAATATTAGTAAAAATTATAATAATATAATAATAGTATTAGTAGTACAGTAGTAGTAAAGTAATAATATTTTAAATAATCATATTAATAAAGCAACTTTTAGTTGAATTTGGATGTTTTATAAAAGCAATCTACCAAGATACAGCAGTTTTAAACAAATTTGCGTCTCCATTTTGTGTCTTGATGTTGAATGGATCCCACTCAAAAGAATGATTCAGATTTCTCACTGTACCAAGATGCTGCTCCACTTCACTGACTCCTGATGAACATCTCCGCTCAATTAGTTCAACTGTCAGTTTTTGTTGAAAAACCAAAAAAACATAAAACATACTTACTGTCTCCAGATCGAGGTGATGGACCGGGTGAGGAGGAGGCTGCTGATCTCCGCGGGGTGGACTGCGCAGAAGTGGGGCAGCTGGCTGGCTGTGGTGTGGGAGGAGCTCCAAACAGGTCCCCCAGCAGGTCTGTGGTGGAGCTGGTGGTCGGAGGTTGTGGGGAGGACGGAGGAACCGTAGCTGCATCACCATCCAGTCCCAGCAGATCTACTTCCTCAGCTGCTGGAGGAGGGGACGCTGCAGGATGGGGCTCTGGTTTCTTAGCTGCTTTTGATTTCTCATTGCTCGTGTTACTCTGCTGACTAGAAAGGGAGAGCATTTCATCATCTGATGGTTCGCTCTCCTCATTAGGGCCCACTCTGCCTCCGCAACTCCCATGGCCCTGTGCGGGATCTAAAGGAAAGAACGGAGAAATGGTTAGATCTAAAAAAAAAAAATAACATCAAATTATGTTGGGAACAACATCAACATCCATAAATATTTGTAATGTTTCTGAAGACAACCGACAGCTTAATGTGAGAAACATAACAACATTGTACCTCTAAAATCATTGTCACTAGTTTTTAGCTACTCATCAAATAATTAGCTAAATTCAATGGTCAACTACAGATCTATCAATCATCTATTTTCTGTTGACTCTCACGAGCCTCCTACACTACATCTTACCTTCCAAGTCCAAGCCCTCCATTTCATCTTTTCAGCAGAGAATAAAGTACATTAAACAGATGATGTTTAGTTTAATGGGGCACAGACATTGACACAATGCCAGCGAGTGACTGATGAGTTGGCTTGTTTAAAGTGTCATTGAGGGACTAGTCTCGTGTAGCCAGACCTTCAGACTGACTGCTGAAGGTCTGGGATCCATGGCAACCTTCATTGGACAAGGCTGAACGAAATTCCAAACAACTACCGTATTTTTCGGACTATAAGTCGCTCCCGAGTATAAGGCGCATCAGTCCATAAATACGTCACGATGAGGAAAAAAAGTTGCACTGGACTATAAATCGCATTTATTTAGAACCAAGAACCAAGAGAAAACATTACCGTCTCCAGCCGCGAGAGGGCGCTCTATGCTGCTCAGTCTTCTCTTGGTTCATTTCTCTCGTTTCATGTCAAATTAATTTTGATAAATAAGTTGCACCTGACTATAATTCGCAGGACCAGCCAAACTATGAAAAAAGTGCGACTTATAGTCCGGAAAATACGGTAATCAGAGTTTGTTTCGTTCATCGTGATGTTTTGGGGCATGGAAATGTCGACATAACAAACCGGTGTTTAAAATTTATACGTACATACTTTAAAGATTTTATGCCACAAACTTCAAATATTTCACATGCTTTTGAAAATCTAGCATTTAGTTGATCCTGATAAGCGCTTGTCGTCACAGTTGTAAACTGTTGTAAACTGTTGTAAACTCACGTTCTTTCGTGAGGGGGTTTGGCATCACGGAATCTTTGTATCCAGGCAGAACGTTAAAGAACGCGACGTGTCCACCGGAAATCCTGTATAATTTAACCAATCCGACAACTTCGAAACTCCTGAAATGTTACCACTTTTGTGTGCCGTATGCATCTGACGTTAAGCCAATGATCTGTGGATGTGACGTCTGAGGTTGAGACTATTGAGGGACAAACTACTGAGCTCTTAATGGTGACCAAACTCCACAAGGCCATTTTGTCACCCTTTGCCGATTTAGTTTTTTTAATGAATTAATATTTTGATCCAAATGATAAAATAACTGCTGTTTTCAATGTTGCTAATATTAGGAAAAATTTAATGAGGACTTGAGCATATTAGAATGATTTCTGAAGGATCATGTGATACTGAAGACTGGAGTAAAACCCATTACAGGATTAAATTACATTTCAAAATATAAAATATATAACATATAATTATTTTAAATAGTAATAAGTGTTCAATTTATTACTATTTTTACTGTATTTATGATAAAAAAAATGCAGTCATGTAATCTTAAGAAACTTTACACTATTTATGATATTCAAAAAACACAAACAATTCCAACAATTGTGATTTCTTTTTTTCAATTAAACATTTATGCATTTGCTGAAATACGTTAAAAGGGTGATTTTTTTTTTTTCAATTAAACACTACATGTTTTACAGTTCTCATACTTCTGAGTTGATGGATACAAAAGTCTCATAACATGGCATAACTAAATGGCCAAAAATTATCAAAAATGTTGCTTTAACTTTATATTCAGCAAACAAAAATGTTGTGTTGTATAGCCCATTAAATGGCATAGTAATATACAGGATTTATGTTTTACCTGCAATAGCAAGTGCATCCTGGTGTTCCTGATGACAGGAGAAAAGCACACTTGGGTTCAGGTCTTTGGTGGGGAGCTGCTCCCACGGTGGGGTGAGATCTTTCTGTTTCTCTGTACTTTCAACCTCAATGTCTAACAACACATGAAACAGCTGAGGGTATTTTTCTGGAGAATCACATGCATCCAACTCCATCCTGGATAAACACACACACACACAGACTTAAGTGCAGAGCTACAAATAGTTAAACAACATTTCCATCAACTTTTTTTTTCAACTTCAAATATTTTGAGTTAAAATTTCTATGAATGTATAAGGGAAAGTTTATATGATGGGGTGTTATACTGATCACACAATACTGTATATTTAAAGTTGCAATGAAATGGAAGAAGTGATTGATCTTTACTTCTGTATTATGATGCATGCGTATCAAAAATGTAGGTCAGGTCTTGGTTCCATGCATTGGCTGTTGATTAGATTTTAGTCCATTGTGAAGGGGTGGTGTTTAAGCATACTTAGTCTTGCATACGTCACTAACGAGAAGTCTGACTTTTTCCACTAGAAGATTGAGTTATGATATTTTAATTAATAATTATTCATTTTAAAAAGTCCATTCAAAATATAAAAAGGAAGAAAGGCTTAATCATTTTTAATCACCTTTTAGCAGTGTATTTAATAGTTCTGGGGTGTGACAAATCTATAATAACAGCACAAATATTCCATGTTGTATAAAATTACATTTTTGAAGAAGTTTTATACCCCAATCAGATGTGCTAACCACATGATAAAGCAGCAA
This sequence comes from Carassius gibelio, assembly GCF_023724105.1. Taxonomy (NCBI): domain Eukaryota; kingdom Metazoa; phylum Chordata; class Actinopteri; order Cypriniformes; family Cyprinidae; genus Carassius; species Carassius gibelio. The sequence goes on from NC_068376.1 coordinate 18,997,494, forward strand.
GAAATCTTTTTCATGGAAACCAGAGTTATTGTCTTAACAAGATATATTGATCGTAAAAGGCAAAGGATGACTAGACATTATGTGGAGCAGGATTTAGCATCAATTGGAAAGCTAGATTAACTGCTTCAGACTACAATGTCATGATAATGAAATAAGTGAATAAAAACACTTACATCAGAAACTTTAAGACAGTGGTGCCTGGGGCGATGAAACCAGTATGGAACTGAATCTGGAATATCTGGGTGTTTGTTACCTGCGAACACACCTGACATTATACACTGCCAAGATGTTGCAACCTTTCAGTCACAAACAACAAGCAAGAACAAAAAGCCTACAAATTCTGACTCATCTATAGTTTTCTTCTCTGCTGCAGCTTTAAATTAAAAAGGGGTAACATTTAGTTATCAGTCTCATACCTTGGCCTGTAGTGCATGGGAACGCATGTGATAGACTGAAATCACCACGTCTCCTTGGGCACTCACTCCCACAGGAAAGACCACTTTGCCCTCTTGAACTCTGTGTTCCCTTTAGAGCAACAAACATGAAGAGACACTTCACTAGTATACAAAAAATATTATCATTTTTAAATGCTACATAAACCATATTTTACGCAATTCTTAAATGCCTTATTAAATACAATAAAATATAAAATGAAAGTAAATAATTTCATGGAAGTATAATTAAAATGGAATAGCATATATTAATCTGCCATTAGTGTATTTTTTAATAATACATTACATTTTTCTGTATGTATTATAAATGAATGTATTCAGCATACAAACAACACATGGGGGTTTTCAACATTCCAACAACATTAGATGATATCTTTTTAATAACTTATATTTATTAAATTAATTAAAATTTTATGGACCATATGGTGGAAATTTTATTTTATTTTTTTAAATGTATCCAGATGACTAGATGCTTATTTAATGTCATCATGTTTAGTTTGCTTTGTAATGATCTGTTGGGTGACTATGTTGAATATCTTTGAAATTCAATTTAGTGAATTCTTCCTGTCATTCTAATTCAATCAATTCCACTCCATTTCAACTTCCTGTGAGACATGGCCAATTCAATTTAAATTCACACGCATTAATGGGATTTTGGAATGTTTCTATTCTTGATTTTGCTAATCCCTGGCTGTATGACTTGTTCCAAACCACATATGAAATAAAAAATTTTGTCATAACTGACAATAAGACTACAAAGAGCCACATTTGATAGAATGCTATATGACCATTAATTACATATCATTTCAGTTACACAGATTATATTTAAAGGAACCGTTAGTAGAGTGTCTGTATATAGACAGGCTTACCTCATTTTCTCGTACTCCTGAGCTGTAGAAAATATCTTGGTCTCGCCAATAAGTACGTCACAAAATGGCCGACAGCCACTGCGCTGTTTGTTGAAGCAAGGTACAGGACTCATTGTGACGGATTTAATGGCTAGCGGTTTGGAGTGTGGTATGGTTGGCTTCTCTGAGACTAAACTGCATACATAACTTATGTACCTAAATAAATAAACACACATAAACAAGACTGTCAGTGGGTTTGGGAAAAATACCATGTGTAGGACATACTGTCACGTGTCTGTTAGTTGACCCTTGACCTAGTTTTCCTGAAGTTAAATGATGTCATTCTGTTCACCTGTGTTGCATTAATTTAGTCATTAGTCCCTCACTTGCTTTGGCATTTATACTCCATGCTTTGTTCAGTTCCTATGCTGGTATTCTGATGATTGGTGCTACCCTGTCAGATTTTGCTACCTCCCATTGAAACAGTAGGTAGCACAATGCAACAACAAAAAATGCTACCCAACAGATTATGCTTTATTAACATGTACACCTACCCCAATCCTAAACCTACCCTTACAGTAATGCAGATACAGTAATTATGCGTTGTTCAGCATGAGAAAATTGATGCGGTATTGATGTGCACATGTGCAGTAAGCCCTGGTAGGACAATCTGATGGGTAGGATGAAATGTCAGGACATCGGTTATTTGTATTGTAATGCTTACATTTGTGTTTGTGCTACGCCTGCCTTGTTTGCTCCTTGGATTTATAATTAAAATAATTTTGTGGAATTCTCTCCTTCGTTTGTGTGCTCTTTACAGCACTACTACGTGACATACGTTTTATGAATAACAACAATTTATTTTTTGTTTACAACTGACAGGAAAATAAATGGACATTTCTTGCACAAAGTGATACATTTTATCAGTTCATAATTCACTGTAGTATTATTGTTGAGTATTTATATCATTCAGTAATTTTTTTTTTCCATTTATACATATTCAGAGCAATCTGATGGGTTGTACTGTACCTCCTATGGGAGGGCCACAGGCCAGATCCAGGCCTCTTGGCGCTGAGAAGCTGCATGGCTGGCACCGGGTTGGCGAAAAGGTGGCAGAAACAGAACATGGCACAGACCAGCACGCCTGAAAGAGCTCTGCCATCCTGAAAGAGCAAACAAGTGTTAGGACAGGCTTGGATACAGATTTATCATATCATATCATATGAGGTGTTCTCAACTCTGGCCCTCAAGAGCCATTATATTATATAATATAATATTATTAAAGTTAATTTATGCTGTCAGCATCTTTTGTGATGTGTGTGTGTGTGTGTGTGTGTGTGTTTGAGTGTGTGTGTGTCTGCATCTCCCTCTTTAAATTAAAATTTTCACTTTAAGTATTTTATTAGCATTTTTCCATGATACAATATTGCCTAAGTATTATATAAAAAACAAGTAATGACATGAAAAATAAATATACAGAGTAACAATAAACAATGTGAGTGTGTGAGTGTATGTCCGTATATATATATATATATATATATATATATATATATATATATATATATATATATATAAAGTGTTATTATCGTTTTATGCATTAATTGATTATCACCGACAATTATTTTATCATGCGTTAACACAGTTTTTTATTATTATTAATAAATTGTGAATATCATGAATAGTCCATTGCTCACTGGCGGGATGCTCCCGATCAAATTATTTAGGCTAAGCATCAACATTCACAAACCATGGTCCACTGTTATTTTTAACAGAAAAGAAAACAACAAGCTCGTAATCATGACTTTTTTTAGTTGGAAAAAGGAAGTTTCCAATAGCACGTGAAGACAGCAGAGAAGCGTTCTCACTCAACACAGTGGAATGAATCATTTTGTTAACTTGGTGGTTTATTATTTTGAGTTGTATGGAATGCGGTAACCCACGTCCCCATGTCCCTCTCACAATATATTGCTGTACAGATCTATCGCTTTTTGCCAATCAGAAATATTCATGCAATCATGCAGCATGCATCAGAAGATCTCCATCCCAGCGCTTTTCCAACCGAGCCAGGGACATTTACATTTGATCATTTTACAGATGCTTTTATCCAAAGCGACTTACAATTTGGGGATACATAAAGTGATTCTTTTTAAAGAGGCAAACAGACACAGAAAGTGCTTGTAATACCAAGTTTTAGACATTGTTCAAATAAAGTACAAGTTAGAAAGAGAAGGAATAAATGAACTGCTAAGTGGAACGATCTCACTAGTCAAACGAACCAGGCTTTGGGGGTTAAGATTGCCTAGTGTGAGCACACCCTAATTATTCTCCCACATCCTGAACACATGAGTCTCTACCAATCCATCAAGTGTTGTCCCGTGCCCCACTCTGCTGCGATGGGTCCCACAATCTTGCAGGTCTCTATTAGGAAGATGCCCGTTATAATGATCGAGGCTCTGGATTCTGAGCATAACTTGTTTTTCTATAACAAACTATAAAATATTTTCAATAGAAACGTTGAAATGTACATTTTTTCAAGGGTTTAAGTCATATTTAGCCTTAAAAAAAGCCTTTTTGGTCAGTGTGAAAAGAACCTGACTCAAATGTAGAAAATGAATCTGGTTTAACAGTCCACAACACATAGAGACATGAACATCAGGAGATCTTCTTACCGAACAGGTGATCACACACACATTCTTGGGGTTTTGCTTAAGCCAGTTGTACATATTCTTACACACGGCAAATAGATTGTGAAGACTCGGGGCCTGCCTGGAAGGCCAGTTGCATTCAGAAACCTACAGAGAAATGAGACAAAGAATTACTGTCACTGATAGGAAGATGTGTGAGAGAAATAGGAAATAGTTAAAACTAAACATGACAGAAATACAAAAAGAATAAAGAGCTGGATAATCATGGATAAAATACATCCAAAAGAATATTTATGTACATTATGAAACAGCAGCATGTCAAAAAACAACAACAAAACAAGATCCTATGACAACAAGGGATTTGAGTAAGAATGAAACGTCATTATATATGAAATATATTATATTTAAGCCAAACCGTCAAAATAAATAACATATAAATGTTGCTCCCCTTTTGTCATTGAAATAAGAATATAATCATGTGATCCCAAAATGAACTAAGATATCCTTTATAACTACAGCAGCAAATAAGCCATGCAGCCAAAGTGCTGGAAATAATTGAGTCATGCAGTTAATCTTGGGAGTTATTTAATTAAATGGGAAAAGCACTGTTTAATATTTAATTAAATAACGCAAGAGAAATCATCTTAGCCACCAGTCTCATTCTGGACAAAAATGAACTTCGTAGAACAAGAATTCCACACGACACCATTGTTTCCCCAAATATTTCTGTACACCAAGGCCCCATCAATAAGGCTCAAATACCCCTTCATTTACACAGAACCAGAAATGTGTTCCTTTTTAACTCATAGTTAGTATCCCTTAGCAGTCACACTTTATTTTAAGGTCCAATTCTCGTGATTAAAAAAACCATTAACTAAAACTTATGCCTCAGTAAATTCCTAATTTGCTCCTTATTAATAGTTAGGAAGGTAGTTGTTAAGTTTAGGGTATTGGGTAGGATTATTGTGTAGAATATGGTCATGCAAAATATGTACTTTATAGTCACTAATAAACAGCCAATAGGTTAATAATTTAAAGTAATGATTTACTTTAAAACTAACATCAATCAATGCTGTGATTGAAAAACATACTCAGCACTCTTTTTTAATGAGACTTTGGGTACTGCTGTATAAATATTTTACATGACTTATTTAAAATGGATTACAATTTAAGCTATACATTTTTAAGATTACCCCACCCCCCCCACCCCTCCATTAAATTTTTAACGAAAACAAAGATATCTCGGCCCATGATACTTCCAATTGGAGTTCTTCTGAAAAACGTGTTCTGGGCTTTAATAAAAAAAATTTTTTGTTAAAATAAATTAGATTCAATCTGTCATAGAATGGAATGAGGAAAAAATAATTCTTCATATATACATTAAATGTATTCATATCAAAGCTACATTCTCATGAGTGTCATAATATCTTATATAATTTAGCTTTTCATGTTTAAATTTATTAAATGTTTAAATTATATTTTGACTTAATAACTTAACTTAGTTTAACATATTTTTTTGGTTGTATGGTTATTATGGTTTATACTAAAAAGGTATTTACTTTTATGGTGAAACCCCAAATGTTGTTTGTAGTTAAGCAATCACATTTTTGTCTTCCCAAATGGGACGTTTAACAAAGCTTAAGTGATTTTCAGTCTTTGAAAGTGATTGAAAGTATGTAAGTCAGGACATGCAGCTTATTGCACTCACTCTGTTGGAAAACTTGGCCCCCCGATAGTTCCTCTGTGACAGGTTGAAAACAGTGTAGTGGTCGGCATGCCGTGAGTCCAGAAAAGAACGGATATCCTCGCTGTGGTTCCTGTAGCCCATATCCACCACCTCAGCAGGATATGACATCACTGACAAAATGAAAGGAAAATTAGGAGACAATTATATTTCTTTCTAGTATTTCCAATGAGGCCAATACAAATACGTGACAATGCATTTAGCATATATAGCCCGAACTCAAACATGACAATATTAGTATCGGATATGCTTCAAATGCATTTAAACTAGACCAACTTCCTTATAAATATAACCAAAGTTTTTAGGGTGAGAAATAAGCAACTACATTAAATAAATTCAAACTTGACTACACACACATAACATGTCTACACATACAGTATGTGATACACGTAAATCCATCCATTTGTAAATACCTTAGAGGAAATGCAAATACTGTGGTATACGGACATGGTTATCATTCACTACCACAGAATTATACATTACTCACCAATAATACGTGAGGTGATGTAGACAATGTCCAACTCTCCTTTTGTATACCTAAATCACACATAAAAGCACATTTAAACTCACAACCAACAGCAAAAGATATATTCATATCCATTTTAAAGGTACAATATTTCACTAAATTGTTCTGATATTGCTAAAAATGCAAAAATGATATTATTATTATATTATTGTGGTAATATGTATACAATTATAACTATTATTCAAAAGTCAGCAGCATTTAAATAAAATAATACTTTTATTTAGCAAGGATGCAATAAATTGATCAAAAGTGACAGTAAAGACATTTATTACTTTACAAATGGTTCTTTTTCAAATAACTGCTGCCTTTTTCTATTCTAAGTTCTATTCCTCAGAGAACGAACAGAAAAAATGTACCACAGTTTCCACAAAAAAATATTAAGAAGCACAACCTTTTTTCAGCATTTATAATAACAAGAAATGTTTCCTGAGCATTTTAAATTTTAAATTTATTATTTTTTTTTTTTTTTTCGGAAGGATCATGTGACACTAGGGAATGGAGGAATTCATCTTATCCACACATAAATTATATTTTATAATGTATTAAAATGGAATATTGTAATTGTTATTTTAAATTGTAGTAATATTTCACAGTATTTTACTGTACTATCAAATGCAGCTTCGGTGAAACTTTTGAATTGGCATGTATATTCATCATATTCGCAGACTCATGAGGCTAACACTAATTGTAGACATACTGGACAGCATTACACAACACCCACAATACCTGAGTAATCTGCTGAAGTGTGTAATCTCTCTAATGAGATCATATGTAAACAAGCTATTCTGAGCTTCTGTGCAAGAGGTGAATGAAACACACTACTAGTTTACAGGGTCAGTGTTTGTGTGTTTGTGCAGTGGTCTGTCTGTCTGTCTGTTTACATGTTGGTGGAAAATAGCAGCTTGTTTAATCATTACAAATGTAATAGTGTGTGTAAGAGAAAGGCACATAGATTTGGAAAGAGAGTTCCTTTCATCATGCCTCATGTCGATAATTTAAATAGTTTTTAATTTAGCAGGGTTATTATGCCATATGCATGTCCCAATCATTTTTTATTGGACAAATAAAATATCTATATCGCAATATTTAAAAGTGGAAATCTTATTTCACTTTTTCCCACAATTTCACAATTAAATGTTTTATTTAAATAAGTTCACTGCTTAAATGGATGTTGCCATTTTTTAGTCCCCAGGTACTTTTTAACGTCCAACATACTGATGATTTATTAAGAAATATATATTTTTATTTCATTTTTTCTTTTATCTTTTTTATAGCTGTTTTTATATTTTATATAATTTGATCTGATGTGCCTAATTAGAACATTTACATTTCACTGAAATGATCTGAGCCCAATTAGGAGCAACACAGGTAACCTGGTGGATCTGAACGGTTTCTGGGTCAATAGGGGGTAATATTATACATTTCATAAGAACACCATGCAATGTCTGCCCATTAGTGTTGAATGTCTTCCTTCTGGCCGAGTGCTAAATGCACATGAATAGTTCAGGAGCTCTGGAAGCTCTGCCATCCCCTGTATCACCAGAGTATGCTCTGGATAACAGTAAACCAGCTGGGTCACAAAACACACATGCATGACAGAGAGTTAACAGGAGTTCCCTGCTGTACAGGAGAACCCTGCTGGTTCTTCTCATGTTTCATAGACCCTATTTTAAATACTTACTGTATGTCACACTCTCAGAAATAAACTGTCAAAACTTTCACTGGGCGGTACCCATTTAAAAGTTACTAATATGTTCACTTTAGGTACTAATACTGTATGTACTTTTACAGTACCAATATTTACCTTTAAGGTATTTTACCATTCAGGGGTAAATATGGTACAAAGACATACCTTTCAGCTTTTGTATCTTAGGGTACCAAGTGATAGCTTAGTACCTTCTTTCCTGAGAGTGCCGTGTTGTACACAGACACACACACGTTTGTTTTTGTGAAAAGCGGGGACATCCCATAGGTGTAATGGTTTTTATACTGTACAAACTGTATATTGTATTGCCCTAAGCCAACCCTACACCTAACCCTAACCCTCACAGGAAACGTTGTGCATTTTTACTTTCTCAAAAAAACGAATTCTGTATGATTTATAAGCGTTTTGAAAAATGGGGACATGGGTTATGTTCTCATAAGTCACCCTCTCCTTGTAATACCTGTGTCATACCCATGTCATTATACAGAGTTGTGTCCTGAAATGTCACGAAAACAAGAGCACACACACACACACACACATCTAAAAGAGTCATTACATTGAGGACTCCTGTTATATTAATAGTAACAATCGTTATACAAAACTAGGCCACCAGGAACTCTATTGAAAGACCTTGACTCTGTTTTCTCTAAAGTCTTACACATGAACACAAGTGCAAACATGCATAATACAAACACACACATTCGTGTTTTTTTCTGTCATGGTGGGGAATTTCCACAGACTTCTATTGTTTTTATACTGAGCTACATTGTTTGGTGTGTTTAACAAGCTGTTTTTTACATTGGGACAATTGATGTACACAAGACCATGAATACACAATGAGGACTCACGTGGCCACTTGGTTCATGACCTTGGTAGAGGTGTCTTTGATGGTGTCTTTCAGGTTGTCCTTGATGTTGCTGAAGAACTTTCCAGCACCTCCTTTAACCATATCCAAAAGTCCCCCTCCAATGTTTCCATCCATATCTGGAGACGGAGGGCCTTCAAATGATCAGAATTTCATATCTTACAACACACATGCAGATGGGACACCACACATTTGACATGTCATGACTAGTGATAGACTGGAATATCCACGAAACATATAAATAAAATATAATGTTTATAAGAAATGGAATAACATTTTAAACAACCAATTTCTATTTTAATACAATTTGAGATGTAATATCTGATGACAGAGCTGAATTGTCAGCATCCATTACTCCAGTCTTCAATATCACATGAGCCTTCACAAATTATTCTAATATCCTGATTTGGTGCTCAATAAACATTTCTTATTGTCAGTGTTAAAAACAGTTGCTGTTTAATATTTTAGTGGAAATGGTCATGTATAAACTAAGCGAAACCACTAGTCAAGACCACACATTATACATGCGCATACGCTTATACAATGACTAGCATGCAGACTAAATAACATAACATGCATATATAACATGCAAAAAAAAAAAAGTATTTTCACAGAGGAAACTCAAGGTCAAAGCATGTGCTTTTCGTGTTTATCTGAAGGTTTAGTTTCCCTTGTAAATGCAGTTACTATATACTCAAAGCCAAAGCCGGTCCATAACCTGCTCCTCTAAACTATACAAGTTTCACAAAAGCTTCCTCATACTGTAAACAGGCTTATTAATAAAAGATGCTACTGTATGTCAAATGTGCATTAGATGATGGTATAAAGTGCTTGTGTAAGTGCAGTGGAAAAGAGCCAATAAAACAGACATGAGAAAATGGAGAAAACAATGAGCATCTGGCATGTTTGTGAACATATATCAGTTTATATATTATATGCCTGGCACACTAGACCACACCCATATTCAAAAAATCTGACTCAGCCTCCTCCCACTCAGCTGCAGATTTTATAAACACACAACTGTACTGAAAACAAGTCTGCCAATTCTCATTAATAAGTAGGAAGGCTACAGTATTCAGGTCAAACACTGTCATGCATCAGCATTCTGATACATACAGATCAGGGGTGTTTCCTCTGAGGAGGCAAGGAAGGCAGTGCCAAAAACACGCCAATATTACAAATTATAACATTAAAACTTATAATGTATAAATCACTTGATTTTCTAAAGAAACATGAAACAGTGACATCTGCAGATAAAGTTACAATGAGAGTCCATCATCTCTCTTCTCCACTGAGCCCATTGAGTTTTAAAAGACCCCCTAAAGTGTACAGTGAGTTTGGTGAAGGGTTATTGAGAATGAATGAGCGAAAGTCATGTGAGGGGAGGCAATGCCTCCATCGCGATATGATTAGATATGCGATAAATCCGGCCAATTTTGCTCGTGCGTGTTTCATGTTCGTGAAATCAGTCTGAATAACCAATATAATGGCATTAATGGGAAGACTCATTTTAAAAAGTAAGAAAACAACTTACACACTTAGATATAACCACTTTACTATGCCAAAATAAGACTTAAATGGCATGAAAACATGAGCTGTGGAAGTTTTTAGTGAGCAATCATCTTAGTAAAATGTAAAGTAAATCTCTGTGTCTGTGAACAATGTTTACTGAAAATATGAAAAATGTAAAAAATATTAAAAAATAAGAGTTAACTATTAAGAGTTAACTATTAAAAAATAACAGCTCAACATAAGTTCACAAATAAAATATATTGTATAAATTGCTACAGGCTTGAGTTATTATTTTGGATTAAATGTAAAATGCTTAAAAACACTAACTTGATGAGACTTATACTTAGCTTTAATAAATATAATACTGATTATACTGTTAATGTAAAAATATAAAATAGTAAAAAAAAGAAATTATATTTCTGATTTATGTAAATCAAATGTAAATTCATGTCCCAGTCACATTTTCTTAGTTAAATAAACAATATTTACACTATCAGAAATGTAAACATATAAAATAGATACGCTCTCCTATGCTGTATTTCACTGTAAACAAACATGTAGGGCAAAGGTAATTATAACATACCGATGATAAGAGGTAATAATCATTATTGATGATAAAAATTATCATTATAAAAGTTTATACAACAGTTCTAGCTCTCAAATCGGTTTGGACTAATAGCATTCCAACAGAAATGACTTTTAATTTTCTTTTATGACAGTAGGTGGAGACAAATGACAGTTTATGAATGAGTCATTCATTCAAATGATTCATTCAAACACACTTTTTTTTATTTAGGAATGAAACAAGTAAATGCCTATTGAGTGAGTCACTGTATCATTCATTCAACCAATGCATAAAAAAAAATTCAAATGAATAAATATTTCATATAAAACATTTGAAAATAAAAATCTAATACATCAGTACTGTATCATCTTTTTCCTCAGTGACAGCTTCTCTAGCAAGGGCATCGCCAAGATCATTTTTAATGAGGCACGAGTCCCAGTGAAAAACTGCTGTGTGCCCTGATAAATCCTTACGTGTCAATAAAGATTACTGCATACCAACCTGAGAATCATTTTCTCAGATAAAATTTCAGCAATCAAGTCATGTGTGTGTTTTTTATCAGCTTCTTAGAATCAAAACTATCGAGCCAGATTTGCGAATGAATCACTCTTTTGATCTAATGGGTCAAACGGGTAAACAAAAAGGTCTGAAATTGTTCACGATTCGGTCTGAGTCATTAGAACAGTTCACTCATGCACTGAATCATTTGAAGCAGTTTTCTCACACCAAAATAGTAAGGGGATATTTTATAAGACAGAAAAGAAAAGAGCATTTTCTAAGTACACTGAAGCGAAGCAATGCAATTTGTCCTAATGGCTAATAAATTACTGATTTTTAAAAACAATTTTATTGTGCTTTTTCTTATCTATCAAAGACAGGTTGTATGTACACATCCAAACTGATTTGAACTGTCAGCACATTGAACTGTTGACAACATCTATAAACATACGGTAATTTTCTGTCATTTCTCTGTTCTTTTCGGATCACTTCCTTGCAGCTGAACACTTGTGCACTTACACTCGGATTAAATGTTTTTCATTCGAAAGAGCTGCAGCTGTTAGAGAAGGCTGTTAGTGTTTAGTGTGCTCTCTTTAGATGTGCTAGGATAAAACATCCTGTGTCTTCACAGGGATGAGAAATATAATAAGAATACACACGTCTATATTTGCCTGTGTTTTTAAAATGTTGGGTCATGCGGTGAAAATTCAGGCTTTTAAGAGCCTCCGAAAAATACATACATAAATACATAATACTGTGCTATAATGAAATATCAGCAATGTTGCTTACAATATATAAAAGGTGGTCAAATGTTTGGATTATTTAAGTTTTTTCCTCACCTCAGCCCTGTGCTTACTAATTTGATCAAAAAATACAGTATAAATAGCAATATTATGTATTACAATCTAAATATAATTACTAAAAATAGTATTAAATAGTATTAGAATCTAAAGTAACTGTTATATATATATATATGCAGAGCACCAATTCTGAGTATGGGTAACCATACTTGGCAAAATGTCATGACTTTCACTTTCACTTCACTTTCAAAATGTAATTTATCCCTGTGATGGCAAAGGTTTTCAGCAGCTGTAAGTCCAGTCTTTTAAAAAAAGAAAAATGTTTAGGATTCTTTGATTAATTAAAAAAAAATTATAATAATTAAATCCAAAGAACAGCATTTATTTGAAATCGAACACTTTTGTAACATTATAAACTCCCTTTTTTTAAATCTTACTAACCCCAAACCTGAATGGTAGTGGATTACGAATTTCACAAAAAATATGAAGCTGCATTAACACTGACACTGATAACAAGAAATGTTTCTTGATCACAAAATCAGCATATTAGAAGGATTTCTGAAGGATCCTGTGACGGACTGGAGTAATGGCTGCTGAAAATTCTGTTTTGTCATCACACAAATAATTTACATTTTAAAGTATATTCAAATAGAAAGTTATGAATTGCAATAATATTTACCAGTACTGCTAAATTGTACTATTACTATTTTTGACCAGTAAACCGTGAACTTCTAAAAAATAAAAAAATAAAAACCATGTCAGCATTTTTCTGCTTCCAACTTCTTGTTTTATCTAAAAGAACAGGGTGGTCTGGCATTGCTTTAACAGTGGGCCCAACCAGAGAGTGGGCTTCCTTTCAGACTTGCCATTAAGGTACAGAGGAGCGCTATTCTAAGTGAGCAAATACGCAGGAGTGCAGTTGACTTCAAAGTCAGTGTCCCTTTAATTGCACAAAGAGCCCAAGAGGACTTGTATGTGTGTGTCAGAGAGAGACAGGGCTGTCCTGAGCACAGAGATCAGGTCAGTGCATTTGTAATATAAAAAAATTTGGTTCCTAACACATTTCCTCTTTTATTCTCAGTCACAATCCTCCTTTCTTTTCTCCTTTTAATTCAGCAGCATTGAGTCACAGAGAGCTCTTCTGTGACGTGCAACCCCCTTGTGTGTTTACGGGTATAATTGTGCGCTTGTGTGTCTTGTTACAAGATCCGACTGGCTTTTCAATTATAGATCACCTAAAGGCTCAAACAAAGCTACTGTCCTTTCAAGCAGCAATTTAAAACATTCCAAATTCTCTCATAAAATTCAAAAGTGAATAATAAAACTAAATAAACAGAGGTTTGAATAAGCACAGTATTTTTGTTAAAATTAGTGCATATTAGATTCGCACTTGAAATACACTGACTAGGGTGCATGCTAAAAAACATGGCCACTGCAATAAAGTAGTCATAGATGTAACAACCCAGCATTACATCACAACAAATCCCATAACACCAAACTGGTAATGCCTCATGATGCAAACCTAATGGTATATTGAGTCAAAACTGCCTTTTGAATAAAGACAGAAGAAGCAATTAACCATATAAATTGTTAACCATACCATTGTATTTTAAAAGACAGGTTTTACAGGCAAAATATTGTAAGATAAGAGTATATTTAACAAAGCCATGTGCATACTTTAATGGGAAAATACTGAAATAGAGAAAAATGGTAACCTAAAAATGGTCTTAACTGGTTTTAAGTCAAAAATATTATAGAATATATTGATACATCAACATAAATACATTCAATTATACCAACAAAACATTTTTTAGGACAAAATCAGGTAGAAATAGCTCTTTATGGTAACAATTGCAGGTTACCACTTTTTACAGCGTATCACCTTATGATCAATGGAGAAAGGGGCTAACATCTAAATGGTAACATCTAAATGAACTGGTTTAATTCAATTCGCACAATTATTTAATATTGTTGAATAAACCTAAATACATCAAATTTATACCAACAAAATTAAATACATTGTATGGGCTAAATCAAGTAGAAATATTTATTCAAGATAATCCAGGTTACCACTGTTTTCACAAAAAGAAAACAAACAAAAAAAATCACCCTTTTGCGGTATATCCTATAAGTTCTCTTTCTCACAAACACATGCAAAAACACCAGAAGCAGACATCAGCTGGGACTAAAACATCTGACACTAGCTCTTCCTCAGTGCTGAAGGCCACCTTTCATCTCAAATCACTGCAGTAAAACAGCAGCAATCCCAGTATAACACAGACAACCAAAAGTATTGCTATCCAAGTCCATACAAAACTGTATGCAAGAAACCCAACTATATGCACGTCCAATGCGAACTGCATGCTGAGCAATCCATGGATGGTCCTGCATAGCATTCAATGTACGAGGCAACCGCAAACGCCATTTATACACATATATCTAATTCACAATACTCGAATTTCAATAGTTCATCTGTGAACTATCAATCAAAGTAGTTACTGTAGTTTCCCAGACGCCAGCTCAGTGACTTTGATCAATTGTCATGACACAGCACACGAACAGGCGACATGAAACACATGCTTCCGGCGGATATCGACAACTAATATTTAATCCACCACCTTGGAATCTTACAGGAAACCAGCATGTCTTAAAAACAAGCACAAAACAGGTTGTCTGATGCGTTTCAGATGAAGGAGCGGCTGGCCTGCAAGCGCCAACCGGTCGACTCGGTTTTCATACCTGAGCTGTCCATGGTGCTGTAGTCGTCCTGTCGCGCAGGGCCTGTTTTAACGCTGCCGAGGGTCACTGCCGTCAAACCACCGCCACCGCCACCACTTCGTCCCCCGGTGCAGAAGTCTCCGCTGCTATCGACCAGCTGCAAAGATTCGTAGCCATCGTAACTGCTCTTTTTCTTGTAGCCACCTAGCAGGCTCATGAGCACAATTGGGAATCACATAGACGTACGACAACGACGATTTCAAGAGACTAGGGGAATGCACATGTTCTATGTGACAGCTCGGAGGGAGGGAATAGCCTAATGTCCCGCTACATACAGCCGCTAGCTGCAGGAGAGAAGAGGGGATGCGTCATCGAGCGCCGCATTTACTACACTGCACACACACAGAGCCAGCAGCCAATCAGTGCAGCCAGTGAACATCCCTCTCTGCACCCTCTATCCACATCCTGTGCCTGCTTTATATCTCTTTATTTCAGTGAAACTAATTTATAACAGATCTATAACTTCAATGATAGTAATAACAAACATTTTTACGACGGCCATCATATATACAGGCAAGAAAGATATTTTATTTTGCATTGCAACATTATTTCCTTATCAATTAAGCACATTTACATTTACCATGATTTAATTTGAAAAAAAAAAAATCACTGTATTACAGTAAAAGTTAATTAATTACTATAAAAGTTGTTAAATATTACTGTATTACAATAATATGATTCATCATTGATAATAATAGAAATCAAGCAAACAAAACTTATTTCAAATGTTAAGATACATAAATGAATATTTAGGATGGAATTGTGCTTAACTATCATGAAAATAATACAATTTAAAACTTAAAATTCATCATGCAAAAATATCTGCACAGAGAAATTGGGGGTAAATATGCAGTTTCTGTTTATGATTTAGTCATAGAATCTTATTGATTCATTTAGTAGATTCAGCAAACAGCTTATTCTTGTTCAAATCTGCTTGTTTTTGCTTTGCATGTACAAATACACATTTCAGAACAAGTAATTTCTAAACACTAAAGGCTCTTTATGATAAGGCATGCATATGCGGTATGTAAAAGTTAAAATTCCTTTTTTTTTCAGTAAAGACAAACCAACTGCACTTTTATGGCTGTTTAGTTCAAACCTAAATTTGTCTCGGCTGTTTCTGTACACTGCAGTGCTAAGTAAATAGTGCTACTTATTAATTTTGTTTCCATGGGCTTTGCATTGTTTCTGTGCCAAGCAGTTGCACAAAAATATGCTTTTACGGCTTTATAGTCTATGCTTAACTCGGATATAGTGGTCAGTGATTTGCCAGTGGAAGTCAGGCAATCCAAGACTTCCTCTCTAGTAGGATAGTTTATGTCTAATTGAGCTACTTGATGCTTCCCTTCATGCAGCCCCCTTGTTTGGCAGCCACTAGGGCTACATGCTTTCTCCTAAGAGAGCTGGAGCCCGGGCAACTCTTTGAGAAGAGTGAGACTGAGAACACAGCTTTAGGAAGTGTCACCAAAAGAAAGGCTCTGGTTTCTGTCTGCCATTAATTACCAATTTAACGCTAACTCTAATTTATTTGTTTACCTTTACCATTATAAAAACAACTAAGTAAACCTGGGTCAGCTGGAGGACACTTGAAATGCAAACTTTAAAGACAAAAATATATGATAATGTTGATTTACTCTCATGGTACTATTTGAAGAGCAAGAAAATGTTAGTATTGTTATTTTAGTATATATAATGAAAATCAATTGCTGAGAAAATGGTAAGCATAATGCACATTATATTTTTTAGAAGAAACCCCCACCAGCAGCCGGAGTAGTAATCATCAATTACATTTTTTTATTCAATTGCAGAAAAGGGAAAAGAAATAGTGAAACTTTAGAGAAGAAGAAAAAAATTATTGTGAAGTGTAAACTCTGAACTGCAAGAAATGTATATCTTGCAATTTTCGGAAAAAAAGTCACATTACCTTTCTTTTTTTTCTTGGCAAAAATGATTTCATAGAAAAGCATTTGGCCTTGTCTAGGAGTTAATGTTACACTCACATAAGGTTGTTTTTTAACACATCTTGTGATCATTTTCAAGGCTTATAAATGTAAATGTCTGATAATCTGTCACTGATAATGTTACAAGAGTAAAAAAAAGAAAAAAGAAAAAAAGAATTCACTGTACCACTCAGATCTAGTAGTTTATACCTTTGTAGAAAGCAAGAGTGGACCAGAGAAAATAAATAAGAAGCACTGATGTTTTTTTTACTCTTTTCAGCATTATTTTCTCTTTTTATTTTCATATGTTTAAAAGACAGTCTTCATATTCACAAACTGGCATCTGTATAATAGTACAACAAATATGATGAAACTATTAACAAAGCTAACACACCTCTCACACACTGTAAGGGATTCAGGTGACACTTAGACCACAGTGTATCTTGGTTAATATGTACAGTAGGCTGAATGAAGTGGACTTGGATTCATGGCTGGGATTGGATTAATTTTTAACACTATGAAACCTTAAATTGTAGTGACTTGCTTAAAAGAAACTACTTAGGTTGCATTAACCCTTTAGGAAACCTTATAGATGAAACCGATAGTTATTTGCAGTTGGTTTCAAAAAATTATATATGCATACAACTGAAATTGGTAAATTCAGATGAATAATATGCAACATCATCAGTCATGAGAAACATTCTAATGTAAAGTTGAGACTGTGAGGACATGCAATATTGCTTCCATGGCAACAGAGGCAGTAAGAGCACCCTTCTGCACAGCTCCATTAGGATGCAAGGGGTTTCCCTTAACCTTTTAGACAGCCATAAACTGACCTTGTGTGTATTAGAGATTACACATCTCATAAATCAAATGCAATCAAATACATAACTCTTTCGTTGTCATTGATCAAACTTCAGTGATTTTTTCTCCCCATTATACATAGAGGAAAAGATGGATCAGATGAGATTATTTAATCTTGTGCTATTTACTACCATTTTAAAAAGAAAACAAGCAGATAGAACAGAAAATGAATAGGGGACACTAGTGTTAGAAGATCGTTTTTTAAATAAAAATAAAGCAAGTCAAAAGAATAGAAAAATAATAAAGAATGCTAGTGTTAGAGGGTATTTTTTGTAAAAATAATAAAAAAAAGAAAACAAGTAGTAAGAATAGAAAACTAATATAGAGAGTGCAAGTGTTAGAGGGTCCTTTTTCCCCTTTTTTAATAAATAAAAATAAAACAAGTCTAAATTTTATAAATATATATATATATATATATATATATATATATATATATATTATTATTATTATTATTATTATTATTACCCTGTTGGAAAATTACGTTTTAGAATATATAGCTGATTTCCAATTGGTCTAAGATGATCATTAGCTCGTCTAAACCAGTCAGCAGATGTTCCATGATGGTACCTTCTTGTAGCATCTTGGAAAAGATAGTTAGCTAGGCTAGCTACATACACACATACATACATACGTAAATTAATGAATGCATACAAATCATAACAAATAAAAGACCACGACAGTTTAAGATTTTCAAGTTAAATGACACCTGCTAATAAGCCAATCTTAGACCATCTTAAAACCATCTACCATGTTACAAATCATCAACAATCTTAAAACAGAATTTTTCAATGTGGTCATCGTTAATCTTCTGTCGAAATCTCGGTTCATCATTCTAAATAATAATACTAAAGCTACGGTTGTTATTATGACTATTAAACAATCGCCTCCTATGCATCAGTGTCGAAATGCATCCGATCAGCTGATCTGCTTTGCATGTCGTGACTCATGTAACGTTAGGTTATTGCTTCTTAAAAACAGGCCCGTCGTCATATAAAATTAACAAATGCGATATTATGCTGCAGCGATGTTGACATGAAGAAGACCACATCTAAACAAAACGCCTATGGCACTACATAAAACATATTACTTATTTATATGCAGATAAGGATAAAAATCCAACCTCGGGATCGATCGTGACATCACGGCAGCAACGACGGTTTGAATAATAATAACAATTTACTACGTAATGTCAAAGATGTCTCATCCAATGCTGAATGACTACATCTACTAAATAATAAACACACTCGGTGGTTTATAAACAGCGTTTTCCTCCTACCTTTAGATGCACTGTATATCATTCTCCGATGCCCCAGCTGATGTCAGAAACGCTGACCTTTCATTTGTCATCCGCTGGCTGTCAAAGGTCAGATTGGCGCAAATCCCAGCGAATCGTGCTGCGTCTTGAATAAGCGCTACTTCAGCATCATCGAATCAAAACCCACAAGCCAAATCCACAGCCGACTGTCAGTAGCGTCAAATCTATCGCTGATTTATTGTACTTTTATTTTAAGTGACAGGCTAAGCAGTCAGACTTGACTCTTTTTTTATGGGAGGGATGATTATAATTTTAGCTGTGTGTCATACTGGATTCCCTTTTTCAAAACGTTCGGGTCTTCCATGATGACGCACGCAGCCTACAGACACAGGCGGTATGTGCTACTCTTTCTTTTTGTGGCTTTACTGAAGCTGAGCTCATGAATATTAATTCGATGATGGTGACGTTACTCGATAAACTTCCTGGAACGTCCAGCAGCTCTGAGCGTCTGTTATATGTTACCTTATTAATATTCATGAGGCAAGCCTTTGCCGTAGTAGGATTTGGAAACGTTATTACACATTAACGCGCATCCCACCCCCCAGAGGACACCCTTTCTTACAGCTGGTTAGATGCCACGTCGCTTTTAGGTAGAACGTTTTTACCTGCAGAAAGCTAAAATAATATTAATAAACTGCTGACATTGGTAATTATAATTATTATTATGACGTGTGTATTATGTTTTCACGGGTATTATTTATACCACTTGTGGAGGTCCAAAGACAAATTTATATGAAAATAAATTATGAAGATTCAATTCCAATCAAAATAATACACCCAACGTTTCTGTGAAAATAAGTTTATTTTCTTTGGGGGTGGGGAGGAAAGCTCAGGAATGTAAATTCTTGTCTATGGTATTGCATAACGAGAATGTGTGGAGATATTTTACATGTTTTCTCCATTCCATATTGTCCGATATGTAAGACCATATCATGTCATGGGAGACAGAACAGGAAGCATGAAAGAATGAAAGAAAACAGAAAGATATAAACATAGGTTGATAACTATAAAGTCATGTGTGCCTAACACTCCTTCAGTTTATATGTTTTGGGGACAAACAATGTAAATCTAATTGTAATTTAATCTGTGATTTTTGACGAATCTTTGCCTAAATCTTCTGGATACAGAATACATCACTCTTGTTCTGGATGAACACTGGCACATTTATTAAATGGGTACAATACATAATCTTGTAACCTCATTAGATTATTTTCTATCAACGGTTTTAGTTCATAAGTATGGCTCTTACTGAACAGTATTTACCAAAAAAGGCAGTGTTTGAAGAATATCTGATATGGTATATGATTATTATATCACATTATTCTTATATATTGCCATTTTCTATAGTGTTACTCTAACATTGGTTTGATTCTTAACAGGTAAGCACTCTATCAAAGTTTTTCAAAGAATAAAGCCTGGTGTTCACAATAGCAATTTCAGCAGATCAAGAATTTGTACTTCTCCAAGGCACACAGTATGTGATTTGGACACACACACACACACACACACACACACACACACACACACACACACACACACACACACACACACACACACACACACACACACACAGACACACACACACACATATATATATATATATGCAAACACAACAGACAGAGATGATATCTAGTAAAGCCCCTTCAGAAATAACAAAATCTCACTGGAATGCTTGAACAGTTCAGTGTCTCATTCACTTACACAAGGTGACATGTGTCTACCCTTCAATATTCTAATGTGATTTAATAACATCTATATAAATTTGTGCGCTCTGAGTTGAAACCTAGTTAGTTCACCCAAAAATGAAAATTAGCCCATAAATTACTCACCCTCAAGTCTTCCTAAGTGCATATGACTTTTTTCTTTCAGACAAATCCAGTAGGAGTCATGTTAAAATTTGTCTTTGATCTTTCAAGCTGTTTAATGGCACTAAGCAGTGAGAGTGAGTTATTTATGGGCTAATTTTCATTTTTGGATGAACTGACCCTTTATCAATCTTTTACGACTATTGTAAGATATAAGTTGAATTTAACAGACTGATTCCCAGATTCCAGCAAATGCTTAAAGCAGAGAACAAGTCCTTGAAATGTATAAAATCTTTACAGAAACTGAAATAATCAAAGCTAGCACTATGAAGAATAATACTATACTACCAATGGACAAGTTGTGATAATAAAAATGACTAGCATGGAATCTTTGGAAACCAAATGTGGTCAATTAGTAATTCCTCTAAGAGGAGGCCACACCGTTATCTCTGATATGAGACTTTCAGTGGATTTCCTCAGTGAGTTGAAGCATACCGAGCATCTGATTGGATGGTAGGGATCTTTGTGCTGAGAAGTGTGCTGATATTCGGCCAGATCCGATCTGTCTCTGTGTCCGAGAATGTGTACAGGATCCCTTTACCCCTGCAAAGGTACACATAATTACACTGATTTTAACAAAAAAGAACAAGGTTTTCTGTCATTCTTTAAAATGACTCATAGAAGTACAATCACAAGGACACTGGGTGAAATTTGGTTTGCATTCCAAAATGTGTGGTAATTTCTATAAATGTGTTATGAGCTTACTTATAAAAGTCTGCGACAGGTTTGGCAACATCTTTGTAGTGTCTCAGTCTGGCCACCAGGGCTTCTGGTCTGTCATCCTCCTGTTGAATCAATGGCTCTCCTGTGATGTCATCTATCCCCTGTAAACACACCAGAAATGAGTAAAACTGATAGAAAGATTACATACATATGTTCCTTTAGCAAATGCTTTTATACAAAGCAATTTACAAATGAAGAATACAACAAGTGATTAATCATATTGATGCAATAACACCAGCAATACAAACTTCATACATAGCACAAGCAAGAAGAAGAGGGGATATGAGAAAAATAAAAGCATGTATGTATGCATAAAAGTGTGTATGTATGCATTAGGGGAGTAATGTACACAGAAGTCACAGTTGAGTACGTACCATGGTTTTGGGATCAAAGTTTGTTACAACAGGAAAAGTATTGTTTTATTTTTTTCATAGATGTAGCACAAGAATTATTTTTTGCTTTGAATTATATTTCAAGATTTAAAGCAAAAAAAGAATGGTCTGACTTTACATTTGTGAAATTATGCTACATAAAACACTTGCACAAAACAAAAACAGCAGATGGGCTGAATGAAAATGCTAATTTAATCTCTGACAGAAAAGCAGTGATATAGGGTTTCCTTGGTTACTATTGTAAACAAAGCAGCTGCACTTATAAACATTACTTTAATATGCATTAACTGAAGGTAAGAGGAAAAGAACACATTTCTGAAGATGGTCAGTTCCTCTCAGAGATACATTCATATAAACCTATATATCGAGCTTTACGAACAGTGAGCTTGATCTGACTGGTACAATGTGTTCTCCTCTTTACAGACTTCATAAAAATTCCACACAAATTACATTTTGGGAAATTATTTGCAATGCAGTTTGTGTGCAATTCTGGAACAGAATATGTTGGTCATATAATTAGAATATGATCAAAAAGTTGCTCTATTTCACTAGTTCCATTCAAAAAGTCAAACTTGTGTATTATATTCATTCATTACACACAGACTGATATATTTCAAATGTTTATTTCTTTTCATTTTGATGATTATAACTGACAACTAAGGAAAATCCCAAATTCAGTATCTCAGAAAATTTTAATATTGTGAAAAGGTTCAATATTGAAGACACCTGGTGCCACACGCTGATCAGCAAATTAACTCAAAACACCTGCAAAATGCCTTTAAATGGTCTCTCAGTCTAGTTCTGTAGGCTACACAATCATGGGGAAGACTGTTGACTTGACAGTTATCCAAAAGACGACCATTGACATCTTGCACAAGGAGGGCAAGACACAAAAGGTCATTGCAAAAGAGGCTGGCTGTTCACAGAGCTCTGTGTCCAAGCACATTAATAGATAGGCGAAGGGAAGAAAAGATCTGGTAAAAAAAAGTGTACAAGCAATAGGGATAACCAGACTCTGGAGAGGATTGTGAAACAAAATCCATTCAAAAATGTGGGGGAGATTCACAAAGAGTGGGCTACAGCTGGAGTCAGTGCTTCAAGAACCAATACACACAGATTGGGTTTTAGTTGTCCGTACCTTGTGTCAAGCGACTGTTGAATAACAGACAGCATCAGAACCATCTTGCCTGGGCTAAATACAAAAAGGACTGGCCTGCTGCTGAGTGGTCCAAAGTTACAATCTGACTTTGCTCCAGCCTGGAATTGAACTACTGGTTTCGTCTGGTCAGAGGAGAACTGGCCCCCCAATTGAGCCTGGTTTCTCCCAAGGTTTTTTTCTCCATTCTGTCACCGATGGAGTTTCGGCTCCTTGCCGCTGTCGCCTCTGGCTTGCTAAGTTGGGGTCACTTCATCTACAGCGATATCGTTGACTTGATTGCAAATAAATGCACAGACACTATTTAACTGAACAGAGATGACATCACTGAATTCAACGATGAACTGCCTTTAACTATCATTTTGCATTATTGACATACTGTTTTGCTAATGAATGTTGTTCAGTTGCTTTGACACAATGTTTTGTTTAAAGCGCTATATAAATAAAGGTGACTTGACTTGACTTATGTTCTCTGATGAAAGTACATTTTGCATTTCCTTTGGAAATCAGGGTCCCAGAGTCTGGAGGAAGAGAGGAGAGGCACACAATCCACGTTGCTTGAGGCCAGTGTGATGGTTTGGGGTGCCATGCCATCTGCTGGTGTTGGTCCACTGTGTTTTCTGAGGTCCAAGGTCAAATTATATATATATATATATATATATATATATATATATATATATATATATATATATATATATAATTTATTCACTATTTTAATGTCAGTACTAGGAAGCAGTTAAAGGAAAAGTTCACCCAAAACTGAAAATCTGCTGAGCTCACCCTGAGGCCAAACATTATGAGTTTGCTTCTTTAAATAAAAAAATGTAGCATTACATACTTGCTCACCAATGGATCCTCTGCAGTGAGCTTTTAGATTGAGGGCTCACACAGTTTATAAAAGCATCATAACAATCCACAAGTAATCCATTCAATTGCAGTGCATATTTGTAAGAAACAAGTCTATTATACAGCTAATTTAACTTTGAACCGCTGCTTCTGGCCAAAATACCAAACCAGAGTCCATAATAAGGCTTCCTCCTGTATAAAAAAACAAACAAAACAAAAAATTTACTGTTGGAAATAATTCTCTTTCCAACAGTACCCATTCACTGCAGAGAATCCATTGCTGAGCAAGTGATGTAATTTCTCCTAATCTTTTCCCATGAAGAAACTCACCTTAGTTGGCCTGAGGTTAACAAATTTTCATTTTTGGGTCAATTAAGTCCTCTAAGTGCTCATGAAAGAGATTACAAAGGTAGCATTGTAATAGCTAGAAAACGTTCACAAGGTTTTTGTGAAATAAGCACATGCAACAGCGGTGTACCAAGTCCTGCTCCT
Source organism: Carassius gibelio (assembly GCF_023724105.1). Classification (NCBI taxonomy): domain Eukaryota; kingdom Metazoa; phylum Chordata; class Actinopteri; order Cypriniformes; family Cyprinidae; genus Carassius; species Carassius gibelio. Next base: position 19,022,025 of record NC_068376.1, read on the forward strand.
AGAGGGCCAGAGTTTAGATCCAACCTTGCTTTAAAACAGCTGGTTGTAATTTTGTATGAATTTCAAAGACCATTATCAGTTGGTTCCGGGGTCTTTAACGATGGAACTAAACTCTGCAAGAAGGTAGATGAATTCTATAAGGGTAGTGTCATTCAAAATGGAAAATTTTAATTCTACTACACAGAAGCATTTAGTGTTTCAGTGAACACACAACTCACACTTGCAAGTTGGGACACACCAGGGAGTCATCCAGACTGACAAAAATTGTGAATAAAAATGGTAACATCTAAATGAACGGGTTAATTAGCGTTGAGTTAAAATTATTATTTCATATCGGTGAATCAACCTCAATACAGTACATCAATCTATACAAACAAAACTATTTTTATGAGTCAAATCAGATAGAAATAGCTCTTTAAGGTAACAGTTGCAGGCTACCTGGGTATCCAGTGTATTTCTGATTTATGATTCATCATTATTCCATGAACAATTTATTAATAACATTTTTGTGCTTACATTTTGAAAACATTATTAAAGACCAGATAACACTGAACGAACATTCTGTTAACATTACACAAAAATTAAGTTTTGTAGCCTTGAGAGGACCTTGCCAGAACATTAGCCAAAGTTCTGAGAATGTTCTCTGTTAGCTGAAAGACTAAAATGTTCACCTGGACGCGGGGAGGATTAAAGCACATATTGTACACTCTGCCGCTGAGTGGATGTATCCATCGATGTCGTAGCCTTTCCTTCAGTGTTTCCAGAGGGATGTTGAGGTTGATAGCTACATCCAGATCACAGGCACTGTTCAGGGATTCAGCCTGAGCTAGCGTTCGAGGGAAACCTGAAGGATAAGTGCACAAAATGACTTCTAATACATGAATAAAGGAAGAAATGTGCATGTGTACACCTGATTTATTCACATGAGTGATTGATTTTTCTGTTCTTATTTGATTATTACATGTTTACGATATCATGTGAGAGTTATAAATAAATACTATTTTGAAATGTCACTTATGTTGCAATGTGTAGTTTCACAACTTCTTAAATATTAAGCTTCAGCTTTTGCAGTTTCAGCTTTAATGTGTACGGTCCTGCAGTAAAGGAACACTAGTTTCAATCCATGTAGCAAGAATACTTAAACCGGTTTTGTAGGTCACGCTGTACATCTTTTCAGTAAATGTTTGATATCCTATCATTCTATAGTGGGAGCTAGAGACTTTGACTTTCTAAGATAGCAGTTGTTACATCTTGAATTTTCTGATCTCACAAATCAGTAATCAATTGCTAAAACTGAAATAGGCAATAAAAAGCAACATGTTTTTCAATGCTCCTAGCTTACTTCCTAAAATTACAGATTGTGTTGAGTGTCTGTTAAATAGAGAAATGAAAGTTTTGCTTCCCCTCAAGAGATTTGCCTTAGTCCTAAACACAGAAAAAATAATATAGCAAAAGGATCAGTTCCTAAATTTGCCACCATACCATCCAACACCCAGCTGTATTTGGTCATCTCCTCCAATCTAGGCAGCAGAAGACGCGTCATGACATGGTCTGGCACAAGCAATCCTTTTTTTATATACGTCTTAGCTAGAACACCAGCCTCTGCAGAAAAGACAATGAATGGAACACATATCTTTCATAATAATCATCAAACTTACGGCTTTACACATATCGTTAATAAATGATATCTATGACTTTTATTTATTCATGTATTTAATTTTTTACATATAACCATACTTTAAATGGCAAACATAAACTTTAACTGAGACAAAGCAATTATTAATCATATAAGTTTTTAACCAGCAACTAGTGTTAATCATATAAAAGATCGGAGCGGTCACATGAGAGACTTGAGACATTGATACCCTATCATTTTGTTTCATAATTTTATCTACAAGCATACAAATAACAAAGTATGATAAAATTCCTAAACATGGATGGGCTCGTGTTTGGAACAACTATTTATGTTTCTTTGGTAGCTAAATCAGCGCTCAGCCTTCAAAGTTTTCAAAGTTTAATGGACAAATATATTTAGCATAAATGAGAAAAAAATGTGTGCTAATGCAAAAAGTGACCTTAATTATAATTATCTTTAAAAAGTTCAATTATTTTCAACTTTAGGCTTTTTACTTAAAATGGATCTTCCAGCCATCATAACTCTACTGAGCATGAATAAAGAGTGTACTCTAACTAATGTGTTCATCAGTAGGCTATACAATATGTTGATTAGTATTAAAATGAATCAGTTTTTATCTACATAATGAATGCCAGCAGTATTAATAGTCTAGTAGGGAGGCGGGTATGGCTACAGTGCACTAAAACAGAAATGTGGACTGGCATCTTGCCAGCATGACAACTTTTTAAGGCATTTACCTCACATGAACCCAAACATAATTACGCCCGCGGGTGTACCAACCACATATTCCAGATTGGGAGGACCAAATGTTTAAATTAAAGAATCTATAACCCTTTAATCTAAACGTATAAAGCGCAACAGTGGATGATCAATGGCTCCCTTCTTTTTCACAGTAGCTATGTCTCAAAACCCAGCAAGATTGCTTATATCTGTTGGCATCGACATGCTTGTTTCCAGAGATAACGAGCAGCAAGTACCAGTTTTCGCAGCGATGTTTTCTCGGACAAAGTCTCCACTGGACAAATGTTTAAGGCCGAAACTGTGCGCGATCCTCTCGGATATGGTCCCCTTCCCCGAGCCTGGTGGACCCATGATAACAGCCCGGAATAACCTGGACATTTCCGCACTGAACTGCCCTGTTTACAATAAAAACGAGTTCAGCATTACAAGTAGAGAAATCATGCAACTCGTGCACTTATTTAACGTGGGCTAGTTTGCGACACAGTGCGCGTTTGCATTACAATTCAGATATTACAATTCTGTTAAAGCAGCTCTTCGGTGCAGAATGAGGGGTGGGTGACCTGTAACATCGAATAAAGCCACAAATTCATACAAAGAGACATGACTTTAAAAGTTACAGGTCAAAAAACAACAAACAAACTTACCCACCCACAGTACAGTACTATTAAACGGTTATTTCCACGTTGAAGACAGAGCCCGTGGTCACTGTTCGTTAAACCTGACCAGCCTTTCTCAGTCTGACGCGCCGCCTACTGCTCTTTATGTAGTCGCGAACGTCTCCTCTCTGCAAATGAATGGAGCAGAAACATAAACGCCCTATTTTAAAACACCTCTGGTACAGCATCGCCCTGAAAAATATGCCCAAGCTGTACCGCACAGGAGTCTGGGCGTTGTAGTATTTATTTGCAGCAGCGCATTATATATAAAGCGACGCATGTTGCTATGGTTAGGTGTGTTGAAATATGTCCAACTTTCAGGTTCCTAATATGGTCATTCGGAGGCACAGATGATTATTTTGCAAGAGGATCTTTCGAGAAGGAAATAAAAAACTTAATTGGTACTGGTGCACTTTTTTGTGCCATTTTATTCCAAAGAGAAATTATTTTAAAATACCTGGATGATGCACTTATTTAAATCAAAAGGTTAAGTGGTTAATACAGAAGTTAAAACTCAATAGTTGCGGCTTTCTTTAAGGGAGGGTGAGGGTTTATCATACTCCGATGTTGTAATAACCTAATTAATTTCATACAATAGTTAGTTTGCATGCATCATTTGGGACAACAGCTACTGTAATTCTTGCCACAGGCAACAAACTGCGTCACGACATTGGTAAAACTAGAGTGATGTTGCCCCCTGTCTGATTTAGGACACGAAACACTTGTTGACTGTGATGTAGCTGAAAAGAATTCTGCAGATGCCACAGTACTGTTTACTTTAAAGTTTTCAAAAATGGGCCTCAGACAATGATATCAAGCCATAGCGCAAAAGCCAAATGGGACTGCAGAATCATAAAATGATAACTGTATTAAAATTA